>NC_053399.1:57342252-57654544 GCF_905171765.1 Bufo bufo
AGTAAATTAAAAGGTATGAAATAAGAAGCTTTGCATTGTTGTCAATTTGCTATGGTCTTTATATGCTGTGTTAATTTTTGACCTTATTGACTAGCTAAACTTGTTACTGGAAGGTTAGGTTGCTGGATCCCATGCTTATTGTATAAATAAAAGAGATTTGTGCTGTGTGGAAGTATTGTTCTGTCCTCAAGTCTCTTTCTGCAGCACTCCTTTTCCCTTGAGACATTAGTTAGCTTTTTTCTTAGGAAGCTGAAATCCTGTAGACATCTATGTTTTTTCCTAATATTTACAAATCTAAAGGACTCCTAGGGGATGTGGTTGATAAGATCCCTCTGTCAGGAGCTGCTCCAACCCTGTCTTTATTCATACTGAGTCATTGGCAACCCTTGAGCATCCCAGTTTCTAGGGCCTGAGGTCACTAGTGGCCACCTTTTCTACACTATTTTATAACTTCTCTCCCATCCTCTCTTTGTGCAGCCCTTTGAAGATGTTCATTGCATGGATATTTTTACTTAGCACTTTGATAGCAGTTAAGCTGCTGCACAGCAGAGAGCTGCAGGACATTGCAGTACTAACAGGGTTAAAGTTTTAGAGGCAAAGCCATAAAATTCATTGTCACGCAGCTGGTTTTCCAGCAGCCAGGGACTGTCTTGATGTATAGCTCTGACATTTTACGTTTGCAACACTTCTCCTCTGTCACTGCAATGTCCTGTTAAGTGTTGAAGGGAGGCCACTGCCTATTCCTAAAAATATATCAATTTAAGGTCTCCCTTTCTCAGTGTCAGTATCCCATAAGCGCAATAAGGGGTGAAAGTAACACATTTATATACCGATATGTCCCAGAGCAGCTAATGGAAGGAGACATATTCTGCTTGGGCTAATCATGCTCCTGTTGCAAGACATCAAGTAACACATCGTGTACCGCTCTAGGGGAAAGTCAGATTGGGTTTAAGGAATATTTGCCATCAAACTCTCACAGGGGAGAGGACTGGCTATGCTTTTTGCCAGTTCTAATAATTAATGCATTCTTGTTTTTTAATTTGTTGGTTATTTCAGACACCCAATTAGAGTGGCTGGCTTACTATGAGCTCTATTAATCATTTGGACATTATGAAACTGGCACATCCACAGCACCAATATAAATAGTGCACAAGTTGTTTGGATGACGGATACCTAAGCCATTATTATGTGAAACATTACTAAGCAGCCAGAGACACAAATATTGGAGATTGCCAACTGGTGTCACGGCTTTGTGGTAGTTTGTTGTGACACTTTTGCGGCGCATGATGGTTGCCGGTGGCAACATGTTGTTTGTTGAGCATGCGTGTGCACTTCCCCTTTAAGGCTTTTTTCCTTCCCTTTCTAGTATGCACGGGGTTAAGAGGTGTGTAAGGTGGAGCTGGGTGTGGCCTCATGGCTCTTATGTTCTGGAGGTCAGATTGTCTTCAGTGTCTTGAGGACCTGGTGCTATTCCATCTGCCCAGCCCTTGAGGGCCACCTTATGGGACATCGATGTCACCTGATGTCTTATGATGTCACCCCTTTGTGTCTGTTTGTTACCCTACCTCATTTGTTGTATGTTTGGTGTGGGCTAATGTTTGTGGTTGTGTCTGGTTTGGTTTTTCATGTCTGGCCTGTTTGGTGTTTCAGGTCAGCATGGATGTTAGATATATCCTTTGTATGTCCTATACCTCCGGAAGGGGGTCTCTGGAGTTCCCCAGAGGGGGAACTACAAGAAGCTTAGGCTGGTGATACCATGGTTCTTGCCTCATGGTGGTCCAGGTTGTTTCTACTGGATTCTGTGTTTGGTGTTTGTGCTGGGTCCTGCCTGGTGTGTGTAGTTTGCAGCTGTGTCAGGTAGGTTTCCATGTTGGTCCTGTTGGCAATGGTGTTTTCTGCCTCTGGACACTTACTTGTTGTGTCGTCCACTGCTGGCTGCTTTCTTCCCCTTTTGTTGCTAGGCCTGTTGGAGACTCCGGTTCCTCCATGTCTTGAAGGAATCGGTTGTCTCCACCATCTGACGCCATATTGCAGGGACCATTGAGGTTAGTAGGGCCCAGGTTCGAGAGTATGAGCCCCCCTACCATCGAGGGTGGCTCATATAGTCAGGAGGTCAGGGATAAGATTTAGGGTTGCTTAGTTGGTTTCCAGCTCCCTTTTCCCTCTTTACAGCACTAGCTGCTTCCCTATAATCCCCACATTGTACGGTGGGGGGTTTCCCCCACTCCCCACCATGGCAACTGTTTGCTGTAATCTACTCTATCCAAACAATATTCAATAAATGTAATATAATCTTGATTGAGCCTCTCCCCGCCATTGTACCCCTCAGAACACATATTCATACATGCAATAATTGGGTGTAAAAAATAAATAAATGAAATTATACTTACCTCCTCCATTTGCTTGCAAAGGGCCGGCCGCTGCCCTCTTTATTGAAGATCTTGCACAGCCTGTGAATTATGTCGGCCAGCATGGTGACGTCAAACATCACTGCGCAAGGGATCGTGTGGGAAATCTTCAACCAAGATGGCGGCGGTCAGCCCCTTGTGAGCAAATGAATGAGATAAGTAAGATTTATTTTTTATGCTATTTCATGGAAAATCAATTCTCTAGCATAAGGCACAAGGAAATTTGGATTCGGGGGGAATCGAATTTTCCCTGAAATTCTGATGGAAGGCCACTTAGTGGACTTCAATTTCCTCAACACTAATTATAAACAAAAACTTTTAAGGCGCCCATACTTTAGCCAATAGTTACTTTTACATTTTCAATGGGGTTGCTGAAATGGTACAGCACAGTCCAATAGAAGTCTAAGGATACTATACAGCGTTATAATACTTATTTTCCTCCATACTGTATATCTACCTTTATATGTTATGAGCCAATAAGTTAAGTGTTTAACATACTGTACTGGACATCCAAATTGGAGGGGTGTTCATAACATATGTAATGTCTTCCATCCATGAGCAAAGTGCTACATCAGGCAGAGATCAGTCATGAATGAACTATGATGGAGACTGTAGGAAGGAGATGCCATTGTCCTCGCATTGTTCTGAGAGCATGAGGATGTACGGAGAATGTTGCCTAGGGAGCTTTGTGGCCTTTGCAGCAGCTTATCACGGCAGCCGCAATATTACTCATTCCCGTTTACTTCCTGCATAATATAACAAGGGCCATATATCAAGCAAACTCTATTAATGTTCTAGTGATTTACTCATCAGAGCTGATGTCAGCATCAAGCGCTTGCAACTTCTATATAAGTTTAAAACATTTGATATTGATTTGCAGAAGCTGTAGGAACATTTCTGGCGTAGATTTGTGCTGCCATTCACAAGGTCACAGTACTGATGGTAAGCCATACTGTGAACCCCTTTATAAATACTACAGGTAAACATTACCTTCTGCAACAAAATAAGGAATATGTCTGAATAATCACATAATTCGCAGTTTATTTCATGGTAACAAAAAGGTGGTGGACATGGAACAATGCACAGGTGTGTGAATCGGCAACAGCTGTCTTGCGCTAACCTGCGCTTTGTCAAGCCAAAACTTGCCGCGGTACTTTTTTCTACTTTTATATATTATCAAACATTAGCTTCTATTTGCTATCCTGCAATTATTCTTATAAAATGATGATGTTTCATTAGGATATGACATCATTTTATCATTGGTGGGGTTGAAACCCCTGGTTGAGAGTGCAGTAGATGCAGCATCAGCCCTTCCAGTCACCCAGCTTTGAAGGGAACTGCATATCACTCTACTCACTTGAGGTGTACAGGCGAATCCCCTGGTGGGCCCCAGAGCAAGGTGGGCCCCTAGGCTCTCCCTTCCTGCACAATTGGCACATAACACAGTAGAGGGCCGGCGCCACCACCCGGCAAACCCGGGCAAGTGCCGGGGCCCCCTGCTCCTGGGGGGGCCCACTGTGCCCGCTCACTTCTGCAGCTGTGTCCTGCCTGTTTTGAATTCTAGGGAAGCTTACCCCAGCAATGCAGACAATTTTCGCCATGTGAACTGCTGGGGTAAGCGGCCCCAGAACTCAGAACAGGGTAGACGGAGTTTCGGTAGATGATCGATCCTATGCTAGAATGTAGTTGTTAGAAGGAGGTCTGCAGGGATCTCAAGTCTCCCGAACGTTCAGGGAGTCTCCCGCTTTTAGATAGCGGCTCCCTGATGCCCGCATGTGAAACAATATATCCCGGAAAGGTTTACTGATAGCAGAGCAGAGAGATAAGAGAAGTGACAGTACACAGAGTTTAGATTACAGGTTGAATTAACCCTTTAGGGTCAAATTGGCTTCTCAAGGAGATATATATGTTAAAGGCATCCCTTCTTCTGTCTCATTCAGTAGCTATAGAACTATTGAGAGAGATGTATTTTTTTTAAATACATTTACACATTTAACCCTACATTTTAATTATATTATTTACCCCAGTGTTAAATTCACCCCCCCCTGGATGCTTGTTTTTTTCCTACAGTGGGGTAGATAATTACACACAGGGTTTTAAAGAATAAACTTCCTGACTCAGACCAAGAGCCGACTCAGCGAGTCAGCAAGTGAATCGAAGCATTCGCGCATGCGCATTGCGCAACCTTAGCTTCGGTTCACTTGCTTCTTGTCAGCTCAGCGAATGAACCGAAGATTCAATTCATGAATTGGTTCATGTGAAAGATCCGAACTTCCCATCTCTAGTTTACTCGCAGTAAACCTTTCCGGCAACCTGTAGCAGTGTCCCCTTCTCGGCGCGTGTGCACAGTGCAAGAAGAAGCCTGTGCGCACGCGCGGGATCTCAAAGCGGGAGGAGGGGGAGGGAGGGAGAGGCGGCACTGAGGAGTAGAATGCGGCGCTGGGCACGAACGGCGATGCGTGTGGCTGGGCACCATGCATCCACAGACCTCCCCTGCTTGGGCACCTTAATTCAATGATTGACAGGTTAGTAAAACCTGTTTTTCCGCAGAATAAAGCCACAAATAGCTTTTATAAGGCCATCTTAGAAATCAGAATGCTACCCTGGACATGAGCATATGTTTAGCTCACAGGGCTTATAGGTGGTGACAGAATCCCTTTAATCATATACATATAAATGATAATTTGGGGCAGGGTAATGAGCCCAGTCCTCCACACCATAGAGCAAAGTGTGCAGATACTGCATATGTTTGGAAAATGTAATAAAAAGTTTGTGAAAGAAAAAAAAAGAAAACCTCCCTGAAATGAGAAGTGCACCTCCCTGAAATGGGTTTTTGCAGGTTGGGATGTCTGAGGTCTGTGACATCACTGGTCACATGCTCCTTCATGGTCACATGACAAACCCTGACGGCAGCAGCAGCTTGTTGAAGGAGGAGGGGCTGTGCCTGCAAGATGCAGAGTGAGGTAGGATGTGCTGCTGGAGAACCAGAGCTTCGTGAGGGGAAGCATATGGAGCTCATATATGAGGGAGGGGGCAGGTGGAGCACTCAGGGGCAGTGGGGCTCAAGTGGAGGGGAACCTGGTGCAATTAAGGGCGTTTATCATACAGATCCGGGTGTATTCTGAGGGCCATGATGTGTGTGTGTGTCTGTCAGTCTGTCTGTCTCTGTGTGTGTGCCCCTTTCTGTGTCTATGGCCTCATGCACACCAGCCGTGTGCATCACAGATGCGGAGCCATCACTTGAATGGATCCGCAATCGCTCAATGGGAAGCACTACGGAGTGCTTCCATGGTGTTTCTGTCCATGCCTCCGCACCGCAAAAAAACATGTTCTATTTTTTGTGCGGTGCGGACGGATCATGGACCCATTCAAGTTGAATGGGTCTCAATCTGTCCCGGCTGCCGCACGAACGTTGCCAGTGCATTGGGGACCACAAATTGTGTGCATGAGGCCTGAGGCATTGCTTAGACTCCATCCCACAGTCTAGCCAGTGCCTAATGGGTTACAGTTTAGACCACCTTCTGGTACATGTTGATAATTCCCTTTTAAACCTCAGTCCATGTCCCCTCAGTACTGGGAATCAGTGGGAGTCATATTATAAGGTAACGAAAGGTTGGAGCATAACTAAAAGTGGAATTCCCTTTTAATGCCCCCTTAAGGTGGCCACACATTAGATAGAAGTTGGTGATGATCGCACAGGTGTCTGTCCCTGTGTGTCTGTGTGTGTGTCTGTCCCTGTGTGTGTGTGTCTGTCCCTGTGTGTGTGTCTGTCTGTCCCTGTGTGTGTGTGTGTCTGTCCCTGTGTGTGTGTGTGTGTCTGTCCCTGTGTGTGTGTGTGTGTGTGTGTGTCTGTCCCTGCGTGTCTGTGTGTCTGTCCCTGTGTGTGTGTGTCCCCGTGTGTGTCCCTGTGTGTATGTGTCTGGCCCCGTGTGTGTGTCACCATCACCATGCCCACAGTGTTCCCTTTGTCTTGACACAGCTGCATCAGGACATTCTGTGCGGGGCAAGATGAATATGGAAGAGGAGGCAGCACCGCCAGCATGGAGTCCGTGGTAGAGGCACACTAAGGACGCAGGTAACACTACTACATGATCTACACAAGTGTTATCTGTGGTTTACATGGGACTACAGGTAACACTACCACATTATCAGCACTAGTGTTATCTGTGGTTTTACATAGGACTGCAGGTAACACTACTATATTTTCTGTACTCAGATAGCCATGACTGTGTTATCTATGCTGTTACATAGGACTGCAGGTGATATCTACTGTATTATCTGTACTCAGAGAGTTATCACTGTGTAAGGGGGTCCACTGAGACTTTATCGCCCAAGGGCCCACATGATCCTGGAGCCGGCCCTCACACAGCATATAGCAATCCCCACACACATGAGACGAGGCTATATGTAAAACAGGAACTCTTTAATGGGTTAATTTTCAGCCTTTTACGCAGGTCTCCTAGCAAGGGACACTCCGTCTGGGGACCTTGTAGAAGACTGTGACAGTTTATATATTCCCAGCAATTGTACACAAAACCCCCTTCCCTCTGTCTGTATCGAAATCAACAAAATACAATGGGCATTGTCTTGGGCAATCAACAAAATAAAATTACCAAAACACAATAGGCTCTGCTTGTGATACAATTACCAAACATAATGGGCTAACTTAATCACTCAAAGGCAGAAAACACAAATTTTTCCCAAAACACCTCAAAACCCCACATATCCCATAATTTATACACCCATTGATAGCTCTTATCTGGCTAAACAAAATATCCAAAAATCACCCGGATCCGAGCAGGGGTTCTCAAATTCCATGGAAGTCACATTTGGCCGACCGCGGGCATGGCTTTCCTGCCCAAAACAGTTCCACAGATTTAGGCTGTGCGGCCGGTCTGTCTTCTTCTTCAAAGTTAGTATATGGGCCATAATCCTGAGGCAAGAGGCTGGCAAACAGGCCCCTCCAAAACCCAGTGGCGAGGTTATTTTCGTCACACTTACTGCACTACATAAATATATTCAATGTACAGCACCTCAACCAGCCTATGTTCATATAAAAAAACTTGATAAATTATTAAAGAAACTCCCCAGTATACTATTATAGACACGATCAGATCTGAGATGGCTTCTAGGTATAGAGGAAAGTTAGCCAGTATCCTCTTTTCCCCATGACATACCTTCTCAAAAGTTGCTGCATGGACCCCCATATTCAATCATCTGGTACCATCTCGCTGCTGTGTGAGCAGGTAATATTTGAATGTATCCGTACGGTGGGCCTCCAAAATAAATTTTACTGGTGGGCCCTAGGCACCACAGTACAACACTGGCTGTGTCCCTTTCATTCTCAGGATCAGTTGGGCCCCATGAGGCTAGTTTCACACTACCGCAAAAATGTTCCAGTAAACTATTCTGGTAGAGGAACAGAGTGCCAGAGTTCATCGCATTCGGCATAGCCAGAAACTGCCAAAGCACCTGTTTCCAGCATTAGTGCCAAAATTTGGCCAGACAACTACCACTGCAAGCAGCTGTGTTTGTCCAGCCAAAAAAAACCACTAATGCCGGAAATATAGTCAATGGGCTCTGGTAGGGAAAGGTAGTATCCGGATATGCCGGAACATTTTTGTGATAGTATGAAACTAGCCTTAGTCAGACACCCAACGATCATATATCTTAGCAATATATCATCAATTTATAAGATGGGAATTATTTTTTTTTTTTTTACTGAAACTCCTACAATTCAACCTTATGTCTTGCTAACATACATTTAGTACTGTAGCCAGTACTAAATGTATGTTAGTACAAAGTAGGAAAACAGATGGCAGTATGTCTGCAGAATCTAAGTACATGCATGGCCTGTTTGTAGATAGTAACAATGGAGACACATGGGTCTACATAGAAACTTTACACACAAAACAGTAGAATATTTTTAAAGGGGTTGTCCCGGTTCAGAGCTGAACCCGGACATGTCCCGTTCTTCACCCAGGCAGCCCCTCTGAGATGATGCTCTCCCTTGCCCTGCGCTGGATCGCGCAGCACAAGGGCTTTTTCTGCAGATCCAGTGATGTACCAGGTCTCTTACACCTAGCAGTGTTCCTGGTGATGTTACCAGTAGTTTTGAGAGCGAATATTCAAAAGCGAATTTTTATTGCGAATATCGGCACTTTGAGAATTTGTGAATATTTAGAATATAGTGCTATATATTCACAATGACGAATATTGAGTTTTTTATTTTTTTAACACAGTACACATGAGGTGATCATCCCTGCCTTCTTCTAAGCTTGTGGGCCAATGAGAAAGCTTTTTCACAGCTTAGCAACATCCCTAGCAACCAATAGAAAAGTTGCCTGCCCCTTACTATACAAGTTGCACGTATTGCGAAAAAATATGCGCATCATTAATTGCCGAAAATTCGCAAGCGCAAATATATTGGAGCACTCTATCTGCATATAAAGCTATTCTAATGTTCTGTCATTTCAACCATTTTCTCCTGTCTCAGGAAACTTATACCAGCTTGAAAAATTTAGCATAAGTGACGCACACCGGTATTTAGCGCGAATTACGCAAATAATACATTGCCGATTTTCACAATCAAGAATATAATCTCAAATTTGCGAATATATGACGAATATTCTACAAAATATTCGTGAAATATCGAGAATTAGAATATTCCCCCTGCCGCTTATCACTAGTCACCAGCACTAATGGGCCGGCTTTAGCTAAATCTCGCCCATTAGTGCTGGTGACGTTTCTGGCAACACTGCTAGGTGGAAGCCTCCACCTAGCAGTGCAAAAATGTAAACATAAAAGCTCTTACCCTGTGAAATAAAATGTTCCGACGCTCATCTCAGAGGGGCTGCCTGGGAGAAAAAGGGGATATGTCTGGGTTCAGAGCTGACCCCTTTAATTAAAACTACAGTATTTTCATTAGATGCACTGGTGTGATAAAGAAATCTTGTAAAAATGTTTAACACCCATGAAGCAGCATTCATATAGAACACTTATTTTCTATTTAGGCATAATAGGGCTTCGATACATGAATAGGTATTTTGTGTATGAACCCTAATGTATACTTTTGAATACAGAATTATAACATACCCTATTTAAATACACATATTTCAAGATTTCCTTACAGCTAAATGAAGCAGAATAAATTCACTTGTAAAGTTTGCTGCAAATTGGGCTAGTTTGCATCTCAAAACAGGACATTTGTTCCCCCACTATCTGATGTGTTTATTAAATCTTATTAATGTTACCATTTATTTCACTGATATTTACAGAGATGAGCAAATTTCTTAAAATTTATTTCAGGTCTGATTCTAACAAATCGGTAAAAAAATATTGATTTGGGTCCAAATTGATTCTACCTGAATCAAAAGTGTTCTAAATGGTCTGAAAATTGGCATATGACACTCTGTGATCTTGTAGGACTTTTTTTTGTAAATTAAAAAAAGTTACAAAAACTGTCCCTCATTGGGAGAAGTTGCCTACCTGTGTTAATATACACAGTAGTATCGGAAGAAACAAGTGTCCAAAAATTCTCCCTTTCTTTTGGAATCAGCAGCAGTTAGGGTTGAGCAAACCCGTGGAAGTTCGGGTTTGCCGGGTTCAGCCGAACTTCAGGTCAAAGTTTGGGTTCGGGACCCGAACTTGACCCGAACTTCACCCCGAACCCAGACCCCATTTAAGTCAATGGGGACCTGAACTTCACTTAATTACTTTCCTTTGTAACATGGTTAAAACAGAAAATAATAGCATTCTTAAAACAGAATGCTAAATAAAATGTCTACTGAAGGGTTAAAAATAGAGGTGGGATGAATTCTCAAATCTCGAATCCTACGAATCCTGTACATAAGTATTGTGTGAACGGTGTAAGAAACAAAGTAATCCAAACACTTATGGGGGGGATCTGTGGATGACACTGCTATGGAGGGATCTAAGGATGACACTGCTATGGAGGGATCTGTGGATGGCACTGTAATGGGGAAGATCTGTGGATGGCACTGTAATATGGGAATCTGTGGATGGCACTGTTATGGGGGGATCTGTGGATGGCACTGTTATGGGGGATCTCTGGATGGCACTGTGATGGGAGATCTGTGGATGACACATATATAGCATCTTACGCTTTGTGCCATCCACAGATCCCCCCCATAACAGTGTCCGTGCAGTATGAATGACCCCCAATACAGGGGCTGGGGGCCGGCATCTGGATTAGGAATGACAGCGGGGACCGATGCAGTCCCTGTATTCAAATGCACCGGCCCGCCTCACTGTAGTATAATCTTATGATCTAACCTGCATTCTTAAGATATAATAATCCATCTGTATTACTTACATTACAACATTAATTTCTGTAGCAGAGAGGAAGGAGGAGGCAGGCGGGTGGCGCATCACTCACTACGTCACGCACCCGTGCCGCCTGCTTCATTCATAAAGTGGGCGGCGCAGGCACGCGATGGCCTGTCCTCCCGGCCTGCCCTCTTCCTCCTCTCTGCTACGGAACTTAATGTTGTAATGTAAGTAATACAGATGGATTATTATATCTTAACAATGCAGGTTAGATCATAAAATTATACTACAGTGACCGGGGCCGGTGAATTAGAATGCAGGGACTGCACCAGTCCCCACTGTCATGGATTCGTTGGATTCAAATCTATTAAATGAGGTCGGGATTCGAGTCCACAAATCCCTCGAATCCAACAAGATTCGAGGGATTTGTGGATTCAACAGATTCGTCTTCCCACCTCTAGTTAAAAAACAAACAAAAAAACTCACCTCATCCACTTGATCGTGCAACCGGTATCTTCTTTTCTTCAGTACCTGCAAAAGGACCTGTGGTGAAGTCACCGCGCTCACCTCAGTAGACATTTTATTTAGCCTTCTGTTTTAAGAATGCTATTATTTTCCATTATAACCATGTTATAACAGAAAATAATAAAATCACCCGAACACTGAACCCGAACTTCAGTGAAAAAGTCTGGGTTCGGGTCCGGGTACCCGTACTCGCAAAGTTCGGGATCGCTCAACTGTGGAACCTCACTGATAAGGCAGTAGATGTGTGGCTGTGTAGTGGTATTAGTAGCAGTAATAATAATAATAATAATAATAATAATAATAATAGTGGCAGCAGTAGCAACACAGCATGATACAAACAGTCAAGTCAGTACAAGTGCGGTTGTGTGGGAGTAGTAGTAGTAGTAGTCGCAAGGCAGTAGATTTGACCTGTGTAGAGGTAATAGTAGCAGCAGTGAAAGGAGAAGCAGTGTAATGACCACAAAGGTCCAACAGGGATCCGGAGGGTAGCGTTCTGGACCAACAACCAGAGAACGCAGCAACACAGCTCCAGAGGGTCAGAATAGATGTCCAGGCAGGAAGCTCTATATCTGGCAACCAGAGAAGTGTGAGAGGGGAATATAAGGAGGTTGGGATTGCTGGACAAGGAACAGCTGAGAAAAAGGAGCTACGGATCCCTGAGTGAGCCAAAAGGGTTTGCAAAGCAAACCCAGAAAGCTACCATAAGGAAACAGCCTTATCTTACATAGAGCGCGCAGCCAACTGCTGCGACTTCCTGACCCAGGGTATAACTGAGTCAGGCGTGGTTCTTGACACCCTCGTGACAGTACCCCCCTCTCTACGAGGGACCTCCGGACACTCAGGACCAGGTCTCTCAGGATGAGAGGCATGAAAAACCTGAACTAGCCTGTCGGCGTTTACCTCAGACACAGGAACCCACATTCTTTCCTCGGGACCGTAACCTCTCCAATGCACCAGATATTAAAGAGAGCGGCGGACCCGACGAGAATCAACAATTTTGGATATCTGAAATTCTAGATTACCATCCACGACAACAGGAGGGGGTGGCAGCGGTGACAGTTCTAGAGGTGGAACATATTTTTTGAGTAACGACTTATGAAAGACATTATGGATTTTAAAAGTCTGAGGTAACTCCAGGCGAAAAGCCACGGGGTTGATGATGGCTACAATTTTGTAAGGACCAATAAACCTAGGACCCAGTTTCAGAGAGGGAACCTTCAATTTAATATTCCTAGTAGACAACCACACATAGTCATTCACTCCTAGGTACGGACCTGGCGACCGTCTCTCATCAGCCATGCATTTGTATTTACCTCCCATATTTTTCAAGTTAGCTTGCACCTTCTGCCATACCGATGAAAGAGATGACAAAAACCGTTTTCTTCAGGAACCCCAGAAGACCCCCCTCTTTGAAGTACAGAATTGGGGATGAAAACCATATGCACCAAGAAATGGTGACTTGCCAATGGATTCCTGACGACGATTATTTATGGCAAACTCAGCTAACGGTAAATATGATGACCACAACTCTTGGTTTTCAGACACAAAACATCTTAGATATGTCTCAAGGTTTTGGTTGGTACGCTCAGTCTGTCCATTCGACTGAGGATGGAAAGCTGAGGAAAAGGATAAGTGTACCCCCAAACGGGAACAAAAAGCTTTCCAAAATTTAGAAATAAACTGGGTACCCCGATCCGAAACAACATCGGAGGGGACCCCGTAAAGCTTCACGATTTCACTGACTAATACCTGAGCAAGAGTCTTAGCATTAGGTAGTGCGGGTAACGCAATGAAGTGTACCATTTTGCTAAACCTGTCCACTACTACCAAAATAACAGTTTTATCCGCAGACAAAGGTAAGTCAGTGATAAAATCTATTGACAGATGTGTCCACGGTCTATTGGGAATGACGAGTGGTAATAGAGACCCTGCAGGACGTGTATGTGAAACTTTTGCGCGCGCACAGGTAGAACAAGAAGACACAAAATCCAATACATCCTGACGCAACCTTGGCCACCAAAAACGACGAGACAATAGCTCCAAGGTTGCTTTACTACCCGGGTGCCCAGCAAGTGCCGAATTATGATGTTCCTTTAATAATTCGAAACGTAGGTTCAACGGTACAAACAATTTCTCTGAGGGGCAAGAGACCGGGGCGTCCCCCTGGGCCTCTAACACCTTCCCCTCCAGAGCAGAGTGTACCGCAGAAACAACCACTCCTCTTTGAAGAATGGGCACCGGATCACTCACATTACCCCCTCCAGGGAAATAACGAGATAGTGCATCAGCCTTGGTATTCTTTGCCCCAGGACGATAGGTAATAACAAAGTTGAACCTGGTAAAAAATAGCGACCACCTAGCCTGTCTAGGGGTGAGACGCTTAGCTGATTCGAGGTACAGAAGATTTTTGTGGTCCGTAATCACAGTGACGGGGTGGACTGCCCCCTCTAAAAAGTGACGCCACTCCTCAAACGCAAGTTTAATAGCTAATAGTTCCCTATTGCCAATATCATAGTTCTTTTCTGCTGCAGATAGTTTTTTAGAAAAGAAAGCACAAGGACGCCATTTGCCAGGAGACGGACCCTGAGACAGCACCGCCCCCACTCCCACCTCTGACACATCGACTTCAACAATAAAAGGCTGAGAGACATCAGGTTGGACTAGTACAGGTGCTGAGGTAAACCTCTCTTTTAGAGAGGAAAAAGCAACTTTAGCGGCGTCAGACCATTTAGAAAAATCTGTCCCCTTCCTAGTCATGTCAGTAAGGGGTTTTACAATAAGTGAATAATTTTTGATGAATTTCCTATAGAAATTCGCGAAGCCCAAGAACCGTTGTAGTGCTTTGAGGTTCTCAGGAAGATCCCAATCTAAAATTGCCTGGACCTTCCTAGGATCCATACGGAAACCTGAAGTAGATAAAAAATAACCTAGGAATTGTATCTCCTGAACGGCGAAGACACATTTTTCAATTTTAGCATATAATTAATTCGTCCGTAGGACCTGCAGTACTTGTCTGACATGCACCTCATGTGTTCTCAGATCAGACGAATAAATTAAAATATCATCTAGGTATATTACCACAAACCTGCTGATTAGATGATTAAAAATGTAATTAACGAAATGTTGAAAGACGGCTGGAGCATTGGTCAGACCGAAAAGGCATAACTAGATTTTCATAATGCCCCTCAGGGGTGTTAAAAGCTGTCTTCCACTCATCCCCCTCCTTAATACGAATCAGATTGTAGGCCCCCCTAAGATCAAGTTTGGAGAACCACCTAGCGCCCGCAATCTGGTTAAACAGGTCAGGAATGAGAGGAAGAGGGTATGGGTCTCGGATGGTTATCCGATTTAATTCGCAAAAATCTAGGCAAGGACGCAGGCCCCCATCTTTCTTTTTAACGAAGAAAAACCCTGCAGCCACGGGTGAAGAGGGTCTGATGTGTCCCTTAGCCAAGCTCTCGGAGATATAATCTTTCATGGCTTGTCTCTCTGGACCTGAAAGATTATATAACCTGGTCTTGGGTAATTTTGCGCCGGGAATAAGGTTAACCGGGCAATCATAAGGACGATGAGGTGGTAACTTCTGCCCTTTTCAGAAAAAACGTCCTCAAAATCCGAAATAAATGTAGGTAGGGTAGTTATGGAGGTGACTAAGCAATTGCTATTTAAGCAATTTTCTCTGCACTGCTCACTCCACTCCAATATCTCCCTGGCCTGCCAATCCACCACTGGATTGTGCGCTACCAACCAGGGAAGACTCAGCACTACCGGAGTGGAAAGCCCCTCCAGAACATAACATGAAAGCATCTCGTTATGGTGGTCCCCTACCCGAAGGTGTAAATTATGAATAATGTGGATAAGGTTTCTCTGAGACAGAGGAGCAGAATCAATAGCGAATATGGGAATAGGTCTCTGTAGCGTACAGAGAGACAAACCCATAGTGCGGGCAAAATGGGCATCTATCAAATTTACCCCTGCTCCACTGTCTAGAAAGAAAGAAATAGTCTCCGTCTTATCACCAAAAACAATAACCGCTGGCAACACAAATTGCGATGTACGTATGGAGGAAACGTATACCCCCCGGCTAACATCTTCCACACAGCCTGGGGTTAGTAGTTTTCCACTGGTCTTTTGTTTCTGAGGAAAGAAGGACAGACATTAATGAAATGACCCCTCTCCCCACAAAAAAAAACAAAAACACGCCTACGGCGAGCCTCAGGAGGACGGACCTGACGAGTAGTTCCTCCTAGCTGCATAGGCTCGTCTAAGTCCGTACAGACTAACTGCTGCTTGGGAGGGGTTACCAATGGCTCCGGTTTTTTCAACCTGTCCCTAAGGCGTCTATCTATTCGGATAGAAATGGACATAACCGCATCAAGGGAAAAGGGGGTCTCATATAATGCAAGCGCATCCTTAACCCTTTCGGATAACCCAGAGCAGAACTGACTCCTGAGAGCCGGGTCGTTCCATTGGGTATCCGTAGCCCACCTACGGAAGTCAGTGCAATACTCCTCTACCGGCCGCTCTCCTTGTAGGAGTCTCCGTAATCTTGATTCAGCCAGTGCGACTCGGTCAGGGTCGTCATATATGAGACCCAAGGCCCCGAAAAACTCATCCACTGACCGAAGAGCCTGGGAATCAGTAGGTAAAGAGAACGCCCAGGACTGTGGGTCCCCCTGCAGCAGGGAAATAACAACCCCCACCCGCTGTTCTTCATTACCAGAGGAGTAAGGGCGCAGTTTAAAGTATAATTTACAGGCCTCACGGAATGTCAAAAACTTGTCCCTTCCCCCAGAAAATCTGTCAGGGAGAGGGACCTTGGGTTCCGCAACAACCTGGTTACCAGTAGTAACTGCTGGGCTTGCGGTCTGTTGTAATTGCTGCTGTTGCTGGAGGACCGTCGCCTTCAATCCTACCACCTCCAAAGACAGGCCATGAAATTGTTTGGACAGAGCAGCAATTTGATCCATACTGGATTCTAAGTAGGTAAAAAAAAATTTTTTTTACCTACACAAAATAAGGGCCAGATATAATGTAATGACCGGCGTCACGCACAGGGAGGGAAAAGGGAAAGCCCTGCCCAAGGGAGAGGGTAAGGTGGTGACCCCTGACTCACCTTGCGGCTGACACCTGACTGCCCTGACGTCCCTAGACAGGTTCCTCACCCGTGCGGCGATCACGTGCCTAAACCCTGGCTTTCCCTAAAATGAGCCCTAGATAGTGATCGCTAGTCCGCACCACTGACACTAAGAGGGAAACACCAGGGAGAGGACAGACAATACAGACAAACACATACACCCAGGTGGGCGACCACAGCAGACCACAAAGGTCCAACAGGGATCCGGAGGGTAGCGTTCTGGACCAACAACCAGAGAACGCAGCAACACAGCTCCAGGGGGTCAGAATAGATGTCCAGGCAGGAAGCTCTATATCTGGCAACCAGAGAAGTGTGAGAGGGGAATATAAGGAGGTTGGGAGTGCTGGACAAGGAACAGCTGAGGAGAAGGAGCTACGGATCCCTGAGTGAGCCAAAAGGGTTTGCAAAGCAAACCCAGAAAGCTACCATAAGGAAACAGCCCTATCTTACATAGCGCGCGCAGCCAACCGCTGCGACTTCCTGACCCCGGGTATAATGGAGTCAGGCGTGGTTCTTGACACCCTCGTGACAAGCAGCCACAGAACATGATGGCAGGCACACCACTGCAGTGGTATGATTAGGCAGTGAATAAATAACACCATCAGCAATAAGAGATCTGTTCATTGGCCTCTGCCAGTGGTAGGTGAAGATCCTTATGGATCCATGCTTCATTAATTCTAATAAATGTGATGTTTTGTACACTTGTGGAGGAAAAGTTTGGGTGTGACGATGCCACCTACCTTGCTAAATTCCCTCTTTGAGATAAGACTGAAGGCTAGACAAGACAGTACAGTAATAGCAAACTGGGCCAGTCATAGCCAATATGTCTGCCCAGAAGTCCATGTAGTGAGTGAACAGAGTACGTTCTGGAGAAAGGCCACAGTCCAAGTAGGACTGAACATGGTTTGCTGATGTGCATCAGCCAGATTGTCATCTTCCCCGCTGCAATGCCGCCCATGAAGGATATAAGGAGTATATGCCATTTGGTGAGCATATCTCTAATCTCTCTATATACAGTATGGGAGGGAAATTGTGTTTGTAAAGATCAGTATAACGTAAGGTCCACACAAAGACACCGTAAACAATCCCCCCTCCAAATGATAGGAAAGTTAGCCTATAAGGGTGCTGAGGGCCGCATGAAGAAAATTAAGAGAAAGAGCCTTAGTTTTATGAGTATTGACCTTATACCCTGACAGATGTTTAAACTCCTGCAATATAGAGTGAAGGTTTGGGAGAGAGGTGTTGAGCTTAGTGAGAGTAAGTAGGACATTATCCGCATACAGGGATAGCTTGAACTCTTTATCTCTGACCATAAGACCTCGAACATCTGGACAGGCTCTGATTTTAGCCGCTAGTGTGTTCAATACACATCGCAAACAATAAGAGTGATAGGGGACATCCCTTTCTCTTCCCGTTGTTAATGCGTATTGGTTGTGACTCGGCTTATGAAAGTTTAATTGTCACTGTGGGGGAAGAGTATAAGCCCCGAATAGCCTGAATGAAGGGGTCATAAAGACCGTATTCTTTTAGAGCCGTGAATAGAAATGGCCAGCTTAACCGATCAATTGCTTTTTCCACGTCCAAACTAAGTAGCAATACCTCCTCCTCCGAGCGACTAATCACGTCCAACAAGTCAATGTTCCTCCATGTATTAGCGCTACCCTGCCTGCATGGGACGAAGCCTACTTGATCTTTATGGATCAAGGAGGGGAGGAAAGCATTTAAATGAGAGGCTAGTATATTAATAAAAATCTTGAGGTCAGAGTTTAGTAGTATAATAGGTCTATAGTTTTCACATTCGAGGGGATCTTTTCCTGGTTTCAGGATTAACATAATATAAGAGTGGGATGCAGAAGTGGGTACTGCATCACCTAATAGGTTAAAAAGACTGGTCATATGAGGGATCAGTTCTTGTTTAAAAGTCTTGTAGTACTTGTAGGGGAAGCCGTCAGGACCTGGAGACTTAGCCTCAGGTAGATAGCCAATTACCTCTTCTATTAAGGTCATTAATATCGGCTGCTGACAAAGTGGAAAGGTTGCACGAGGTCAGATAGGCCTGCAGTAAATGATCTCTGGACCCCTCATTTTCGGGAAGATCACTACGTAAAAAAGGGCGGTATAGTAAGTTGAGAATCGCGCCGAAACCTCCTCTTGGGGTCATAGTGGACCATTCCATCATCTCCCCTGATAGCGTATGGACTAGATTGTGGGGGACAGTTTTGGAGTTGATTAACCAGCAGGGTATGAGGCTTATTCCCACAGGATTAATACCATTGCCGGGTATATAGCATTAGTTTACCAACTTTACCTAGGGGTATCTTATGTAGTTGGGCTCGGGTATCAACTACATATCTAAGAGTACGGCGTGTAGGGTGGGTCATCATCGCCTCCTCTAAAGACTGCAAGAATGATTTCAGAAACTGGGCAGTGGCTGAAGAGTCTCTCTTAAGTCTGGTGCCCAAGGCAATGCAATGCCCCCTAATTACTGCCTTGTGGGCTGCCCATAGGCAACGGACATCTTTAACCAATCCCCCATTGAGCTCGAAGTAGGATTTAAGGTGTCCATGTAGTTAATCATGGAGCAGCAGCCGCTTAAGGAGGGTGTCATTAAACTCCAATGACATTGGCGGGTATATCCCAAACCAATATCTAATCGGACCATAACTGGGGCATGATCTGACCAGGTGATTTGTCCCATGTCAGCTCCCCCTCAGTACATGTAGGGTGGAAATGGTTCCAAAATTCTGTTATGTGTGCCATGGGGGGTGGAGTAGAATGAGAAGGACCTATAGGTAGGGTGATTAATTCGCCATAGGTCATACAGAAAGTACCGTCTAATCAGTCTGCGAAAGTCCCTAGCGAGTCACTGCTGCGTCGGGTGTAAGGATCTACCAGGTAGGGCCAGTCTATCCATAGAGTCAGAGAAAATAATGTTAAAGTCTCCCCCAATAGGACAAATGAGTCAGGACCTTTGAAAACCTAGTTAAATACTCTGTTCAGGAAATGAATCTGAGAGGTATTTGGGGCATACAAGTTACAGAGTGTAATTGGTTTACCCGCGAGGATACCCCTGAAAATAAAATAGCACCTCTGAGGGTCTAATACTGAAGATTCTATTCTGATGGGACATTGGGCATATATAAGTATTGCAACTCCAGCCTTCAGACGAGAATGGGTAGCCGAGTATGCGGTAGGGTATTGGTGAGCTGCAAAGCGGAATGAGCCAGTGTCGTCAAAGGGGGTTTCTTAGACGAACACTATATCCACCTTGAGAGATTTCAACTCCGAAAGCAAAAGTTTCCTCCTGGCATTGGAGTTGAGACCCTTAACATTTAGGGTTACACACTACACCATTTTGGCATAAAAAGAGGTGACACAAAGGAAAAATACAGCTCACCAATATATATATGGTATGGTCCTGTACACTCGTCGTCTAATAACCACATAGACTTCTGCTGGATGAGATCTTGTCCAGTACTGGGGTCAGAGCTCGGGAGGGCATTGTCCCAAGAACACGCGATGGCTGGAAAGAGAGATGGAAACAAGAGGGGGGGCAGACAACACAGAACAAGACAAAAAACCAAGACATAAGGCTAATGATAAATCAGCGATTCCCAGGGGTGTGCATCCCTGCTAGAGGAAACAACCAAAGCCTCTGCTGGGGTCACAGTGTCAGAGGGCGACTGACAGAGGCTCCTGGAGCACAAACCAAGGAGACCTGTAGGGGCCAACTTATACTCAGTCGGCCGTACCATGAGAGTAAAAACATGAAAAATGACAAAATAAGAACTGGCTAATTAGCAAATAAGAAAATAAAAAAAAAACATTAGTAGGCGGGGTGCTCGTGATAGCTGCTAACTGAGACTCATAGGAGAGTTACAGCATCAGGGCTGGATCTATCTTCCTCCACATAGTTTAGAAAAGTTCAGTCCGCCGATCGGTGCCCTGGAGATGAGGAGGCCCGTGGGGATGAGGATGAACCTGTATTCGGTCCTGCTCTGTGCTTCCGTGTGATCTGGGACCACACGGGGGAGTGTGGCACGGGGGAGTCAAGCTCCCAGTCTGACATCGTAGCCACAGGGATTCCCAATATATCCCAGAAGGGCTGTAGATCTTAGAAGGAACGGAGAGTCGCTAATTTTTCTTGGTGGCGTGTCGACAAGGCAGATGGAAAGCCCTACCTACAGTATATGCAATTTGGGGGTCCCGCAGCAATGTTAGGAGAGGCTTTTGGTGTCTCCCGTTTTTGTAAGGTTATCCATGAAATGTCAAGAAAAGCTCCACGGGAGCCCCATCGGATTCAAAATTGTGTGGGGTCCGGGCCTTCGCCATGATAGGCTCCTTGAGGGTGTAGTCATGAACACAACATATTATGTCTAGTGCTGGTCGAGCACCAAAGTGCTCGGGTGCTCGAGTAGAACACCTCTGGTTGCTCGGTTCCTCTACCTAGCACCCGAGCACAATGGAAGTCAATGGGAGAACCTGAGCATTAAACCAGGCACCCCCTGCTCTGAAGAGGGGAGGGTGTCTGGTTCATAGTAAAAGGTCAGAAATTGATGAAAACACCACTGAAATTGTTCGGAAACAGCATGGGGAGGATATCTGGGTGCATCTTGGACTCCCAGGTCGCTGCTGGGAACGATGTTGTCCGAGTAGTACACCACTTTTACAGAATGACAATAATACACACAAAACCGAAGATAAAATCGATTTTAGAGGAAAAATTGGAAACATTCTTTCCTATATATTTACTTTTATATAAAGTGCAAGTGCTGCCAAAAATTACAAGGAAGAGGCACTCTGATACAACCTGTGTATCACATAAAGGAGGACCTCATTCACATTGTGGTACAATTGTTCAGGTAGTGGGAATCCTACACTCACTGCCTATGCACTAAGTGAAAGGGATGCCAAAAATTACAAGGATCCGGCACTCCAATACACCCTTTATTACACATAAAGGAGAGCATCATACACACCCTTGAAAAATTATAATTAATGGCCGGCTGGTGACCCTCAAAAACATTAGGAGCAAGAGCCTGCTGGTGACCATCTAAAACATTAGGGGCGAGGGCCTGCTGCTGATCTGACCATCTAAAATATTAGGGGTGAGGGTCTGCTGCTGAGCTGACCATCTAAAAAAGTTTTGTGGGCGAGGGCCTGCTGCCGAGCTGACCATCTAAAACATTTGTGGGCGAGGGTAAGCTGCCAAGCTGACCATCTAAAAAATATTGTGGGCGAGGGCCTGCTGCTGAGCTGACCATCTAAAAAAAATTGTGGGCGAGGGCCTGCTGCCGAGCTGACCATCTAAAAATTTAGGGGTGAGGGTCTGCTGCTGGGCTGACCCTCTAAAACATTATGGTTGAGGGCTTGCTAGTGACCCTCAAAAACATTATGGGTGAGGGCCTGCTGGTGACCCTCTAAAGCAGGGGTGCACAATCTTTTCTGGTTAGGGGCCACATTGTCAGACTGAAGGAATCCCAAGGGCCGAAAATAAAAGTTAAAGGGATATTACCAACTGAAATATTGTATTTATGGCATATTGTACATACAGTATATACTATAAATGTCTGGTTTACACCTACATGATTCCCATCTAATGGGAAAATACATGAAAAATGCATGTGAGCAGCCACAAGACATAGACATAATTGTCTGTCACCAGCTGGTTGGGGGCCGCACAGAATGATATAAAGGGCCGGATGTGGCCCCCGGGCCGCAGGTTGTGCACCCCTGCTCTAAAGCATTATCGGTGAGGGCCCGCTTCTGAGCTGACCATCTAAAACATTAGGAGCGAGGGCAGCCTAATGGGAATACAGTATATTCAATACACCATAAAAGCCACATTTAGAGTGCCTTTATGTTCACTCTGGTGGAGTCGAGAAGTCAGGGGCAATCCAGGCCGTGTTCATTTCTATAAGAGTCAACAGGTCAGCATTTTCAGTTGACAGGGGGATGCACTTATCAGTTATTATGCCCCGACAGGACTAAATACACGCTCTGACAAAACTCTAGCGGCGGGGCAGGCTAGCACCTCCAAGGCATAGAGCGCCAGGTCGTGCCACGTGTCCAGCTTGGAAACCCAATAGTTGTAAGGCACACAGGGATCACTGAGAACGCTGACACGGTCTGCTACGTACTCCACCATCTTCCAAAATTTTTACCTCCTTGTGATACTAGGACACGCATCAGGTTGAGGGTGCTGGCAGGTGTCATAAAACTGTCCCAGGCCTTGGAGAGTGTTGTCCTGCCTCTGTTGGAACTGCTGTGTTTTTACCTGGTCTACCTCCTCGGTTGGCCAAGGAACTACGTACTCTGCAACCAGCGTTGTCAGCTGGATTTTTTTTTAGCAATTTATCCACAAGGACATTCTGGCATTGCACCATTTTGCTCATCCTCTCCACCCCAGGAATGAGAGATAAGCAGTTTTCTTTGTAGCGGGGGTCGAGAACGGTAAACAACCAGTAACCAGTGTTGGCCAAAATACGTACAACGCGAGGGTTACGGGAATGGCAGCCGAACATAAAGTCAGCCATGTGTGCAAGTGTCCCAACAGACAAGACTTCGCTGTCCTCATCAGGAGGATGACTCTTAATCTCCTCATCCTCTTCCTCCTCTTCTACCCATCCACGCTGAACAGATGGAATAAAACTTCCATGGGTACTTCCCTCTGTAGCGGTGGCAACCGTCTCCTGCTCCTAATCATCCAATTTGCGCTGAGAAGACGAAACTGAGGGTGGTTTGTCTATCACCCTGTGTACTTTCATCCACCATTTCCATCTGTTCCACATGCAAAGCGTCACCTTAATTCTGAGCAGCGAGCGTTTGAGTAGACACAGAAGTGGGATGGTTAAGCTGATAGAGTTATCGCCGCTCACCATCTGTGTTGATTCCTCAAAGTTGCATAAAACCTCACAAAGGTCAGACATTAATGCCTACTAGTGTCTTGTGAAGAGCGGAAGCTGACTGGAAAGGCGACGACCATGTAGCAGCTGGTATTCAACTACTGCCCTCTGCTGCTCACAAAGCCTGGCCAACATGAGGAACATTGAGTTCCAGCTTGTACTCATGTCGCACAACAGTCGGTGAGCTGGCAATTGCAAGCGTTGCTGCAGCGTTGCTGCAGCGTTGCCAGACCAGCAGAAGCCGTCGATGACTTGTGGAAATGGGCACACAAGCGGTGCACCTTCATCAGTAGCTTGATCAGGCAAATTGGGGTAGGTTTTGAGAAACTGCTGAACCACTAGATTGAACACGTTGGCTAGGCATGGTATGTGTGTTAGTTTGCCGAGCTCCAAAGCTGGCACCAAGTTACGGCCATTATCAGACACAACCATGCCTGGTTGTAGGTTGAGTGGTGAGAGCCACAGCTTAGTCTGGTCCCTTATCCCCTGCCACAGCTCTGCGGTGCTGTGCTGTTTGTCACCTAAGCAGATCAGTTTAAGCACAGCCTGTTGCCGCTTCACCACTGCAGTGCTACACTGCTTCCTGCTACTGACTTATGGCTGACTAGTGCTGCAAAATGATAATTCAGAGGTGGAAGTGGAGGAGGAGGCGGAGAAGGGGAGGTTGCAGCCACTAACGTAGGTGGCGGCGGAAACCCTGATGGAAGTAGGGCCCGCAATCCTTGGCGTAGGTAGCACCTGTGCCATCCCAGGGTACGACTCGCTCCCTCCACAACGTTCACCCAATGTGCCATCAGGGAAAAGTAGTGTCCCTGGCCAAAAGCACTTGCTGGTGTAAGGCGGGGACTGCACACCGTAAAAAATATTGGCGGCTGGGGATAGAGTACCGCGGGACAGCCGCCGCCATCAGGCTGCGGAAAGCCTTAGTGTCCACAAGCCTAAATGGCAACATTTCCAGGGCCAGCAATTTGGAAAGGTGTGCATTTAGTGCTATGGTCTGTGGGTGGGTGGCTGGGTATTTGCGCATTCGTTCAAAGGCCTGGGGTATAGGCATCTTTATGCTGCGCTGGGACAAAGAAGTGGATGTGCTAGCTGATGGTGCTTACGAAGGTCCAAGTGCATGGCAGGAGGCATCCTGGCCTGTGTCTTTTACAGGGGATTGGCCAGCACGTAACACAGGTGAAGAGGAGGCAGTGGTGTGACCCACAGACACTGGTTGTGGACCCATGCGTTCGGACCATCTATTAGGGTGCTTTGATGCCATGTGGCGGATCATACTGGTGGTGGTGAGGTTACTAGTGTTAACGCCCCTGCTCATTTTGGTACGTCACAGGTTGCAAATAACAATTCTTTTATCGTCCGCACTTTTCTTAAAAAAGCGCCAGACTGCGGGAACACCTACCCCTTAGCAAGGTAGATTGCTGCAAGGGGGTGCTCCGGGGAACAGTTGTGGGCCTGTTTGGTGTTGCCCACCTTCTCCCTTTTGCCACCCCACTGCCTCTTCCAGTCTGTTGCAGTGCTGCAGATCCCTCCCTCTCTGTACTGCTGTCCTCGCTTGACTTGCCACCTTCCCAGGTTTGGTCAGTGACTTCATCATCCAGCACCTACTCTTCCACTACCTCACTTCTGCCCATCCTCCTGACTTGTTGACCTAACAACAACCTCAGTTAGGCTACTTTCACACCTGCGTTTAGGTCGGATCCGTCTGGTATGTGCCCAGACGGATCCGCACCTATAATGCAAACGCTTAGATCCGTTCAGAACGGATCCGTTTGCATTACCATGAACAAAAAAAAAAAAATATATATATATTTTTTTTTTTGTTCATGATAATGCAAACGGATCCGTTTTGACTTTACATTGAAAGTCAATGGGAGACGGATCCGTTTGAAAATTGAGCCATACTGTGTCAACTTCAAACGGATCCATCCCCATTGACTTACATTGTAAGTCTGGACGGATCCGTTTGCCTCCGCACGGCCAGGCGGACACCTGAACGCTGAACTGACAAACAGAGCCAGACTGATGCATTCTGAGTGGATCCGCATCCATTCAGAATGCATTAGGGCTGGACGGATCCGTTCGGGGCCGCTTGTGAGCCCCTTCAAACGGAACTCACAAGCGGAGCCCCGAACGCTAGTGTGAAAGTAGCCTTATTGACAACTGTGTCTTATCCTCATCATGAACCTCTTGAGACACTAATTGCGGTTCACTTATTGGCAACTGTGTCTCATCATCTTCATCCACCTCGTGAAACACTAATTGCCGTTCTCCACCGTCATATTCTTCTGACTGTGGATTCTCCAGGGTTTGGGAATCGGGGCACAAGATCTCATGTCCCTCTTCAAGTGGGCTTGGCGAGAGGCCCAAATTAAGGAATGGCGATGAAAACAGCTCCTCGGAATATCAGAGTGTGGGATCACTTGTTTGCCAAGACTCTCCATGGTGGGTGGAAGTAGTATCAGGGGGAGGATTCTGTTGACCAGACTCTTAGCTACTAAGACTAGATTTTGTGGATGATAGGGTGGTGCTTAACCGACTGGAAGCATTATCTGCTGAAATCCAACCGACCACCTGATTGCACTGGTCTGACTTCGAGAGTGGTGTCCTGCGCCGCCCTGCAAACTGGGACATGAAGCTAGGTATCGTGGATGAGTATGTTTCTTGTGCTCTGGCAGCAGGCACAATGTCACCATGCTCAGGGCCACAGCCTCTGCGTGCACCATCAGCAGCACGGCCAATTCCCGGTCCCTTACTGCTCGCCTTGCGCATATTAAATGTTATATATGCTTGCAAGTATGTCACACGTACAGTAGCGCAGGTTTTGTAAGTGTATGTGCAAATAAAGTACACAGAATGTCACAGATATTTTTAGGATGCGCACACATTAAACAGGAGGTATAGCGCAAGTAATGTCGCTGTCACCACCGCCTAATAAAAAATTACACTGAACGAATGTCACTGATATTTAGCATGCGCACACGTTAAACAAGAGGTATAGCGCAATTAATGTCGCTGTCACCACCGCCTAATAAAAAAGTACACTGAATGAATGTTACTGATATTTAGGATGCACAAACATTATACAGGAGGTATAGCGCAAGTAATGTCGCTGTCACCACCAGTGATGGCCAGTTCGAATTGTTTGCCCGCGAACATATGCGGACTGCCATCTTTTTTCACAAGTGCGGCGAGGCACAGGTAAGTCCTTACCTGTGCCTGTACGCGAGCCGGTCTGAAAACAAGTGCGGTCAGCGGAAGCAGGCAGTTCCGAGAACAGGCCACTGGGGCCTTCATCGGGCTGTTCTCGGAACTGCCTGCTCCCGCTGACCGCATTTGTTTTCAGACCGGCTCGAGCACAGGTAAGGGCTTACCTGTGCCTCGCCGGACTTGTGAAAAAAGATGGCAGCCCGCATATGTTCGCGGGCGAACAATGCGAACTGGCCATCACTGGTCACCACCGCCTAATAAAAAATTACACTGAATGAATGTCATTGATATTTAGGATGCGCACACGTTATACAGGAAGTATAGCGCAAGTAATGTCACTGTCACCACCGCCTAATAAAAAATGACACTGAATTAATGTCACTGATATTTAGGATGCACAAACATTATACAGGAGGTGGTGTGGTGTGACCCGCAGACACTGGTTGTGGACCCATGCGTTCGGACCATCTATTAGGGTGCTTTGATGCCATGTGGCGGATCATACTGGTGGTGGTGAGGTTACTAGTGTTAACGCCCCTGCTCATTTTAGTACGTCACAGGTTGCAAATAACAATTCTTTTATCGTCCGCACTTTTCTTAAAAAAGCGCCAGACTGCGGGAACACCTACCCCTTAGCAAGGTAGATTGCTGCAAGGGGGTGCTCCGGGGAACAGTTGTGGGCCTGTTTGGTGTTGCCCACCTTCTCCCTTTTGCCACCCCACTGCCTCTTCCAGTCTGTTGCAGTGCTGCAGATCCCTCCCTCTCTGTACTGCTGTCCTCGCTTGACTTGCCACCTTCCCAGGTTTGGTCAGTGACTTCATCATCCAGCACCTACTCTTCCACTACCTCACTTCTGCCCATCCTCCTGACTTGTTGACCTAACAACAACCTCAGTTAGGCTACTTTCACACCTGCGTTTAGGTCGGATCCGTCTGGTATGTGCCCAGACGGATCCGCACCTATAATGCAAACGCTTAGATCCGTTCAGAACGGATCCGTTTGCATTACCATGAACAAAAAAAAAATATATATATATATATTTTTTTTTTTGTTCATGATAATGCAAACGGATCCGTTTTGACTTTACATTGAAAGTCAATGGGAGACGGATCCGTTTGAAAATTGAGCCATACTGTGTCAACTTCAAACGGATCCATCCCCATTGACTTACATTGTAAGTCTGGACGGATCCGTTTGCCTCCGCACGGCCAGGCGGACACCTGAACGCTGCAAGCTGCGTTCAGGTGTCCGCCTGCTGAGCGGAGCGGAGGACAAACAGAGCCAGACTGATGCATTCTGAGCGGATCCGCATCCATTCAGAATGCATTAGGGCTGGACGGATCCGTTCGGGGCCGCTTGTGAGCCCCTTCAAACGGAACTCACAAGCGGAGCCCCGAACGCTAGTGTGAAAGTAGCCTTATTGACAACTGTGTCTTATCCTCATCATGAACCTCTTGAGACACTAATTGCGGTTCACTTATTGGCAACTGTGTCTCATCATCTTCATCCACCTCGTGAAACACTAATTGCCGTTCTCCACCGTCATATTCTTCTGACTGTGGATTCTCCAGGGTTTGGGAATCGGGGCACAAGATCTCATGTCCCTCTTCAAGTGGGCTTGGCGAGAGGCCCAAATTAAGGAATGGCGATGAAAACAGCTCCTCGGAATATCAGAGTGTGGGATCACTTGTTTGCCAAGACTCTCCATGGTGGGTGGAAGTAGTATCAGGGGGAGGATTCTGTTGACCAGACTCTTAGCTACTAAGACTAGATTTTGTGGATGATAGGGTGGTGCTTAACCGACTGGAAGCATTATCTGCTGAAATCCAACCGACCACCTGATCGCACTGGTCTGACTTCGAGAGTGGTGTCCTGCGCCGCCCTGCAAACTGGGACATGAAGCTAGGTATCGTGGATGAGTATGTTTCTTGTGCTCTGGCAGCAGGCACAATGTCACCATGCTCAGGGCCACAGCCTCTGCGTGCACCATCAGCAGCACGGCCAATTCCCGGTCCCTTACTGCTCGCCTTGCGCATATTAAATGTTATATATGCTTGCAAGTATGTCACACGTACAGTAGCGCAGGTTTTGTAAGTGTATGTGCAAATAAAGTACACAGAATGTCACAGATATTTTTAGGATGCGCACACATTAAACAGGAGGTATAGCGCAAGTAATGTCGCTGTCACCACCGCCTAATAAAAAATTACACTGAACGAATGTCACTGATATTTAGCATGCGCACACGTTAAACAAGAGGTATAGCGCAATTAATGTCGCTGTCACCACCGCCTAATAAAAAAGTACACTGAATGAATGTTACTGATATTTAGGATGCACAAACATTATACAGGAGGTATAGCGCAAGTAATGTCGCTGTCACCACCAGTGATGACCAGTTCGAATTGTTTGCCCGCGAACATATGCGGACTGCCATCTTTTTTCACAAGTGCGGCGAGGCACAGGTAAGTCCTTACCTGTGCCTGTACGCGAGCCGGTCTGAAAACAAGTGCGGTCAGCGGAAGCAGGCAGTTCCGAGAACAGGCCACTGGGGCCTTCATCGGGCTGTTCTCGGAACTGCCTGCTCCCGCTGACCGCATTTGTTTTCAGACCGGCTCGAGCACAGGTAAGGGCTTACCTGTGCCTCGCCGGACTTGTGAAAAAAGATGGCAGCCCGCATATGTTCGCGGGCGAACAATGCGAACTGGCCATCACTGGTCACCACCGCCTAATAAAAAATTACACTGAATGAATGTCATTGATATTTAGGATGCGCACACGTTATACAGGAAGTATAGCGCAAGTAATGTCACTGTCACCACCGCCTAATAAAAAATGACACTGAATTAATGTCACTGATATTTAGGATGCACAAACATTATACAGGAGGTATAGCGCAAGTAATGTCGCTGTCACCACCGGCTAATAAAAAATTACACTAAATGTATGTCACTGATATTTAGGATGCGCACACGTTAAACAGGAAGTATAGCGCAAGTAATGTCGCTGTCACCACCGCCTAATAAAAAATTACACTGAATTAATTTCACTGATATTTAGGATGCATAAACGTTATACAGGAGGTATAGCGCAAGTAATGTCGCTGTCACCACCGGCTAATAAAAAATGACACTGAAAGAATGTCACTGATACCTTACTTAGGATGCACAAACGTTATACAGGAGGTATTATTTCACCTTAAGGACCAGGCCATTTTTTGCAAATCTGAACAGTGTCACTTTAAGTGGTGATAACTTTAAAACGCTTTGACTTATCTAGGCCATTCTGAGATTGATTTTTCGTCACATATTGTACTTCATGACACTGGTAAAATGAAGTCAAATTAATAAATTTTTATTTATAAAAAAATACCAAATTTACCAAAAATTTGTAAAAAATTGCAAATTTCCAAGTTTCAATTTCTCTACTTATATAATACATAGTAATACCTCCAAAAATAGTTATTATTTTACATTCCCCATATGTCTACTAGTGATAAGCGGCAGGTGCCATATTCGATTTCGATGAAATTCGCGAATATTCGTCGAAATCGAATATTCGTCATTATTCTTGTTATCGTGATTAATATGCGATTTAAATAATCGCGTATTGCGATTTTAACTGGCTACTCTCCTATTGAAATAGCAATGCGATTAATTCAAGTTATAATAATCGAATTTCGATTTTAACTTAGCACTGCTATATTCCATATTCGTTAATTCTAGCTTAATATGGAATATAGCAGTGCTAAGTTAAAATCGAAATTCGATTATTATAACTTGAATTTTTTTTTTTTTTTACCCTCATACCCTACCCAAGGTAATCACCCAAAAACTGAAAAAATTATGGCTCTCACACTATGGAAACACTAAAACATGATTTTTTTTTTGTTTCAAAAAAGAAATCATAGTGTAAAACTTACATAAATAAAAAAAAGTATACATATTAGGTATCGCTGCGTCCGTGACAACCTGGTTTATAAAAATACCACAAGATATAACCTGTCAGATGAATGTTGTAAATAACAAAAAATAAAAACGGTGCCAAAACAGCTATTTCTTGTTACCTTGCCTCACAAAAAGTGTAATATAGCGCAACCAAAAATCATATGTACCCTAAACTAGTACCAACAAAACTTCCACCCTATCCCGTAGTTTCTAAAATGGGGTCACTTTTTTTGAGTTTCTACTCTAGGGGTGCATCAGGGGGGCTTCAAATGGGACATGGTGTCAAAAAACCAGTCCAGCAAAATCTGCCTTCCAAAAACCGTATGGCATTCCTTTTCTTCTGCGCCCTACCGTGTGCCCGTACAGCAGTTTACGACCACATAGGGGGAGTGTCTGTAAACTACAGAATCAGGGCCATAAATATAGAGTTTTGTTTGGCTGTTAACCCTTGCTTTGTAACTTGAAAAAAAATATTAAAATGGAAAATCTGCCAAAAAAGTGAAATTTTTAAATTATATCTCTATTTTCCATTAATTCTTGTGGAACACCTAAAGGGTTAAAAATATTTATAAAATCAGTTTTGAATACCTTGAGTGGTGTAGTTTCTAGAATGGGGTCATTTTTGGGTGGTTTCTATTATGTAAGCTTCGCAAAGTGACTTCAGACCTGAACTGGTCCCTAAAAATGGGGTTTTTGAAAATTTCTGAAAAATTTCAAGATTTGCTTCTAAGCCTTGTAACATCCCCAAAAAATAATATATAATTTCCAAAATGATCCAAACATGAAGTAGACATTAGTGTTGAGCGCGAATATTCGAATATTGAATTTTTTTTGCGAATATCGGCACTTCGCAAATATTTCGAATATAGTGATATAAATTCGATATTTCGAATATTCTTTTTTTTTTTTTTTTTTTTTTATTATATATTTTTCTTTCCCACTTCCCTAAAGTTGTTCTTACCTGTCCTTTGGATTCCTGGCTTCCTGGCTGCTCCAGTCAGTGCCCGTTGCCGCTTCTGCCGACTTCCGTGCTCATGGAGCGTCCCCATCACCATGGGAACGTCTCCATATACTAGAATGTACTGTCGGATTTGAGAATTAAGTCAAAAATCGCAATTCGATTATTTCAAGTTATAATAATCGAATTTCGATTTTAACTTAGCACTGCTATATTTAATTCTAGCCTAATATGGAATATAGCAGTGCTAAGTTAAAATCTAAATTCGATTATTATAACTTGAAATAATCGAATTGCGATTTCAACTTAGACCTGGTTTACTATGGTTGGCTTGGTAGAATTAGCGAATATGACGAATGTATTCGTCATATTCCACAAAACGAAGATAGCGAAGTATTCGGCATCTTCGTTTTAGCTACCTATTCATCAACTTTGTTAATTTTAGCAATCATATAGGAAAGTTTACTATAGAGACAGCTAAGTTTAATTCGCTATGCGATTATATTACTTTGCTTTTTTTTTATAAATAGAATAATTTTAATAATTATCAGGTATTATAATTATTTAATTTTTTTTTTTTTAAAAGCAGTCATATAATCGCATAGCGAATTAAACTTAGCTGTCTCTATAGTAAACTTTCCTATATGATTGCTAGAATTAGCGAAGTTGACGAATAGGTAGCTAAAACGAAGATGCAGAATACTTCGTTATCTTCGTTTTGTGGAATATGACGAATACATTCGTTATATTCGTTTTGTGGAATATGATGAATACATTCGTCATATTCGCTAATTCTACCAAGCCAACCATAGTAAACCAGGTCCAAGTTGAAATCGCAATTCGATTAATTCAAGTTATAATCGAATTTCGATTTTTAACTTAGCACTGCTATATTCCATATTAGGCTAGAATTAAATATAGCAGTGCTAAGTTAAAATCGAAATTTGATTATTATAACTTGAAATAATCGAATTGCGATTTTTCACGTAATTCTCAAATCCGACAGTACATTCTAGTATATGGAGACGTTCCCATGGTGATGGGGACGCTCCATGAGCACGGAAGTCGGCAGAAGCGGCAACGGGCACTGACTGGAGCAGCCAGGAAGCCAGGAATCCAAAGGACAGGTAAGAACAACTTTAGGGAAGTGGGAAAGAAAAATATATAATAAAAAAAAAAAAGAATATTCGAAATATCTAATTTATATCACTATATTAGAAATATTCGCGAATTCGCGAAGTGCCGATATTCGCGAAAAAAATTCAATATTCGAATATTCGCGCTCAACACTAATGTCTACTTCATGTTTGGATGATTTTGGAAATTATATATTTTTTTGGGGGATGTTACAAGGCTTAGAAGCAAATCTGAAATTTTTCAGAAATTATCAAAAACCCCATTTTTAGGGACCAGTTCAGGTCTGAAGTCACTTTGCGAAGCTTACATAATAGAAACCACCCAAAAATGACCCCATTCTAGAAACTACACCACTCAAGGTATTCAAAACTGATTTTATAAATATTGTTAACCCTTTAGGTGTTCCACAAGAATTAATGGAAAATAGAGATATAATTTAAAAATTTCACTTTTTTGGCAGATTTTCCATTTTAATATTTTTTTTCAAGTTACAAATCAAGGGTCAACAGCCAAACAAAACTCTATATTTATGGCCCTGATTCTGTAGTTTACAGACACTCCCCCTATGTGGTCGTAAACTGCTGTACGGGCACACGGTAGGGGGCAGAAGGAAAGGAATGCCATACGGTTTTTGGAAGGCAGATTTTGCTGGACTGGTTTTTTTGACACCATGTCCCATTTGAAGCCCCCCTGATGCACCCCTAGAGTAGAAACTCCAAAACAGTGACCCCATTTTAGAAACTACGGGATAGGGTGGAAGTTTTGTTGGTACTAGTTTAGGGTACATATGATTTTTGGTTGCGCTATATTACACTTTTTGTGAGGCAAGGTAACAAGAAATAGCTGTTTTGGCACCGTTTTTATTTTTTGTTATTTACAACATTCATCTGACAGGTTAGATCATGTGGTATTTTTATAAACCAGGTTGTCACGGACGCAGCGATACCTAATATGTATACTTTTTTTATTTATGTAAGTTTTACACTATGATTTCTTTTTTGAAACAAAAAAAAAATCATGTTTTAGTGTTTCCATAGTGTGAGAGCCATCATTTTTTCAGTTTTTGGGTGATTACCTTGGGTAGGGTATGATTTTTGCAGGATGAAATGACGGTTTTATTGGCACTGTATTGGTGTGCGTGTGACTTTTTGATCAATTGCTATTACACTTTTTGTGGTGTAAGGTAGCAAAAAAAAGGCTTTTTTTTAACACCGTTTTTTTTTTTTTTTTTTACGGTATTCACCTGAGAGGTTACGTCATGTGATATTTTTATAGAGCAAGTTATTATGGACGCTGCGATACCTAATATGTATACTTTTTTTTATTTATGTAAGTTTCACACAATGATTTCATTTTTGAAGCAAAAAAAAATCATGTTTTAGTGTTTCCATAGTCTGAGAGCCATAATTTTTTTAGGTTTTGGGCGATTACCTTGGGTAGGGTATGATTTTTGCGGGATGAGATGACGGTTTTATGGGCACTATTTTGGGGTGCGTGTGACTTTTTGATCGCTTACTATTACACTTTTTGTGTTGTAAGGTGACAAAAAATGCCTTTTTTTACACCGTTTTTATTTTTTTACGGTATTCACCTGAGGGGTTAGCTCATGTGATATTTTTATAGAGCAAGTTATTACAGACGCGGAAATACCTTATATGTATACTTTTTTTTATTTATGTAAGTTTTACACAATATCATTTTTGAAACAAAAAAAATCATGTTTTAGTGTCTCCATATTCTGAGAGCCATAGTTTTTTCAGTTTTTGGGTGATTATCTTAGGTAGGGTCTCATTTTTTGCAGGATGAGATGACGGTTTGATTGGCACTATTTTGGGGTGCATATGACTTTTTGATCGCTTGCTATTACACTTTTTGTGATGTAAGGTGACAAAATTTTTTTTATTTAGCACAGTTTTTATTTTACATTTTTTACAGTGTTCATCTGAGGAGTTATTTCATGTGATATTTTTATAGAGTTGGTCGATACGGACACGTAGATTCCTAATATGTATACTTTTTTTTTATTTATGTAAGTTTTACACAATGATTTCATTTTTGAAGCAAAAAAAAAATCATGTTTAAGTGTTTCCATAGTCTGAGAACCATAATTTTTCTGTTTTTGGGCGATTACCTTGGGTAGGGTATGATTTTTTGCGGGATGAGATGACGGTTTTATTGGCACTATTTTGGGGTGCGTGTGACTTTTTGACAGCTTGCTATTAACCCTTTTTGTGATGTAAGGTGACAAAAAATGGTTTATTTAGCAGTTTTTATTTTTTATTTTTTACGGTGTTCATCTGAGGGGTTAGGTCATGTGATATTTTTATAGAGCCGGTCGATACGAATGCGGCGATACCAAATATGTATATATATTTTTATTTATGTAAGTTTTACACAATAACAGCTTTTTTAAAACAAAAAAAATGATGTTTTAGTGTCTCCATATTCTGAGCCATAGTTTTTTGAATTTTTTGGGCGATTGTCTCAGGTAGAGGCTTATTTTTTGCAGGGTTAGGTGACGGTTAGATTGGTACTATTTTGGTGGGCAAACGCCTTTTTGATCGGTTGCTGTTGTACTTTTTGTGATGTAAGGTGACAAAAAAATGGTTCATTTAGCACAGTTTTTATTTTTATTTTTTTACGGTGTTCATCTGAGGGGTTAGGTCATGTGATATGTTTATAGAGCAAGTCGATACGGACGCGGCAATACCTAATATGTATACTTTTTTCCCCCCTATTTTTTACCTTTTTTTTATTTTTATTTTTTACCTTTTTTTTATTTTTATTTTTTACTTTATTTGGGGAAAATGATGTTTTTGTTTATTTTTACTTGAAACTTTTTATTTTTTGGGGGAAAACTTTATTTTTTCAACTTTTTTTTTCACTTTATTTTTTGTCCCACTTTGGGACTTCAACTTTTGGGGGTCTAATCCTTTACAATGCATTTCAATACTTCTGTATTGGAATGTATTGGCTGTTTGAGTAATACTGTGTGTATTACTCATACAGTTTCCTGCCTGTGAGATCCAGGGGGCTGGATCTCACAGGCTCGTCACCGGAAGGCAGCGCGATGCCATCTTTAGGTATCGTGCTGCCTTCCATGCCATTGGGTCCCCCCTACAGCCGCATGGGGACCCGATGGCACAGCCGCCAGCCACCGCAACTGCAGGTAAAAGCTACAAACCGCAGGTCTGAATTGACCTGTGGTTTGCGGCGATCACAGACACGGGGGGGGGGTCACGGGATCTCCCCGTGCATTTAGCCAATGTGCCTGCTCAATGATATGAGCAGGCACTGGGTTCCGATCACCGCCCGGCGGCGGTGATCGGAACTATACATGATGTACCGGTACGTCATATGTCCTTAAGTACCAGGACAACATGCCGTACCGGTACGTCATGTGTCCTGAAGAGGTTAAAGTGACTTTTGGGTCTCTAACAAGCTTTAGCAATTTAGCGCAGGTTGCGCTAAAAACATATATTGCTGCCTCACACAATAGTCCTTGAAAGGACTTTTCGGTCTATAACAAGTATAAAAACTAACATATTGCTATTTCAATCCCTACACTATCTCTCCCTTCTGCTCTCCCTGACTAATATTGAGCCAAACATGTCTCATCTGGTGCTATATAGCACCCGATGACGCGTTCCGGCCAGCCAAACACTGTAATGCTAGCAGCCAACATGGCTACGGCATTACAGTGAATGGCAATACTTACCTGCACGACAAACGTGCGGGGAGGAGACTCGCCCAACACTAATTATGTCCCTAGGACAGGTGTTTGTGCCCCTGGGTTTGAGTGCTCTGTGTGCTCTGTCCAGTTAAATTTTATGCGTAGACGGTTTCCTAAGAATCATGTTAAAGATGGCCTCCAAGGTAACAAAGAGGTCTTCATCCCCGTTGCCTCCAGGAAACATATGTTATTTCTACGACCCCTGTTATCCAGGTCCACTACTGTATGTATCAACCCATGTCCCTGAGGACCGTGGTTTGAGATGTAACAGACATATGGAGGGCATAAACTTACTGCCTAGTGTCAACGTAGGCATTTTCCAGCAAGTCCACTCTGTCTACAATGTGTTTAATAGCAGTGTGGACAGCGGCAATCTCAGCCCTGCAGGCTCCTTTAACTTCAGATATAAGCATCCAAAAGTCCTCATTTGTGGGGAATTGGCTGAGGTAAAACAGCCATAGGAGAGGGGCTTGGTGAACAGGCCCAGACATCTGCAGGGAAGAGGGGGCTGCAGCTTTCATCAGCCAGATTAGTGGGTATACTCTCCGGGGGGTCTGACCAGGGATCTCCTGAAGCGACCGCATGTGGTCTTATGTGAGGGTGTGATGAGGATGGGGTCTTTGTTAGTGATGAGCGGGAGGTGCCATATTCGATTTCGCCGAAATTCGCGAATATTCGCTTGAATACTTTATTTTATTTATAAAAAAAAAGCAAAGTAATATTATCGCATAGTTTTTAATTCGCTATGCGATAATATTACTTTGCTTTTTTTTATAAATAAAATAATTATAATACTTGATAATTATTATAATTATTCTATTTATTTAAAAAAAAGCAAAGTAATATTATCGCATAGCGAATTAAAAACTTAGCTGTCTCTAGTCAACTTTCCTATTTGATTGCTAGAATTAGCGAAGTTGACGAATATGGAGCTAAAACGAAGATGGAGAATATTTCATTATCTTCGTTTTGAGGAATATGACGAATACATTCGTCATATTCGTCATCTTCGCTAATTCTACCAAGCCAACCATAGTAAACCAGGTCTTAGTTGAAATCATAATGAGATTACTTCAAGTTATATTAATCGCATTGCGATTTCAACTTAGCACTGCTATATTCCATATTCGTTCGTTAACTTCTTTAATTCTAGGCTAGAATTAATGATAACGAATATGGAATATAGCAGTGCTAAGTTGAAATCGCAATGCGATTACTTCAAGTTATATTAATCGCATCGCGATTTCAACGTAAGTCTCAAATCTGACAGTACATTCTAGTATGGAGGCGTTCCCATGGTGATGCGGACGCTCCATGAGCATTGAAGTCGGCAGAAGCGGCAACGGGCACTGACTGGAGCAGCCAGGAAGCCAGGATTCCTAAGGACAGGTAAGAACTACTTTTGGGAAGTGGGAAAGAAAAAAATAAAACAATAAAAAAACAAAAAAAAATTATATTCGAAATAGCGAATTTATAGCACTATATTCAAAATATTCGCGAATTAGCGAAGTGCTGATATTCGCTAAAAAAATTTACTATTTGAATATTCGCACTCAACACTAGTCTTTGTGAGTGATGAGGTCACAGTACCTAGGGGGCAGCTTCTAGGAGAGCGTATGGAGGATCTCTTCCTGCAGGTGGGTTCTCCTGGGGTCCCGTTCCGCCACTGTGTCGGGTTGGCGGGAGCAATGGCAGGGAGCTGCAAGCTGCATGGAGTGCCTCTCTGGGCGAACAGGCCCTGGGGCCCGCATCCAGGATGGGGAAGGCAATCGCGGGGGAGGAGAGGGTCTGTGGGATCCAGTTTTCTTCACCATGGAGCCTGGGGCACTTAAGTCGCTGGCCAGTTTTCTGCGGTGCGGGCAGAGGCTGCGCAATCAGGTGGCCATCTCAGTTGGAGTCTGAACACGCCCCTTGCAAAACAATCAAAAAAAAATTTTGAAAAAAATCACAATCGGACAGACTCCAATTCTATGTACGTTAGGTCAGGCACACAACTCTGATAAATGGATTTTCCCACGTGATGCAGATGTGTTGGAAAGTCATATTACTTACATTTGTGCCTAAACAGACACGTCTTATTGTCTATCTGCAGAGCTTGCATAGAGATACAGACAGTGATGATTTGTCTTGCAGGTAGAGATGAGTGAAGTTATGGAGAATTTGATTTGCCAGCTTCTCCAAATTCCACAAAGAGTTTTGCTTCATGACGAATTACTTCATCATGAAGTACATTTCTTTATATGTAGCGGGCGCAATGAAGAGGAACGGCGAAATCCCCCCCGATCATTGAACCCGTCAGATGCCGCGGTCATTGCTGATTGCAGCATCTGAGATTAACATTGATGGCTTTCATGGGTTAATCCGGTAAAAAAATAAAAAATATATACTCAGCCTATCCATTTGATCGCGCAGACACTGTGCAAAATTTGTGCGGTGATGTGATGACATCTTCACGAATGCCGGTATGGTAACATCATATGTCACCGCGCGAAAGAGTTTGGCGGTATCTTCAATTGAGGTGTCCACGGCGGCCTCTTCAAGCACAAATGGATGAGGTGAGTGAGTTTTACCACTATTTCAGGGAAAATTTATTCGTTATCATGAAGTGTGAAGTAATTCGGCTTTGCGGCAAATATATATATTTTAAATAAAGTCCCGTACAATATATCACATGTCTGGGACATGTCTCTGATGCATGGATTTTTTGGAAGACAATATTCATTATAATGTTTGAAAAAAGTTGGCATTTGGACAGAGTTCAATAAATCTATCTGGAATAGCCTTCCTGCAGAAGTGGTAGCTGCAAATACAGTGAAGGGGTTTAAGCATGCATGGGATAGGCATAAGGCTATCCTTCATATAAGATAGGGCCAGGGACTATTTATAGGATTCAAAAATATTGGGCAGACTAGATGGGCCAAATGGTTCTTATCTGCCGACACATTCTATGTTTCTATGTTTCTATGTTAATCTTTGCTAAGAGTCAGAGTCAGACAAACGGCTCTAATACATGGAGTTTTGGCAGACAATTTTTATTCTTTTTTTTAGAAAATAAAATTGGTTCTTGCACAGAGTCCAATACAATATACATTATAGGTTAGGCATATGACTCTGATACATAGACTTTTTGGAAGACAATTTTCATTTTTTAGAATAATAGAAATGGCATTTGGACAGATTCCAATACAATGTACGTTATGACAAGTAGACAACTCTGATAAACTGATATTTAGAAGGACAATCTTCATAATTTTTATAGAAAACAAGTTGCGCTTGGATAGAGTAGAATCCAATAATGGCTGGCACTCTGGAGACAAAGACCACATGGGATCACATGATTACTTTCACCACCCAAGCGTGCCCTAGATCTGACCATTGTAATATACAGAAACTGTGGTGCAGACCAGTATGTCAAGTTAGGTACAGTAGTCTGTGCTAAATAGAATTTGTGTACTAAAATTTTCAACAGTTGTTTTGAAAAAATATATATACATTACTATTAATGCACTAAAATGCTCATAATTGCTCACTTACAGTATATACAGTATAAAAACTGCAACAGTTTTTTGGTAACAAATGTTGGCTCAATTAAACATCCCCTAGTTGCGACAACACTATACACTGTAATTGGCATGCTAAAATGCACTTATTTGTGCACTTACAAATTACAGAAAAAATTGCAAAAGTTTTTGGGAAAAGAAATGCTTAATGCTGAAATATGCCTGTAAAATACTTTAGAGAAAAACTTTTTTTTAGATAAAAAAAAAGGTTGGCACGTGCACAGAAAAAATAGTACTCTCTTTTTAAATTATCTTTGTGCAGAGCAACATGAGAAATTATGAACAGCTCCAGCAGCCCTGACTTTAGGACACATAGTACACAAACTGCCCCTATGGTGTCCCTAATTCGATTTGGCAATTTCACTGTAGCTAGCCAAGAAATTTGATTAGTTCTGAATAAATTTGTCAGAAATTGCAATAAATCAGGTATACCAGGACACTCTGCTTTAGAGTACGATGTCTTTGTGTGTTGGACAGATCTAAATTCCTCTCAGTAAATGAGGGGAATAGAGAAATAGGAGAGAAAAGGGGCGCACAATAGGGTAGTATGTATATACAGATACAATGATAATATCATAGGAATTGTGAAGGCTCACCTTTTTTGGTTGTGCAAAATTTAGGCACAACTCTATTGAAGGCTTTAGAGTGATGAGACTTATCTTCCGGAACTGCAGCCGCAGATTGTGAGTTCTTTTTGATGGAATGTCCAGTCCCACAAAAGGAAAAATGGCAATAAGAGAGAAATTCTGCTTCGGCGCAAGTCCACAAATGGAAACGGTCTCACAAGTATTATAGTTCTTCTTTAATGGAAACAACGCGTTTCGGGGAGTGAAACTTCCCCCTCATCAGGTTTCCTGATGAAGGGGAAGTTTCACTCCCCGAAACGCGTTGTTTCCATTAAAGAAGAACTATCATACTTGTGAGACCGTTTCCATCTGTGGACTTGCGCCGAAGCAGAATTTCTCTCTTAGAGTACAATTTGACACAGTGAGAGGTTTGGTGTAATGCAAGGCACCAACGAAACAGACCAGTGAGGATGAAGTCAAAGGGGTTTATTAACAAAATAAACAAAGTCCAGGTAAACTTCACTGGGCAAATATCAGGCAAACAAGAAAACTAAGGAAAGCCAGGAGTAGTCCCAATTCGTGCATAAGTTTCTGTGCAACCAGCCAGGAAAACGGATGCGTCACGGAAAGTCCCGGGCCCTGGGTCCCACTGGAACGGACGGAGTCCCAGCAAACCTCAGTCAGTAGTTAGCAGTACTGACCTGCACCTGGATAAGGCAGGATAACAGTGGTCACTGACCGACCTGGCTGGCCACCTTTTATGTGCCTGCTAACAAATCCCAGGGCGCCAAGTGTCCACTCCCCATAGGTCATGATCCTGCCCTACACCTGTGTACAAGGCTTTGGTCGGTCATTAGTAAATTAGACCAATGCCGGCCCCCTAATCTGCTTTGAACTTGCGGCCAGGTGCTATTCCCTTCGCTGGTCAGCAAAGCGCGTACATGCGACCGCGTATCCCCTTGCAAACCCGTTTTCAAACATAAATGCGGATGCACGACAGACTCTGCGAGAGTGTGCGAGCGCGTCGACATGGACACCGGAATGGAATCCGCAATAGGCACCAGAGACAAGCTCGGCCGCAGCGTACTGCCACTAGCGTGGCCAATCTGTCCCCGAAAGCCATGCGGTCTTCCCGTCCGGCGCACAGGCGAACACATCCTCGCGTCGGTTCGCAAAGGGGTCGATGCTGGTGTATCAACGCAGCTCCACGAGGACCCTTTTTGTCACACCAGAGTACGAGACAGGTGAGAATCTTACATTACCCCCCTCTCGAGGAGGCGGCTCAGAAGACTTCAAGCGAGCTTTCGCTAGATTATCCCGGTGGAAGGCTGCCACCAACTCATCCACATGCACCTGACGAGCAGGTGCCCAACATCTCTCCTCTGGACCAAAACCCTTCCAGTCTACCAAGTACTGGAGAGACCTCTGGACAAAAACGAGACCTCCAATGGGGGTGGAGTCTAAATGAAGGGGCGGAGTCGGCTGCCAATTTGAGAAGTGATAAATGAAAGGTGTTCACTCTTCGAATCGATGGTGGAAGAGCAACCTTGTACGTAAGTCGGTTGATCTTCTGCGTCACCGGGTATGGACCAATGAATCAAGGAACCAACTTGGAAGATGGCTGACGCAGCGGAATGTTCCAGGTGGAGACCCACACCTGATCTCCCACCTTAAACTTTTGCTCTACAGTGCGATGACGATCAGCAAATTTCTTCTGTTGTGCCACCGCACTGCGGAGATTCCGCTGAACCGACAACCAAATGGGACGTCTATCTTCGAACCATTGATCTACCACCGGTGAATCAGTGGAGGGCCCAGCCAGAGAAGAGAGCCTTAGATCCCTGCCCCCCATGCACTTGAATGGTGACATCTTAGTGGAAGCATGCTCAGAGTTGTTATAATCCACCTCCGCAAAGGGTAGATGCGTGGCCCATTCCTCCTGGCAGTCTGACACGAAGCACCAGAGATATTGCTCCAGGGTCTGGTTAGTCCTTTCTGTCTGACCATTGGTCTCTGGGTGAAAACCGGAAGAGAAAGACAAATTTATACCTAACCGGGAGCAGAAAGAGCACCAGAACCAAGAGATAAATTGAACACCTCTATCTGAAACAATATCATCCGACGCTCTGTGTAATCAAAAGACATGATTCAAAACAGAGCTGCCAATTTTCTGGCCAAGGGCAATCCGGGAAGTGGGATAAAATGGGCCATTTTACTAAAACTGTCCACCACTACCCAGATTACCATACTTCCAGAGGACCTTGGCAAATCTGTGATGAAGTTCATGGAGATGTGAGTCCATGGAACCTGAGGAATGGGCAGTGGGAGCAAAGAACCAGAAGGGGTGGACCGAGACGGTTTACATCGAGCACACACACTACATGCCTGGATGTAGGCCTTAACATCCACGGACAAATTGGGCCACCAAACGTGACGTTTAACAAGGGCAAGTGTTTTCTTAACACCCAGATGCCCTGCAGACTTGGAGTCGTGAAGCTGTTGGATAACTTTTAAGCGAAGGTTAACTGGTACAGACCATCGCCCCTCGGGCTTGTTGGGCAGACTCTCTGCCTGTGAAGGCTCGAGAAGAGAGGACAAGTCCTCCATTAACTCTTCGGTCCCTAGGGCGGTCAGAAAACATTTAGTGGGAAGAATATTCTCGGGCTCAGATCTCAGGATGGAAGCAGCCTCAGGGAAGCAGCGGGACAGAGCATATGCCTTCACATTTTTAGAACCTGGCTTATACATGAGGCGAAAATTGAAGCGGGTGAAAAACAATGCCCACTGATCTTGTCGGGAATTGAGTCTCTTGGCAGTCTCTAGGTACTCTATATTTTTGTGGTCAGTGTAAACTGTAATGGGATGTTCCGCACCCTCTAGCCATTGTCTCCATTCTTGAAAATCCAATTTTACTCCCAGAAGCTCTCTATTGCCGATGTTATAATTACACTCGGCTGGAGAGAGCTTCCAAGAGAAGAAGGCACAGGGATGTAACCTCTCAGGGACCCCAGAATACTGTGAAAGAACTGCCCCAACACCAACCTCGGAGGCGTCGACCTCGAGGACAAAGGGTCGGGAAGTGTCTGGATGAGTAAGGATTTGCGCAGTGCAAAAGGCCTGCTTTAGCGTTTCAAAGGCTCTGTCTGCCTCTCTCGTCCACTTTGAAGGATTAGCTTCCTTCTTAGTGAGGTTAGTGAGAGGTACCACTATCGCAGAGAAATTCTTTATAAACTTGCGGTAGAAGTTGGCAAAGCCTAAGAAACGCTGCAGTCCCTTCAGATCCTTAGGCCGAGGCCAATCTAAGACAGCAGAAAGTTTGGATGGATCCATAGCTAGTCCCCTTTCTGAGATAACGTACCCCAGAAAAGGCAATTCCGTTACCTCAAACAGACACTTCTCTAGTTTGGCAAAGAGGTTCTTCTCTTTCAGTTTTTGGAAAACCTGACACACGTGTCTCCGATGAGACACCAGATCCGACGAGTAGATTAGTATGTCGTCTAAATAGACAACAACAAATCTACCTAAGAAATCCCTGAGGACATCATTGATGAACTCCTGGAAGACCGCAGGAGCATTACAGAGACCAAAAGGCATAACGAGATACTCGTAATGCCCGTCCCTGGTGTTGAATGCGGTCTTCCATTCCTCACCTTCTCTGACACGTACCAAGTTATATGCATCCCTCAAATCGAGTTTGGTGAAGATCCGTGCCACCTGAGAAAACAAATCATCAATCAGAGGCAGAGGGTACCGGTTCTTCACCGTGATCCGATTGAAGAACCGATGCAGAGTCTCAAGCCTCCATCCATCTTCCCCACAAAGAAGAACCCGGCTCTAGGGGGGGCGGAGCCAACAGCCGCGCTGTGTAGACATGCTCGGCTGAGCTCCGTACACTTCCTTGCTAAAGGGATAAGCTAACGTTAGCCACCAGATTTCAGAATGGTAAAAATCGGGGGACAGAAACCCACTGAACCCGCCATAATCCCCACAGGTCCAAATCCGGGATCAGGGATGGCAAAATACTTGAAAAAGCAAGCTGCAGCATCTGTGACTAAAGAATCCAAGATGGCGCCGGCAGACGAACGTGCTGTAGCGGTTTCAGAGAAAGGCTGGTCCGAAGGCGACAGCGATGGGGGTGAGTCAGAATGCTCCCGTACACTACCAGTATCCAGAAAATTTATCAAACAGGCATTAGCAGAGGCCCTGTCGCCCCTCAAGCACGAGATCTCAGTGCTAACACACGAGATACAACATATAGGCCACAGAGTTGAATCCCTGGAGGCCACACAACAGGCCGCCTTAGAACACAGCTCAGCGGTCTCCAACTCCCTCGCCTCATGTCAGCACCACATAAACCCTCTCCATGCTGCAATGGAAGATCAGGAAAATCGAGGAAGGAGGAATAATCTCCGGTTCAGAGGCATACCTGAATCGGTACCTAATGGCGATCTTAAGGACACTATCATACAGATTGCTGATACCCTCCTGAATAATAGTGAACCCTCCAGATGATTATAGAAAGAGCTCATCTTAGACCAAAACCTTCAGACACTAAACCACCCAGAGATGTAATTTGTCGATTCCTGAGCTTTGCAGAGAAAGAAAAGATCATCTATGCAGCAAGAGCCTCAAACGACATCATCTTTGGCGAATCTTCAATTTCTATATACCAAGATCTCTCCCCTATCACATTAAAAAAGAGAAGAAACCTAAAACCTCTCACAGATCATCTTCGCTCCAAACAAGTTCCCTACAGATGGACTTTTCCCTTTGGTCTAACATTCAAATATTCTGGCAAACAGATAAAGATCACCTCCTATTCGGATCTAATGGAAGCGTTCTCCATCATGGACATCTCTCCGCTGGACATTGTGAATTGGGATGCAGTATCTGATATAGCCACTCTGCCGGTTCTACCCATAGTGACCCCATGGGAGAAATCAACCACTCCGAAAAGACAAAGATCGAAACATCGCAGTGGCAACCTGACCCCCAGAAGAATAACCGGGACTATTTACTAATTACTAATTTCTTCCCTCTAGGAAACAAAATATTGGTGAACTTGCTCATACTCTGCCTCTACCTTGCCCTTACCCTACTACCCTCCCTCTTACCCCCTCCTCTATTATTCTTCTCTTGAAGTCTATTCTTCTTACTCTCCTCTGTCCCAAATATAGCAAGTCACCTTACTTAGGGTTAAACCCACTGTACCCCCCCTACGAAGAAGCTCTCAAGCTTCAAAATGTTGAAACTGTTGCTACCGGCTTCCTTACTGTTATATTGCAGTATTGTTATTTATTTTATGTCCTTTTTATGTTTTCTTAGTTTTGGAACACATGTGTATCACTCTTCATTCACGGGGCAGGATGTAGGCCGGACGCATGGGGCAGGATGCAGGCCGGACGCTCTTTCTCCTGAAGGTTGCCACGATGCTCCACTACTCCAAAATCAGACCCTTCCACAGATTTGATCAGATATCCGTGAAAACTTCTATCCTTTACTCACCATGACAGATCTCAAATTATCATCATACAATGTAAAGGGACTTAGGTCCCCTTCTAAAAGATCACAAATCTTTTCCCTATTGTGGAAAGAAAAGGGTTCCATAGTTTTTCTCCAAGAAACCCATTATAAACACGGGAAATACCCGGATCTATAATTTTCCAAGTTCCCAAACTAGTACCATTGCGGGGCTGATGGGGCGGCCTCCCGGGGAGTGAGTATAGGATTCAGGAAGGATGTTCCCTTTTTGTACTCAACGCATGCACAAGACCCAGATGGCAGATATATTATTTTAAAAGGCAGTATCAGAAATAAGATGTATACCTTTGTCAACATATATGCTCCCAATAATGATCAGACCACCTGGCTACTTTCCGTCCTAAACTTGGTGGAATCTATGCAAGAGGGAACACTCATTTTAGCACGCAACTTTAATGTCGCTTTACAACCTCTAGTTGATACTTCTTCTAAAAGATCTTCTTTTTCAGCAAGAAATTTGAAAAGACTTAACTCTAGACTCTATGACTTGGGTCTTGTGGACATATGGAGATGCCTCAATCCCTCTTGCATAGATTACTCCTTTTACTCAGCTCCAGGAAATTCCTATAATAGGATTGACTACATTTTCACTCCCAAAGACCAAATACACCTCTGTACTGAGGCGAGAATCGGAAATATCCCAATCTCAGACCATGCTCCGATTTTTTTTATTCTACGTTCTCCATCAGTACCAAGTAAGCCCCCAATCTGGAGACTAAACGAGTCCATACTGAGCAACGAGGACCACAAGAAGCATCTCTCTTAGATGAATATTTCACCATCAATAACACACCAGACATTTCTCCTCAAACCCTATGGGATGCTCATAAAGTGTTCATCAGGGGCCACTTTATTAGCAATTTTTTTTTTTAAAGAAGCAATCTGACAAACACATTTCCTCCTTATTAGACAATATTCAAAATCTAGAATCCCTTCATAAAAGATCCCTAGCAGTCCAACATCTGTCTAAACTAACAGCTCTTAGAACAGAACTTAAAAACCTTTTAAATGCAGAATCAGCAAAATATTGCTTATCCTCTCAACAAAAATGTTTTGCCCATGGCAATAAAGCATCTAAATTTATGATGCAATGCATAAGGCGTAGATGTCTAGCGAGATTCGTAACTTCCATCAAATCCCCTCTGGGCCATCAACTCTTTTCATCCGAGGCTATCGCCGAGCAATTCAGACTGTTCTTTGAAGCCCTGTATGACCTATCACAAAAGAAAGGAGTTAAAGGCGAACTAGACAGGGACCCTGCTATCACCACATTTCTAGACTCTTTAAATCTCCCTACCTTGTCCAAAACCCAGCACGACGCTTTGGCCAAACCTTTTTCGCTCTTAGATCTTAAAAATGCTCTCAAATCAACCCCATAAGACAAGTGCCCCGGTCCTGATGGCTTCCCAAATACATATTATTCCTCTTTCCAAGAATCTCTGCTCCCTCACTTACTTTCTGTATGCAACTTAGCATTAAAAGACCAGCCCTTGTCATCTGATATGACAAACAAGCTAATCACAATAATCATGTGGAAATTACCACCCCATATCTTTATTAAATATAGACCTAAAAATCCTTGCTAAAATGTTGGCCATTAGACTTCAATCCTTGCTTCCTAACCTGATCCACTCTGACCAGGTAGGATTTATGAATGGTCGAGAAGGGAAAAATAATACCACCAAAATCCTGGATGCCCTCTTCTTTGCCTCATACAAAAAAATACCTCTAGTATTACTTGGCACCGATGCCGAAAAAGCATTTAACCATATTGACTGGTCCTTTATCAAACACACCCTTCATAGGTTTCACTTTCCTACTCCATATATCCATGCAGTGTTTGCTATGTATGTGAATTCTTCTGCCTCTGTGTTAGTGAACAATCTCAATTCCGACCGATTTTCTATTAATAATGGAACACGTCAGGGTTACTCCCTCTCCCCCTTATTTTTTGTTCTCGTAATGGAAACTCTATTACAAGCCATGAGGCAAGAGGAGGGCATCATCGGACTTAAAATTGGATTACAGGAATACAAGTTAGCAGCCTTTGCTGACGACCTTCTAATTCTTACCACCAATCCTACCAAATCTATGCCAATATAAACCTCCCAACTACAAAAATTTGGTTCCCTTTCCAACTTCAAAATAAACCCACAAAAATCCTAGATTTTACATTCAGGCCTTTCCACCAATCTTATAAAAGATCTCTAACGAGACTCCCCTTCCAACTGGTCATCCCGACACAACTTACCTAGGTATTAAATTAACATCTCATCTACCGTATTTATTCCATCTTAATTACACCCCTCTATTAGCGGCCATCGTTGCTCAGTTGGACTCCCTGGATCTTCCTTACCTTTCTTGGTTCGGTAGGAAGAATATGGTGATGTCCCTGGTGATCCCCAGACTTACTTATCTCCTTTAAGTCCTCCCTATTGCCATTCCCAGATCTTTCTTTAGATCTCTAATCTCCCACATCCGCCATTTCATTTGGCAGAAAAGGAGACCTAGACTCTCTTTCTCAACCTTAACTAAGCCCAGACATCTAGGTGGCATAGGCCTACCGGATCCTGAACTATATATGAAAGCTATCCACCTTAGTAGGGTGGTAGATTGGCTCAGACCTTCTACCCACAAGCAACGGCTTTCAATAGAGTCTTCGTTTCTTCCTAATTCCTTTAGGGCCCTTTTGTTGGCGGACAGACCACCCCCCGCTAGCTCTTCTATTCCAAACCCTATTATTCGTTCCATCTTAAAAGTGTGGGGGTGGTTCTCCTCCAATCATCGAGCCTTGACCCTACCCTCACCCCTCCTTCAAGTCAGAGACATCATATCCCTCGCCACAAGGAAATAAGAGATTCATGTCCCTCAGGAATCAAATACTCTCCGCTCTTAACAACTGAATTACTGGACGCTGATGGGTGCGTCCTACCAGAAATCTCACTAAGAGCTCACTTTGATATTCCTAGCCCTCCTTAACTTTCTCAAAAAAGAGATTAACTTTCTCACAAAAGAGATTGCTTTCTGGGCTAAAACATTAACAGTGGTTTGAGAAACTTATATCTAATACTAAATACCCCCTCAAATTGATCTCCACTTTGTATAAATAACTAAACCTCCCCTCTGTGGATGCCAAACCAGCAATAATAGGTCTATGGGAGAATGATCTGGGAAGACAATTTTCTCAACAAGAAATTACTAAACTTTTTACCATTCCTCATAAACTTTCACGTTGTGTCCGGGTGCAAGAAAACGGATACAAAGTGCTGTCTAGATGGTATAGAACTCCAGACAAATTGGCACTTTTCTACCCCAACATTACAGATCAATGCTGGAGATGCGGAAAAAGTAGAGGCACATTCCTCCATATTTAGTGGAGTTGTCCATTGATACTTACCTGGTGGACAAACATTTTCCGCATAAGTAATGATATCTGTAGATCTAAGTTTCCCTGTACTCCTGAGATTGCTCTCCTATCCTTTGGCATCCGCGGAGGAGACCCCCATAAAGCTTCCCTCTTCTCCTGCATGATATCCGCAGCTCGCATCCTGATTCCCACTATGTGGCGTTCAATGGAGACCCCCACTATAGAACAATGGACCAACAAAGTGGATCAATTTTATAGATTAGAGGAGCTTTCCCATTGGGAACTTAAAACTAGAAGCACCCTCATCCATATCCGGTCTCTCTGGAAAAACTACAGACAATTTACTTAAAGCTATGTAGACATGTTTTACATCCTATTGTTTTACACATATGCTACTCTTGCCAAACTTTTACACATGTTTCTGTACTAGTTGTCTAAGCAATGTATCTGTCATATACCTGCTACGTGTTTTTTCTTTCAACACTGTATACATGAGACCCTCATATCAAGAGATAAGATGTATTATCAACATAATTAATATTGCTCTTATTCCTAAAAACAATAAAAAATGTTTATAAAAAAAAAACAAAACGGCTCCAGCGGGGAAAGTGGGTGGACGAATGAAACCCTTTTTGAGATTCTCTTTAATATAATCACGCTGGGCTTGAATCTCAGGCCCAGTGAGATTATTTAGATGTCCCCGGGGTGGCATGGTACCTGGCAACAGATCTATGGGACAATCATATGACCTATGTGGAGATAACACATCAGCCCCCTGTGGACTGAACACGTCCTCAAAGTGATGGTAATGCTGGGGTAATGTACTTAATACTTCCGTCGAGGCTAGTGGCAACTCAGGACATATGCACCGAGTGAGGCATTCAGTACTCATCCGGAAAATCTGACCTGAGCGCCAGTCCACTATAGGATTATGTATTCTCAACCAAGGGAAACCCAAAATCACAGGAGTGGATGGCATGTCCAGGACAAAAAGGCTTAAGGTCTCCCGATGATCAGCCCCCACTGTTACCTGCATCCCGGGCATCATCCACGTGGCATGACCATCCTGGAGAGGAGATCCATCAATAGCGGTCACCGACAGGGTGGTCTTTGGTTGGATAAGTGGGATGCCAAGTCGATGCACCAAGATTGAGTCATATAAAATTCCCTGCTGCTCCAGAATCAATCAGGACAGAAAACACATGGACTTTGTCTTGCCATGGTAGTGAAATGGGTACCAACACTCGAGGTTCTCCTCTATGCCCCCCGTCTGTCAGAATCGATTGCCTGGGAGATGGCCATCTCCAATGAGATGGGAGTGGGTAAGGCTAGAAAAAAATCCCAGAATGCATCAGAAAGTCCCAGCCAGAAACGATGGCGGAGGGCTGCGTCGCCCCAAGTGGTGAAAGCTGCCCATCGCCTAAATTCCGCAACGTATTCTTCGGCAGGGCGGCGACCTTGCTGAATATGCTCGAGAGGTTCTCGGCAGTACGGGTATGATCTGGGTCATCGTAGATAACGGCCATTGCCTCAAAGAAAGCTTTGACTGACTAATAGGCGGATTGGTCCTGGGGAAAATTAAACGCCCAACGTTGGGAATCTCCACGCAGCAAGGACATTATGATTCTAATCCTCTGTCTGATATTGCCGGAAGCTATCGGCAGCAACTGGAAATATAAAAGACAGGAGTCCCTGAAGTTTAGGAATTCCTGTCTATCTCCTGTGAAGGAGTCAGGCAGAGGAATCTTCGGCTCCACTTGGTGTCTTGCGATCATGATGGGTAATGTGGAAGCTCCTTGGAGCAGCTGCTGAACCTCCCCCATTACATTAGACAGTTGCTCCTGAATTTGATCTGCAGCGACTGACGACACATTCAGGCATCGGGTTAACAGATTAGCTGCTCCTGTTAACTCAGTTAGCTGCTGCTGGATTCCTAAGATGACCCCTACAGACGACATCGAAACCTACCTGGCGATGTACGAGAAAGTGGCCATCAGGAAAAAGCTCCCCCGTGACCAGTGGGCTGAGGTCGTCGCTCCATTCCTGGCATCCGATTCCGAGCGGGTGTATTTCGACTTGCCGGACGATCAAGTGGCCGACTACCAAAAAGTGAAGGGTGAGATTTTGACAGAATTGTGGGTAAATATGTTGGTCCTGGCCCAGCGGGTACATTAGTGGGCGTTTAAACCGGCTGAGCCTGCGAGGACCCAGAATTATGACTTACTCCACCTCTTGCAAAAGTGTCTACAGCCTGATGTGCTGAGTCCCCGGCTATGCTGGATATACTATTAGCCGATATGTTCTGGAGGGCTTTGCCATACCATCTCCAGTACTGGATCGGTCAGGTGTCTCCTGGCAATGTTCTTGAGATTGTGGACCTGGTGGAACGCTATAAAGCTACCAGGAATCTAAAGGAGGATTCTGTTGGGAGGGGGGTCAGAAAACCCCGGAAATCTCCACCCCAGGCCCGGAGATTTGAGCCGATAAACCCACGGCGGACCTGGTTCCGATAGTCTGCTGACGGTGTCAGGAGCCTGGCCATATAAGGGCTGACTGTCCCCATCGAGTTGACCAAATGGACACTAACTATGGCTACCGTCAGTCACTATATGCCAGGAGGCTGTGTGCAACAGGTACACCAGAGTCTTTAGATCACTTGTGCCAGGTGGAAGTGGGAGACACTCCGGCGGAGACTCTGTTGGACTCAGAGAGTCTGGTGACCCTAGTAAAGGCTACCCTGGTGCGGTCCTGTAAGTATATTGGCCGGAAACACTACCCACCGGCTGGTGTCTCTAACTATGGTGGCCGGTAGATGAACCCAGAAGGTGGCTGTCGCCACAAATCTACATTATGAACTAATAATAGGGAGAGACCTCCCGGGCTTCCCGGCACTGTGGCCTTCTATGAGAGTGACTTATACCCATGAGACAGGGATAAACCTAGCAGAGTGGCCAGGCTCAGGTGGGAGACCAGAACCCTGGGAACCTGAGACCGAAGGGCCAGCGGTAGGGGTGACCACCACTTCGGTGGAAGATGGGGAGACAACTCTGCTAAGTGTGATGGTGGGAGACGTGGAGGACTTGCCGCCGGGTCCTGAATTAGCAGACCTCAATGTCTCCGGGGATAATTTTGGTACCAACCAACGTCGGGACCCAAACCTATCCCGCACCTGGGAAAATGAGTTAATAGTAGATGGTGAACCACAACAACCTGGGGCAGAGTCAGTGTTTCCCCGTTTTGTGGTTCATCAAGATATTGTCACGAGGGTGTCAAGAGCCACGCCTGACTCTGTTATACCCGGGGTCAGGAAGTCGCAGCGGGTGGCTGCGCGCTCTATGTCTAAAGACAGTGCTGTTTATTAATGGTAGCTTTCTGGGTTTGCCTTGCAATCCTTTTTGGCTCACTCAGGGATCCGTAGCTTCTCATCCTCAGCTGTTTCTTGTCCAGCAATCCCAACCTCCTTATATTCCCATCTCTCACTTCTCTGGTTGCCAGATATAGAGCTTCCTGCCTGGACTTCTATACTGACCCACTGGAGCTGTGTGGCTGTGTTCCCTGGTTGTTGTTCCAGAACGTTACCCTTCGGATCCCTGTTGGGCCTTGGTGGTCTGCTGTTGTCGCCCACCGGGAATATGTGTTTATCTGTATTGTCTGTCCTCTCCCTGGTGTTTTCCTCTTAGTGTCAGTGTTGCGGACTAGTGATCCCACTACATAGGGCTCACTACATAGGGCTCATCTTAGGGAAAGCCAGGGTTTAGGCACGTGATCGGCGTATGGGTGAGGAACCCGTCTAGGGACGTCAGGGCAGTCAGGTGCCAGCCGCAAGGTGAGTCAGGGGTCACCATCTTTCCCTCTCCCTTGGACAGGGCCTTCCAATTTCCCTCCCTTTGCGTGACGCCGGTCATTACATTATATCTGGCCCTTATTTTGTGTAGGTAAAAAAAAAAAAAAAAAAATTCTTTCTACCTACTTAGAATCCAGTATGGATCCAATTGCTGCTTTGTCAAAGCAACTTCAAGGCCTGTCTTTGGAGGTGTCAGGATTGAAGGCGTCGGTCCTCCAGCAACAGCAGCAATTGCTACAGACCGCAAGCCCAGCGGTTGCTACAGGTAACCAGGTTGTTGCGGAACCCAAGGTTGCTCTTCCTGACAGATTTTCTGGGGGAAGGGACAAATTTGTGACGTTCCGTGAGGCCTGTAAATTATATTTTAAACTGCGCCCTTACTCCTCTGGTAATGAAGAACAGCGGGTGGGGGTTGTTATTTCCCTGCTTCAGGGGGACCCGCAATCCTGGACGTTCTCTTTACCCACTGATTCCCAGGCTCTCCGGTCAGTGGATTAATTTTTTGGGGCCTTGGGTCTCATATATGATGACCCTGACCGAATCGCACTGGCTGAATCAAAGTTACGGAGACTCCTACAGGGAGAGCGGCCAGTAGAGGAGTATTGCTCAGAGTTCCGTAGGTGGGCTACGGATACCCAGTGGAACGACCCGGCTCTCAGGAGTCAGTTCTGCTCTAGGTTATCCGAAAGGATTAAGGATGCGCTTGCGCTGTATGAGACTCCCTTTTCCCTTGATGCGGTTATGTCCCTTTCTATCAGGATAGATAGACGTCTTAGGGACAGATTGAAAAATCCGGAGCAACTGGTAACCCCTCCCAAGCAGCAGTTAGTCTGTACGGACTTAGACGAGCCTATGCAGCTAGGAGGAACTACTCGTCAGGTCCGTCCTCCTGAGGCTCGCCGTAGGCGTGGGGTTTGTTTTTTTCTGTGGGGAGAGGGGTCATTTTATTAATGTCTGTCCTTCCTTTCTCAAAAACAAAAGACCGTCGGAAAACTACTAACCCCAGGCTGTGTGGAGGATTTCAGCCGGGGGGTATACGTTTCCTCCATACGAACATCGCAATTTGTGTTGCCAGCGGTTGTTGTTTTTGGTGTTAAGACGGAGACTATTTCTTTTTTTCTAGACAGTGGAGCAGGAGTAAATTTGATAGATGCCCATTTTGCCCACACTACGGGTTTGTCTCTCTGTACGCTACAGAGACCTATTCCCATATTCGCTATTGATTCTGCTCCTCTGTCTCAGAGAAACCTCACTCACATTGTCCATAACTTACACCTTTGGGTAGGGGACCACCATAACGAGTGACTTTCATGTTATGTTCTGAAGGGGCTTCCCACTCCTGTGGTGTTGGGTCTGCCCTGGTTGGTAGCGCACAATCCAGTGGTGGATTGGCAGGCCAGGGAGATATTGGAGTGGAGTGAGCATTGCAGATAAAATTGCTTTAATAGCAATTGCTTAGTCGCCTCCATAGCTACCCTACCTACATTTTTTTCGGACTTTGAGGACGTTTTTTCTGAAATGGGTTGCCAGAAGTTAATATCTCACCGTCCTTATGATTGCCCGGTTAACCTGATTCCCGGTGCAAAATTACCCAAGACCAGGTTATATAATCTTTCGGGTCCGGAGAGACAAGCCATGAAAGATTATATCTCCGAGAGCTTGGCTAAGGGACACATCAGACCCTCTTCTTCACCCGTGGCTGCAGGGTTTTTCTTCGTTAAAAAGAAAGATGGGGGCCAGGGGGGCGTGGCTAACCGCCGACTGAGGAAGACGTCTCTCTTCTCAATCCACAGCTATACAAGCCTCAAAAGACCCCATCTTAGACTCTGTGGGATTGTCTATACTACACTCTATGCAGAGAGACCATCCTGGGGTCACAGATCCGTTCTGGGACCGAACTGCCACCGAGGCCTAGCAGTGTAAGCATCCACGGCCTGGACTTGTATCTAAAGCGGCTACAACGGCACCCCACCAGCTGTCAAGAAGCCTGGATCGATTCCATCTCGTGGGCTGATCGGGCGGTTTTTCCTGCCGGTTTTCTAAAACAGCCCTTTACAGATGCAAAAGACTGAGAGGTGCTTTTAGCAGAAGACTGCATTTTCAAGCGGGTGCCATTTTGAGACACAGGCTGCAGACAGTTTCGGCAGCAACCCCATATTACATCAGCGCCGGATTCATGATATAAGGTACCCCTTTATACCCGGTATATTTTGGTCACACGTGGAGCTGCAGTTTGTCCCATATCAGTGTCTCACCTCATAGGCTCCGGCCACCTCGAGACACATCAGCGGCTGTCAGCAGCGGTCTTATCAGCTCACATCTGGCCCTTTTGTGTTTAGTAGGAATCTCAAGCCAGAATTAAGTACTTACTAGTGGCCTGGCTGTGTAAACCCTGGACATAGAAGCCTTTGCCCAGTTAAACCGGCTGATTTAAAGGGACAGCGTCCTATTTACTACACAGTGCATATACTGCAGAAGACATTCTCATTATTCATAATATAGCTCAAAACGCCTGAACTCAGGCATATACACTCTTTTAAAATATGCTGTAAGGACCACTGAACTGTGATGAAGAAGTGATTATAATCCACTTCAGGGGCAAGATTCATTCGCAGTTATGGTGAAAATTGGCAGGTATAAGGGGGCGTACCAGGACTCTCAAAATCAGCCAAAGGCTCCATTGTTATCGCAATCCGGATTAGACAGATTCATTATGAAAAGAAAATACAGCAAACCAATGTCACGGAACCATGAACCAGACGTACAACAAGAGATAAGTGAAAATAAGAAGGCTTTATTGAAAATAAAGCTGTAAAGCAAAAGTCCAAACGGATGGTGAAACCGAGCAGAGTCTTTGCGAAGCCAGAGGTCAGGAACCAGAAGGGTAGTCAGACGAAGCCAGGATCAGGAACCAGCAGGGTAGTCAGACGAAGCCAGGATCAGGAACCAGCAGGGTAGTCAGACGAAGCCAGGATCAGGAACCAGCAGGGTAGTCAGACGAAGCCAGGATCAGGAACCAGAAGCAGCAGCAGTCTTAGAAGCATGTTAACACAAGAGGACCAAGCAAGGAACTGAAGCCACAGACCTCCTATATATATGAGCTAGGCATCCAGCTCCTCCCAGGGGAAGGAGGAGCCGCAGGGTGGAAGGCTACAAGAAACCCAGAAACCAAGATGGCCGCCAGCACATGTCAAACGAAGGAGAGCAGCAAGCAGGTAAGACCATGACAGTACCTCCCCCTCAAGGGCCCCTCCTCCGCGGAGCACAAAACGGTTTCTGAGGGAAGCGTGCGTGGAAGGCTCGGAGCAAGGCAGGAGCATGGACATCTGCGGAGGGAACCCAGGAACGCTCCTCTGGACCATAAACACGCCAATGGACCAAAAACTGCAACCGACCGCGGACCAGGCGTGAGTCCAGGATATTGCTCACCTCATATTCCTCACGATTGCCCACTTGGACCGGACGAGGCCGAGGAACCGAGGAAGTGAAACGATTACACACCAGTGGCTTCAACAGGGAGACATGAAACACGTTGGAGATCCGCATGCCAGGAGGAAGCGCAAGGGCATAGGCTACCGGGTTTACCCTGCGAAGCACTCGGAAGGGACCAACAAAGCGAGGCGCCAGCTTGGGAGTGGGCACTCGAAGGTTGAAGTTGCGGGTGGACAACCATACACGGTCTCCGACCTGGTAGGAAGGAGCAGGCGCTCGTCTGCGATCAGCCTGGAGTCTCTGGCGCTGCGCAGAGACCTCAAGGGACTTCTGGATCTGTACCCAAGAAGCACGTAGGACGGAAAGGTGATCCTCCACAGCCGGAATATCCTGGGGAGAGAATACCTCCGGTAACACGGCAGGTTGGAACCCATAATTGGCCATGAAGGGAGACGTCCCAGAGGAAGAGTTCACCGCCGTGTTCCTGGCAAACTCAGCCCAAGGCAGGAGGTCAACCCAATTGTCTTGGTGATCGGAGACATAGCAACGAAGGAATTGCTCCAAGGCCTGATTGGATCGTTCTGCGGCCCCATTGGACTGAGGGTGGTAGGCCGAGGAGAAGGAGAGATGAATCCCCAACTGGGAGCAAAAGGCGCGCCAGAACCTGGACACAAACTGACTCCCCCGATCCGACACAATCTCCTTAGGCAAACCGTGCAACCGGAAGACCTCCCTGGCAAAAATCGTGGCCAACTCTTGTGCAGAGGGTAACTTCTTGAGAGGAACACAGTGGCACATTTTGGAAAACCGATCCACAATCATGAGAATGACCGTATGGCCTCGGGATGCAGGGAGGTCCACAATGAAATCCATCCCCAGGTGTGACCATGGGCGCTCCCCGGTGGCTATGGGTTGCAGAAGGCCCAACGGAAGGTGCCGAGGGGACTTACTCTGGGCACAAACGGAGCATGCCGCTACATATGCGGCGATGTCGAAACGTAGGGAAGGCCACCAGAACAGACGTGAAACAGCCCAGGACAGCTGATTCTTTCCAGGATGCCCCGCGGTCTTGGAGTTATGGTAGGTTCGCAACAACCGAGTGCGCAACTCCTCAGGCACAAAACATCTGCCGTTGGGTCTCCCAGAGGGAGCACCAGATTGAGCCGCCAAAATCTGCTCACCCAGGGGAGAGGTCAGGCTGGTGCGAATGGCGGCCAGGAATCGACTCCTCCCTGGACAGCTCGGAGTACTGCCGTGATAAGGCATCCGCCCTGATGTTCTTGGAACCGGGTAGGTAGGAGACCACGTAATTAAAACGTGACAAGAACAGAGCCCATCTGGCCTGACGTGGTGTCAATCTCTTGGCCTCAGAAAGGTAGGTCAGATTCTTGTGGTCCGTCAGGATGAGAACCGGAACCACCGAACCCTCGAGCAAGTGCCTCCATTCTTTAAGGGCCTGCACGATGGCCAATAACTCCCTGTCACCAATCTGATAGTTGCACTCCGCGGAAGACAGTTTCCGGGAGTAAAACCCACAAGGAAGCAGAGGACCCTCTGGTGTTCTACGCTGAGACAGAAGGGCGCCTACTCCCGTCTCAGACGCGTCCACCTCGAGGACAAAGGGCAACCCAGGGTTGGGATGCGACAGAATCGGAGCCGACACAAAGGCGGACTTTAGGGCCTCAAAAGCTCGGATGGCCTCGAGCGGCCAGACCTGGGAATTACTGCCCTTCCTGGTCAGATCCGTGAGAGGCTTGGCCAGCATGGAAAAGTCCCTGATGAACTTCCGATAATAATTGGCGAAGCCCAAAAAGCGCTGCAGGGAACGAAGACCACTGGGCTGGGGCCACTGTAAGACAGCCGAAACCTTCTCAGGATCCATGGAGAACCCCTCAGCGGAAATGATGTAACCTAAGAAGGTTACCTGGGATCGGTGAAATTCGCATTTCTCAAGCTTACCGAACAGCTTGTTCTCTCGTAACCGTTGCAACACTCGTCTGACATCCAGAATGTGGGCCTCCATGGATTCAGAATATACCAAGATGTCATCCAAATAGACTACCACACACTGCTGCAACAGGTCACGGAAAACATCGTTGATGAATTCCTGAAAGACTGCGGGCGCATTGCACAACCCAAAGGGCATAACCAAGGATTCGTAATGACCGGTCCTGGTGTTAAACGCGGTCTTCCACTCAGCGCCCGCCTTGATCCTTACCAGGTTATATGCCGCCCTCAGGTCGAGTTTGGTAAAGACCGTGGCCCCTTTAAGGCGATCGAACAGCTCGGAAATCAAGGGTATCGGGTAAGCGTTCTTGATCGTGATGCGATTGAGACCCCTGTAATCGATGCAAGGCCTCAACTCACCGCCCTTCTTTTTCACAAAGAAAAATCCAGCCCCTGCCGGGGACGAAGATTTGCGAATGTGTCCGCGTGAAAGCGCCTCCCTCACGTACTCCTCCATGGCCTCATTCTCCGCTACCGACAGTGGATAGACTTTGCCACGAGGAGGAACGGCACCAGATTGTAACTCTATGGCACAATCGTATGGGCGGTGCGGAGGTAGGGCAACCGCGCGCACCTTATCGAATACATCCCGGTACTCCTCATATTCAGGAGGCAACAGAGAGTCCGAGGAAGTACACAGCAACTTGACAGACCCATGGATGCAACTAGCCCCACACTGCGGTGACCACGAGAGGATCTCGACCGATCTCCAATCGAAAGTCGGATTATGCTTCTGGAGCCAGGGGTACCCCAAGACCACCGAGTAGTGTGGAGACAAAATAACCTGGAGGCAGACCGACTTTCTGTGAACGGCACCAATGGCTATCCCCACTGGAAGGGTCTCATGAGTCACGTGTGGCGGCAGAAGGGGTCTGCCGTCTATCGCCTCAAGAGCCAGTGGGGAACCTCGAGCCTGCAGAGGAATGGAATTGGCGGCAGCGAACACACTATCAATGAACAAACCACCAGCACCAGAGTCCACCAACGCCTGGGTCGTCACCGAGCCCCCGACCCAGGAGAGGACAACAGTGATCAGTGGTTTGTCAACACGGGAAACCGGGGACGAGGAGACTCCACCCAAGATCTGCCCCCGACAGGATCTCAGGGTACGAGCGTTTCCCGGACGGTTCGGACATGCCAACCGAAAATGCCCACCGAGACCACAGTACATGCAACGGCCCTCACGTCTCCGGAGTGCCCTCTCCCCCTCGGACAGGCGAGCAAACCCCAGCTGCATAGGTTCACCCCCAGACAAGTCATCCCCAGGAGGCGTGGGAGGAGAGGGAGGCACGGGTGGGACAGCAAACGTAGGCACCAATCTGTTAGAAGACCTCCGCAGGTTCTCCTTAAAGGAAGGTCTCTCCCTGAGTCTGGTGTCAATCAAAATCAGGAAAGAAATAAGAGACTCGAGCTCAACTGGTAGGTCCTTAGCTGCAACCTCATCCTTCAAGGCATCCGAGAGACCATGAGAGAAAGCAGCGACCAGAGCCTCATTATTCCAGCCCACCTCTGCTGCCAGGGTACGAAACTCAATGGCGTATTCAGCTACGGATCGTGAACCCTGTCTGATGGACATAAGGAGCTTCGCAGCAGAGGCAGCACGAGCCGGCACATCGAATACCTTCCGAAGAGAAGCAACAAAACCGGAAAACTCGGCAACCACCGGATTGTTGTTTTCCCATAAAGGGCTGGCCCAGGCCAAGGCCTTGTCCGAGAGCAGCGAGATCAAGAAGCCCACCTTTTTTCTCTCAGTAGGAAAGGCATGTGGCAGCAACTCGAAATAAATGCCCACCTGGTTAAGGAAACCTCGGCACTGAGTTGGCTCTCCCCCAAAGCGCTGTGGAAGAGGGGCAGAACCGGTCATACCCCGAAACACCGCAGGCGCAACAACAGGTGTCGGGGTAGACTCTGGCGCAACAACCGGAGCGGCAGTAGGAGCGAGCCCAGGAGCGACAACCGACCCATCGGCAACGGGAGCGAAATGAGCCATGCGTTCAAGCAGGGTTTGCAACGCCACAGCGAACCGACCCAACAGGTGATCCTGCTGATCAAGTCTGGCAACCAGCGTGGGTAGCGAGGATGGCCCTGTACCGTCAGAATTCATGGCTTGGTCCTAATGTCACAGAACCATGAACCAGACGTACAACAAGAGATAAGTGAAAATAAGAAGGCTTTATTGAAAATAAAGCTGTAAAGCAAAAGTCCAAACGGATGGTGAAACCGAGCAGAGTCTTTGCGAAGCCAGAGGTCAGGAACCAGAAGGGTAGTCAGACGAAGCCAGGATCAGGAACCAGCAGGGTAGTCAGACGAAGCTAGGATCAGGAACCAGCAGGGTAGTCAGACGAAGCCAGGATCAGGAACCAGCAGGGTAGTCAGACGAAGCCAGGATCAGGAACCAGAAGCAGCAGCAGTCTTAGAAGCATGTGAACACAAGAGGACCAAGCAAGGAACTGAAGCCACAGACCTCCTATATATATGAGCTAGGCATCCAGCTCCTCCCAGGGGAAGGAGGAGCCGCAGGGTGGAAGGCTACAAGAAACCCAGAAACCAAGATGGCCGCCAGCACATGTCAAACGAAGGAGAGCAGCAAGCAGGTAAGACCATGACAACCAAGGAGCCCCTTCCTCCACTCCCAAAAGTTCTGCACAAAGACAGCCAACTTCGCGGCAAGACAGGGACAGTGAAGAAGATGAACCTCTGGAAGCAGCCTCAGATCTACCCATTTCCAGATCTTTTATATCACAGGCGTTGTCTAAAGCATTAAACCCTGTTTTAGAGGAACTTTCCGAAAATAAAGCGCAAAGTCAGACAAGTAGGTCAGAGAGTTGAAGCATTGGTGTCTACTCAATCAGCAGTTGCAGAATACACAAATAGAAACTCAACCGCTCTCTCTGCCTATCAGAACCACATAAATTACCTGTATGATTATATTGAGGATCAGGATAATAGAGGCAGAAGAAATAACATACGTATTAGAGGAGTCCCCGAGACTGTTGCTAATGAGGCTATACTCAGTGCGGTCAAAGAAATATATGTAGCTCTACTTGGTGAAGATTATACTGACCCAATTATTATTGAGAGAGCCCATCGTGCCCTCCGTCCTAAACCCAAACAAGGTGACCCTCCTAGAGACATCATCTGCAAACTGCTAAATTTCGCCCAAAAAGACATTATAATGAAAAGAGCGAGGGAAAGCGAAAATATTGTCTATGAAGGTTCTCAAATCCTACTCTTTCAAGACCTTGCCCCTGCCACTCTAAACAAGAGACGTGCCCTGAAACCACTCACAGACCACCTAAGACATAGACGCATCATCTTCAGATGGCTGTTTCCGTTCGGATTACTCATCACTTGGAAAGAGAAGAAATTCATCCTGAGATCCCCTAAAGATCTCCCAGATATCCTAGAAGCTTTGGAGATCCAAGATGTAGACATCCCGGACTGGTCAGCCACCAATGACGTCCTTATTCCACAGGACATCTTACCTCCTGCCTCATGGGAAATAGCAGGAGGAGGCGAATGCTCAAAGTCTAAGAGAAAGCATGGGAAATTAACTCCTAGACGTATTATTTCTGAAGAGGACTGATTGTTTTACTTTCTCCTCAGGATGGTCTGCTTATACTGACCCGCTTACAGCGGTTTGTCAGTGGGAACTGGTTTGCTGATCTCGCAGGCTCCCCCCTCCTTTTCTGAACCTCTAGTTCACTTTAGCCTGGGTTGTTATATATAAATCTATGGCAGGTGGGGTCGGGGCCTGGGAGATCGGTGACCTATGTTCTAAGAGCCCCGGTTAATGCTTAGCCTTGTGGCTCGTAGTTCAAGGCTCTTGCATTATCTAGGAATTGGGTTACTGTCTTATATAATTACTCACTTCTCTATCTCACTCTAGAGTTAATTTGTTTCTACCTCATATGCTGACCCTGTACGGTCTACAGGGTGCAGTGCTTCTGGCTCCTGCCAGAAGTACGGACCTAGAAAGGTCCTACATTGGGACGCCTAAATCCCGTGTTTACCTATACAGCAGAGGAATGTTGATATTACATTGTTCGTTACTCATGTTGAAGTTCTTCCCTTTATCTTTTAGCCCTATCCCACCCTCCCAAAACTGCATTCTCGTCGCTACAATGACACTTTCTACCTTCCCACCAGACAGCGGACCCGGAAGATGCCCAGGCAATCAGTGGTTTGTAAGTACTGCCCCCCTAACACTCAGACTCTATCATGGCTGACATTCATGTCGCATCATATAATGTCAGAGGTTTTAAAAATCCCACTTAAAGAAGTCAGATTTTACATTACTTTCACAAAGAAAAAACTAAGGTGATTTTACTACAAGAAACACATTTTAAAAACAATCGAGTCCCCAACCTGTCGAGATCTTACTACAACCAATGGTTCCACAGTCCCTCCTCACACTCAAACAGACTAGGTACTAGTATTGGTTTTCATAAGCACCTGGATTTTATCATGACCGACAATCTAACAGACCCGGATGGTCGTTTTGTAATGGTGAAAGGGACTATTAATTCCCAAATTTACACATTCGCCAACCTTTACGCCCCTAATATTGCCCAAAAAACTTGGTTTGAAAATATTTGGCAAATATTTGAGGATTTCAGAGAAGGGACAGCATTTATTGCAGGAGACTTCAACGTCGCTCTTAATCCACAACTTGACACCTCATCAGGGAAATCATCGGTCCCTTTAAAAACTCTTAAAAACTCTTAAATGCATCAAAAAACTTATACATAATAGCAACCTATTGAATGCTTGGAGAGCAAATAATCCTAAGGAGAAAGACTTCTTTTCATCCCCCCATAACAATTACCACAGACTAGATTACATATTAGTTCCGCTCCTCAAATACATTTATGTACCGAAACATACATTGGAAATATGGTTCACTCAGACCATGCCCCAATTTTTATCACTTGGAAACTGACAAACCCTCATCCCAAGACTTTCATTTGGAGACTAAATGAAACTCTTCTGGATAACACACAGGTCAAAAATGGGATAGAGAGGAAACTGAAGGAATACTTTGCTCTAAATAATTCAGATGCAGTATCTCCTCATGTAATATGGGAGGCACATAAATCAGTTATAAGAGGAGACTTAATTTCCTTAGCTTCTCATATAAATAAACAAAGACGTATCAGAATTGCCGAGCTCTATGACAAAATTTCTAAGTTGGAGATAGTTCACAAACATTCGCAAAAAAATCAACACCTTGTAAAACTCGCTTCAACCAGAGATGAGCTTAAGGGTCTTTCTTAACAAACAATCAGCAAAACTCTATCTTGCCTATAAGCAGAAGTTTTTCGCACATGGCAACAAACCTTCCAAATTCATGCTAGCTTTAATAAGACAACGCAAAACGGAAGTCTAGGATCTCGGTTATTCTGAACGACAGAAAAGAACCAGTCAAAGAAGACTTAGAGATCGCAGAAGCCTTTCACAGCTTCTACTCAGAGCTATACAACCTAGATAAATCTGACCCTACAGTCATTTCCGTTAATAAATCATCCCGGACCAAAGAATTCCTGAATAATTTACGCCTTCCCTCTCTAACACCTGAACAGGCTACAGATCTATGCTCTCTAATTAAGCCCTCAGAACTTAATGACACTCTAAAACAAATGGAGAAAGGTAAATCCCCAGGACCAGACGGTCTCCCTTTATTATATTATCATTCTTTTAAAGAAACATTAATGCCTCATTTACTCAATTCCTTTAACGCCGCACTCTTAGGCAGGGAGTTTTTAACACAAACTGTCAATGCCCATATCACGCTGATTCCCAAGCCACAGAAGGACCCTGGTTTATGCTCCAGCTACAGACCCATTTCTTTGCTGAATCTTGATTTGAAGATGTATGCAAGGATTTTGGCAAACAGAATGAAACCTTGTTTGGAAGATCTGATACACCCAGATCAAACGGGATTTATCCCTAACCGCGAAGGTAAAGATAATACCTATAAAGTTATTAATACTATCGCCCTCGCAAAAAAGACTGGGTCTCCTCTGGTGGTTCTGGGATCAGATGCTGAAAAAGCCTTTGACCGTGTGGCTTGGGCTTTTATTAAAGGCACCCTGTCTAAGTTCGGTTTTCCAGAACCCTTCATCCTAGACATTTTCTCCATGTACGGTTCCCCTAGTGCAAATATAAAAATAAATGACATTCTCTCTCGCCCGTTTAAGATTAATAATGGGACGAGACAAGGCTGTCCACTTTCACCAATACTCTTTATCCTGACAATTGAACCCTTATTACAGTTCATTAGACAGTCCAAAGAGATTAAGGGATTGGATTGTGGTGGTTTGGAGTTCAAACAAGCGGCTTATGCTGACGATCTATTATTAATGGTCTCCAACCCGCTTCAGGCCGTCCCGGCTATAATCAGGTTGTTTACCGAATTCGGTTTCATAGCAAACTTTAAAATTAATCTGCCAAAATCGGTAGCAATGAACATAAACCTCCCTTCCAGTCTTCTACACAAGCTCAAAGAAAATTCTCCATTTGAATGGACACATTCCTATATAAAATTCCTAGGAATAAATATTACATCTGATCTAGCAAAACTTTATGAGATCAATTTCCCGCCCCTTATTAAATTCCATACCTGCAATTTTAAACTCTTGGTCCCCCTCATTTATCTCGTGGTTAGGTAGACACAATGGCCCAGATTCAGGTAGATTTGCCAATTACTTACACCTCAGCCGCTCAGCTGAATTTCTCTGCGCTGGAGCAATTTTGCCAAATTGCTACCTGATTCAGGAATCGTTTGTTCATTTAATTTGCTCCTGTTTAAGGCAAAGCTGAGGGCGCAAGGCCGTGCAAGTCAAAGTGGGTGTGCCCCTATGTAAATGAGGAATTTTCGGCTCAGCAGAGGTTTGCTAGCATAATTTCAGGGCAAATCCTGCTCAGCAGCTTGCACTGAGCAAATAAATAGGAGCAGACTTGCGCAGGTTCTTTGCTGAATTTCATCCTGCTTTTTCCTTCCCCCCCTCCATCCCCACCCCATGCCTCCTCCGCACCACGGAGATTGAGGAGCCAGAGCCGGGGCACCCTTGGCCCAAAGAAAAAAACTAAAAAATAATTTTATGTCGACATTTTTTTGCTCAACACAATATGATTTTTTTATTATTTTTCTATATGCTCAGGATTTGGGATTTGGATTTGGGTCGGGCTGCTGATGTCATCCTGCAGGATTGTTACCAACTCAAGGATGACTTCAGGGCTAAAGCGAAACATGCGATACACCTCAGTATCAGGCCTCATGCACACGACCGGTTTTTTTTTGCGGTCCGCAAAACGGATTTCCGTTGTTCCGTGATCCGTGACCGTTTTTTCTTCCGTGGGTCTTCCTTGATTTTTGGAGGATCCACGGACATGAAAAGTGAAAAAAAAAAACTAAGTCAAGTTTCCATTGAAAATGATAGGAAAAACGGACACGGATCACGGACACGGATCACGGACACGGATCACGGACGCGGATGCCAAACGGTGCATTTTCCGATTTTTCCACGGACCCATTGAAAGTCAATGGGTCCGCGAAAAAAAACAAAAAACGGAACAACGGCCGCGGATGTACACAACGGTCGTGTGCATGAGGCCTCAGTCATCTGAAAAAGGTTGTAGCGCCCTCTGTAAATCCTCTCCCGTGCCCTCCTACGAGTCGGCTCAGTCAATAGAATATCAAGAACCATAGCTGCCCCTGGCATGTTGGTGCACAGATGTGAGGTCCCGAAAATGTGGGTGCTCTGCTTGTTCAGATCGTCTGTCTAGGTGCTGCTGAAGTTGCGCGCTCCTTCAGATGACATTTGGCCATCTTTTGCTAACTTGCCCCTGCTTTTAACAGGAGCAAGTTTGCCCAGGGAAAAAAGCTTGCACGCTTCCAGCGCAAGATGCGCATCACACGCGCATGTTTCTGAATCATCGGCAGTACCTAATTTGCATATTCGCTGAGGGAATTCCATGAGGGCGCAACTTACACCCCGCGCAAAATTGCGCAGGAACAGCTAGGCTGCGTGCGCGGGAAAATGGCCGCATTTCAGGCTTAACTGGTTTACAGAATCAGCCGCAAATTTGCATAGGAGCAAATCAGTACTTGCGCGGCGCAAATCACACTTGTTCCCGCGCAAGTGCTTCTTGAATCTGGGCCAATATGTTTAATTCCCTTATAGTCCCTAAGATAACCTATCTTCTACAAGTTCTACCTATACATCTACCAAGTAGCTTTTTCAACTCCTTTAGGAAGATATGCTCCTCTTATATTTGGGGGAATAAAAAACCCAGAATCTCGAATAAGATCCTCCTTCTCCCCTTTTTAAAAGGAGGAATTATTTCCCCTCAATCATAAGGTACCACAGAGCGGTGCATATCAATAGAATCATTGATTTGTTGAGACAAACCAAACACAAACTCTGGATCCCCTTAGAAGAAAATCTGATTGGTTGTTCGATCAGAACATTACTACTGTCAGAATCAGGGAAATCTCCATCTATGAATAAAGAAGTCCCATTTACGTTAACTACACTGTCACTATGGAATAACCCGAAGTTAAGAAGTTTCTGTACGTCTTACCCTTCCCCCCTCATCAATATTAAAGATTTTCTCAGTCTTAACATAGAAATTGTATAATTGTATAATTGTCATTAGATGAACTATTAGATAGTGAAGGCACCCCTCTAAATCCATCGGATATAATGAAGAAATTCCGGTTAAACAATCTGAATCAGTTACAATATTTATGCTTGAAAAACGCCTTGGGTCCTATTGTTAAGAAACTTAGAGTAAATGTTTCACTGTCTTGGTTCGAAAAACTAGTTTCACAATCTCTATATCCCACAAAGATAACATCCATAGTCTCTAAGAATCTTTTACAATTAGAATGCCCTTCCTCCTTATATTTCATAAGAGATTGGGAAAGAGATCTAAACATAAAATTCACAGAAAAAGATATAAAGAATATATTGAGCGCACCCAGATTTACCTCTAGATGTGTATTGATACAAGAGAACACATACAAAGTCCTCACTAGGTGGTATTTAACTCCAGTGAGGTTGAGCCTGATGTACAGCAACACTTCTGACAGATGTTGGAGATGCCTTACTGGAAAAGGCTCCTTCCTACACGTTTGGTGGTCATGCCCCCAAATTAGTTTGTTTTGGAAGAAAGTTTTCATACTAATAAGAGATATTTTGGCTGTTAAAGAAGATCGGCTTTCTACATGCCCAAAATTAGCCCTTCTTTCTTTATTATCATACCCCTTAGCCAACCTCAAAAGATCCCTACTATACATTCTATTGGCAGCAGCTAGACTATTAATTGCTTTTAACTGGAAGTCTAGATCACCCCCGTTAATCTCCCAATGGAGAGGGAAAGTAGAAGCTATAGCAAGATTGGAAGAATTATCCCATTGGGAATCACGTTCACATCACAGGTATCTGGAAATGTGGACTCCTTGGACGTCTAAGAAAGACGACATTTTCACATTCCTGCTTAATGAAGCGGACCCCCCTTCTTAGTTTTTTTTTTTCATAACTAGTAGACAGATATTTTAATATAGACACTACCCTCTGACTCCTACATCTCAGAATAGTCTCCTACACCTCTGACTAGTCTCCCACAAAATCCTAGTGTAATGGGGCAGCTGGTTGCCTGGTCACCCCCGGCGCGCTCTCAGAAGTCAACTTACTATACCTGGGTCCTGAAGTTCGCGTTCTTCTTTTTTGTGAAATGGAAGATAATGTGTGTCACATTCTCCTCCCCCCACCCCCGGTTATTACCCGACCACTATCCACCCCCCTCCCACCCTTTCCCCCCTCCCCCTCACTCACCTTACGTTTTCTTATGTTAGGTTTTACTTTATTTACCTATACAATGAAAATTGTAGTTTCAAATTTCTGGTGCTTATCCTAAAATTCTTTCTTTAGTACTGTCATCAATGTGCTGTTACCTGGTCAAAAAGTACATTGCACCTACACTTAATATTTTCATGAGTTCTGTCCAGATGATACATGGACTTCTGGGTGCACAGTTATCATCTGGTCTTTCCCTGATTGGCTCATATGTTCCATCTAGCAAGACTTTCGGTCTATGATCTAACAGATTTGTACTAGTTGTGAACCGTCAGGCTAAGTATACCTTGTATTACCTCCTAATCAGCTAGTATTGTACTCATGATATATATTTGCTCTTCACCATATTGTACTAAGTCGCTTGTGTACCACTGTAACTAACTTGCTTTCTGGCACCAATGTATGCAAAATCAAACCTTTGTTACAAAATCAACAAAAAGATTTTAAAAAGAAAAGAAAAAGAAAGATCGGGGCCTGCGTCCTTGCCTAGATTTTCGCGAATTAAACCGGATAACCATTCGAGACCCATACCCTCTTCCTCTCATTCCTGACCTGTTTAATCAGATTGCGGGTGCTAGGTGGTTCTCCAAACTTGATCTTAGGGGGGCCTACAATCTGATTCGTATCAAGGAAGGGGATGAGTGGAAGACGACTTTTAACACCCCTGAGGGGCATTATGAAAATCTAGTCATGCCTTTCGGTCTGACCAATGCTCCTGCTGTCTTCCAACATTTCGTTAATGACATTTTTAGTCATCTTATCGGCAGGTTTGTGGTGATATACCTAGATGATATTTTAATTTATTCGTCTGATCTGAAAACACATGAGGTGCATGTCAGACAGGTACTGCAGGTCCTACGGACAAATAAATTATATGCTAAAATTGAAAAGTGTGTCTTCGCCGTTCAGGAAATACAGTTCCTAGGTTATTTATTATCTGCTTCAGGTTTCCGTATGGATCCTAGAAAGGTCCAGGCAATTTTAGATTGGGATCTTCCTGAGAACCTCAAAGCACTGCAACAGTTCTTGGGCTTCGCAAATTTCTATAGAAAGTTCATAAAAAATTATTCGGTGATTGTAAAGCCCCTTACTGACATGACTAGGAAGGGGACTGATTTTTCTAAATGGTCTGACGCCGCTAAAATTGCTTTTTTCTCTCTAAAAGAGAGGTTTACCTCAGCACCTGTACTAATCCAACCTGATGTCTCCCAGCCTTTTATTGTTAAGGTTGATGCGTCAGAGGTGGGAGTGGGGGCTGTGCTGTCTCAGGGTCCGTCTCCTGGCAAATGGCGTCCTTGTGCGTTCTTTTCTAAAAAACTATCTGCAGCAGAGAAGAACTATGATATTGGCAATAGGGAACTATTAGCTATTAAACTAGCGTTTGAAGAATGGCATCACTTTTTAGAGGGGGCAATCCACCCCGTCACTGTGATTACGGACCACAAAAACCTTCTGTACCTCGAATCAGCTAAGCGTCTCACCCCTAGACTAGGTAGTCACTATTTTTTACCAGGTTTAACTTTGTTATTACCTATCGTCCTGGGGCAAAAAATACCAAGGCAGATGCACTATCTCGTTGTTTCCCTGGAGGGAGTAATGTGAGTGATCCGGTACCCATTCTACAAAGAGGAGTGGTTGTCTCTGCTGTACACTCTGTTCTGGAGGGGAAGGTGTTAGAGGCCCAGGGGGACGCCCCGGTCTCTTTCCCCTCAGAGAAATTGTTTGCACCGTTAAACCTGCGTCTCGAATTATTAAAGGAACATCATAATTCGGCACTTGCTGGGCACCCGGGTAGTAAAGCAACCTTGGAGCCATTGTCTCGTCGTTTTTGGTGGCCAAGGTTGCGTCAGGATGTAATGGATTTTGTGTCTTCCTGTTCTACTTGTGCGCACGCAAAAGTCTCTCATACACGTCCAGCAGGGTCTTTATTGCCACTTGTCATTCCCAATAGGCCATGGACACATCTGTCAATGGATTTTATCACTGACTTACCTTTGTCTGCAGGTAAAACAGTTATCTTGGTAGTAGTGGACAGGTTTAGCAAAATGGTACACTTCATTGCGTTACCCGCACTACCTAATGCTAAGACTCTTGCTCAGGTATTCATCAGTGAAATCGTGAAGCTTCACGGGGTACCTTCTGATGTTGTTTCGGATCGGGGAACCCAGTTTATTTCTAAATTTTGGAAAGCTTTTTGTTCCTGTTTGGGGGTACACTTGTCCTTTTCCTCAGCTTTCCATCCTCAGTCGAATGGACAGACTGAGCGTACCAACCAAAACCTTGAGCCATATCTAAGATGTTTTGTGTCTGAAAACCAAGAGGTGTGGTCATCATATTTACCGTTAGCCGAGTTTGCCATAAATAATCGCCGTCAGGAATCTACTGGCAAGTCACCATTTCTTGGTGCATATGGTTTTCATCCCCAATTCTGTACTTTCAAAGAGGGGGGGTCTTCTGGGGTTCCCGAAGAGGAACAGTTTTCGTCATCTCTTTCTTCTGTATGGCAGAAAGTGTAAGCTAATTTGAAAAATATGGGAGGTAAATATAAATGCATGGTTCATAAGAGACGGTCGCCAGGTCCGGACCTAGGAGTGAATGACTATGTGTGGTTGTCTACTAGGAATATTAAATTAAAGGTTCCCTCTTGGAAACTGGGTCATAGGTTCATTGGCCCTTACAAAATAGTAGCCATCATTAACCCCGTGGCTTTTCGCCTGGAGCTAGCTCAGACTTTTAAAATCCATAACGTCTTCCATAAGTCGTTACTCAAGAAGTATGTTCCACCTCTAGAACAGTCACCGCTGCCACCTCCTCCTGTTGTTGTGGATGTTAATCTAGAGTTTCAAATATCCAAAATTGTTGATTCTCGTCGGGTCCGCCGCTCTCTTCAATATCTGGTGCATTGGAGGGGTTACGGTCCCGAGGAAAGAATGTGGGTTCCAGCGTCTGAGGTAAACGCCGACAGGTTAGTTCGGGCTTTTCATGCCTCTCATCCTGAGAGACCTAGTCCTGAGTGTCCGGAGGCCCCTCGTAGAGAGGGGGGTACTGTCACGAGGGTGTCAAGAGCCACGCCTGACTCCGTTATACCCGGGGTCAGGAAGTCGCAGCAGTTGGCTGCGCGCTCTATGTCTAAAGACAGTGCTGTTTATTAATGGTAGCTTTCTGGGTTTGCCTTGCAATCCTTTTTGGCTCACATTTATGGATCCGTAGCTTCTCCTCCTCAGCTGTTTCTTGTCCAGCAATCCCAACCTCCTTATATTCCCATCTCTCACTTCTCTGGTTGCCAGATATAGAGCTTCCTGCCTGGACTTCTATACTGACCCACTGGAGCTGTGTGGCTGTGTTCCCTGGTTGTTGTTCCAGAACGTTACCCTCCAGATCCCTGTTGGGCCTTGGTGGTCTGCTGTTGTCGCCCACCTGGGATTATATGTTTGTCTGTATTGTCTGTCCTCTCCTTGGTGTTTTCCTCTTAGTGTCAGTGTTGCGGACTAGTGATCCCACCGCCCCGTTCACTACATAGGGCTCATCTTAGGGAAAGCCAGGGTTTAGGCACGTGATTGGCGTACGGGTGAGGAACCAGTCTAGGGACGTCAGGGCAGTCAGGTGGCAGCCACAAGGTGAGTCAGGGGTCACCATCTTTCCCTCTCCCTTGGACAGGGCCTTCCCATTTCCCTCCCTTTACGTGACGCCGATCATTACACATGACCAGCAGTACTGTGGACCTCTCGATGATTGTCCCACGAGGAGGTAGTCTATAATCAATAATTCCAGCGGTTCTTTGGTCTGTATAGACTGGAGGGGTGCCCTCTGTTCCGTGCTTTTAGTGAGTTCACACACTCGACACTGTCGGCAAACTTCCTCCACCACTGCCTCCAGTCACGGACAATACACAACGCTGCAGCCACTGGTAAGTCTTGGCGGGCCCGAAGTGAGCTCCAAATTCATGGGCTTCTCTGGCTATCTCACATGCCACACTTCCGGGTATGACTACTTGCCACCTCGCCTCTAGGTCATAAGGCTGTTGCCACTTGCGGTACAGAACAGCTCCGTGCATTTCCAGTCTGTCCCATTGATGTAGAACGGACTTCATCTCGGCATCCAGGTCAGCCCTTACTTCTTTGTTGGGCTTCCTTATCTGGGTTACCCAGCTTTTCATCTGCCGCAGTCCAACATCTTCATCCTGTAATCGGCCCCAGTCCTCATTAGTCCTCCTCAATGCCTTGGGCAGAACTAACTTGTGGAAATCCAGAGTTTCATCCTCTTCTTTTTGTTCATCGACATCCCCTATTGGGGTCTCAAAAGTAACCCTCGACAGGCCATCGGCATTAGTGTTCTCCGTAGCGGAACGGTAGCGAATTGAGAAGTCATATTTTGCAAGGCGAGCTGCCCAGCATTGCTCCAGGGCTCCCAACTTGGCAGTGTCCAAATGGGCCAGGGGACTGTTATCAGTCCGTACAAAGATCTTAGCTCCTGTCAAATATCCTGCAAATTTCTCCGTCATGGCCCACACCAGGGCAAGGAGTTCTAGGCAGAAGGAACTGTAGTTGTGGGGGTTTCGCTCTGTCTCTCGCAAGGATCTACTGGCATAGGCGATCACCCTCTCATGTCCATCTTGTACCTGCGACAGGACTGCCCCGAGTCCATAGAGACTGCCATCAGTAGATAAGAGAAAGGGTTTATCAAAGTCGGCATAAGCCAATATGGGGGCCAATGTCAGAGCTTCTTTCAGGGCCTGGAAGGCCTCTTCCTGCTTCTGCCCCCAGGGAATATTTTGGCCCTTGGGTTGCCCAGCCGTACCTCTCAACAACTCATTCAGAGGGCCCGCTATCTTGGCATAGTCTTTGATGAGCCGCCGGTAGTACCAGTCCAAGGAAGGCCTTCAACTCCCGCAGCGTTCTAGGCACTAGCCATTGTCGTATTGCAGTCACTTTGTCTTGGGACGGCAACACTCCGTCTTGGGACACCTTATGGCCCAAGTACTTGATCTCCCTCTTGAAGAGATGACACTTCTTTGGCTTTACCTTCAGGCCATGGGATCGCAGTCGCTCGAGTACCTGCCTTAGCCGATTCAGGTGTTCTTGAAAAGTAGCAGAGTATACGATGATATCGTCCAGGTATATCAGAGTGGCTTCAGAATTCAGGTCTCCCAGGCATCTCTCCATCAGCCGCTGGAAGGTCCCGGGGCATTAGTGAGCTCAAATGGCATCCTGTGGAATTCGAATAGTCCCATGGGGAGTATGAACGCCGTCTTTGCCTTGTCTTGCTCGGCCACTGGAACCTGCCAGTACCCGCTTGCCAGGTCCAAGGTAGAGAAGTATTTGGCTCGTCCTAGAGCAGTCAGAGACTCCTCGATACGTGGCAGAGGATATGAGTCTCGCGAGGTGCATGCATTCAACCGCCGGTAATCCACACAAAACCGAATAGTGCCATCCTTCTTCTTAACAAGCACCACTGGGGCAGCCCAAGGGATCTGGCTACCCCGCACCACTCCGGAATCTATCATCTGTTTCAACAACGTTTTCACTTCCTGGTACAACTTGGGCGGAATCTGACGATATCTTTCCCGAATTGGAGGAGCGTGCCCCGTCGGTATCTCATGTGTGATAGCATCCGTGCAGCCAAAGTCATCGGCGTGACGGGCGAATGCAGCCTGATTCTCCCACAGCATGTTTTCAACTGCTTGCCATTGGTCTGAACTGAGAGCCTTCACATCTATTTCCATTTGATCCAAGATGGTTCTCCCATTCCATTCTGGGGTCGGCATCTCTTCTACACTGGCAGTACACACGAGCCAGTTCCACTCCTGGTGTCAAGGAAACTTTCCCATATTCACAGCTCTTATGGGTACTCATCCATTCTGGACCACTCCCAGTGTTCGGGCCACCAGGACATCCTGACCCAACTCTCCTAGGGCCGTCGGTTCGATGAATACCTCCATACCTTCAAGATTGCGGAAGGTTCCCACGGGTAACGTCAACACAGTCTCCCGTCCAGGGGGGATGGTGAGGGTAGCCTTTCCTGGCGCTCGGACACTTTTCTGTGTCCCACAGAATCGGATCAGCCGTTGATCAGCCGTTGAAATGCTTTCTGAGTAGGTTTGTGCGGAGTGGCTTGCTTCCAATAGCCTGGCCCCCGTTTGGTTAACATTATCTGATCTAATTCTCGCATAATGTTCATGCCCATTATCACAGGCACATCTTCTTTGAATGTCTCAGGGACCAGCAGGATACCTTTCCGTCCCACTTCTTGCCCACATAGCCGTACATTCATCCACATGACTCCTGTGACAGGGATCTGTTGTTGATTGGCCGCTGTAACCTGGACCAGCGTCTCTCGCTCTGGCTTGGCCAGCGCTTGGAAGTAACGGTAGAAAAGTGACTCAGGCATAGTCGTTACTTTTGACCCGGTATCCACTAAGCAGTCGACCGGAATGCCTTCAAATTCAGCTCGACTGGTGGGACACTCTGCGACCAGGTGTTCGGAGCCATACTGGGTATCTTGGCTCTCCACCTCCCCTGCAGTACGCCCCACTACTGCGGGGGCAGGAAGTTTAACGGTGGCTCTGGGCGTCTGGCCACATCACTCCGACACTCTCTGGCATAATGTACATAATTTCCACACTGCCAACACTATGCCCCTTGATGGCCTTCTTCTTGTCTGCGTATGGAGGTTGACCTTAGGACTTGATTGACAGGCATCCTTGGAGGATATTGAAGAGCTTGGTGAGGAGATAAATTAGGGTGAGGATATTCTGATATAGGAACCCATGGGGGCGCCTGATAACTTTGTTGTCGGGGCAGGTAGGCAGTTTCAGGGGTATAGTGCGACTCCATCCATTTTTCCAGGTGTGTCAACTTTTCGTGCATAGCACTCAGAGAGCTCTGTAAGTCTTGTACTACTCTGACTAGGACCTCTTCGCACCCGGGGGAGGTGATGGACTGGGTCCGTATCACTCCGGACACATAACTTTCTTCTTTGCTCCGTGCCACTGCCTCTGCTAATATTTGTCTAAAGGTTAGTGTAGAGTCCACCCTAACTCGTTCCTGCAGGGCCCGTTTCAGGGAGTGCTGTAGAGTCCCAGAATGAATTGTTTCCGCAGGATCCGATCTGCGGTTCCCATGGCGGTTACTCCGTCCGCCTCTTTTTTCTGCACCTTGGCCAACACTTCCTGTAGCGCCATTGCATACTGCGAGACACCTTCGACTTCTCGCTGAATTTGGTAAAATAATTTCGCCCTGAGGTGCCCTGCGCTGGCTGTTTCCCCGTATATTTCTTCCAGGAATCTCTTTTAATGTATTGCGCGTGCCTTCCGGTTGTAGTAGGACATTTTGTCGGGCCTCACCCTCTAGAGCGGTCAAAGCGATTTCTACTTGTAGTTCTGGGCTGACATTGTAAATCCGAGCAGCTCTCTGTAATCTTGACACCCAGTCAGACAGTGACATGTTCTGGCCATCAAATTTCGGTAGCAAGTTAAACAACGTGCCAATAGGGAGGGCCCTTGAAGGGGTTCCACCATTGCCTGAGGTGCTTACATTAGCATTATGCACATTGCCTTCAGCCGCCTCCATCTCTGTGACTGTACCCTGCTTGCAGCGCCACTTGTAGCGGTCAGAGGAGGGAGAGACCGCAAAGCAGGATTCAAGTACAGTACAGCAGACAAGGGGACTGAAGCAAAAACCGGCTTTATTAAAGAACCAGATGTAACTGCCGGAAAATCGGATTAACGGTATAAACAGGTTTACACAGATTACATGAACACGAGTTAGAATAAATGCGTTCCCCAGTATACACATCAGAGTCCAGGATACACTCAGCTAGTATACTCCTATCTAGCCCTTCTACCCAGGGGACGCTTCTGCAGCGCACTGACTAAGTCCCTGACTATATAACCTATCACAGATAAGCACCGGTGCCACTCACAGTTCTGCAGATTCTCTTGGATCCAATAAGATGCAGTCTGGCTCCAGGTCCGGTCGCTTGCTTGTCTGTCTTTCTCTCTCTGGTCACAACAGATGCAGCTCTCCACCTCTGGCAGGAAGGATCCGGCTGGTCTCTATGCACGGCCCCACTCCTCTGCAACACACAGTGAAGTCCTCTGTGTGCAGCTCCACAGCAGTCAGGAAAATCTCAGCTAATATAGCCTCCTGCTGCTACAGTCTTTTTCTGTTATCTCTTAGCAGTCCATCTCTCCCTGTTATCTCAGCAAGGTCTTAGCAACTTCTGGAACAGCCCGGGAAAAACTTCTTAACTCTTTTTTAGCATCTGGCCAGCACAACTCAGGTTCCTGTTTAGTCACAGTGGCCTCTGGTGGCTGGAGGGAAACATGACAGTTTGCATAGATATAAGTGCTGGAAATGCTGCTGGTTGATTCAGGGCTGCCTCTTACACACCAATTATAAACACTGGGTAATAAAGTAAAAAGAGCCTTCACTATACAAAACTTGATACCCAAACAATAGAACTAAAGCTCCATCTCATAGTAAGAAAAAATCTTTATTAAATACATATAATCACATATAAGTATAAAAACAGCAGTGAACAGGCATATTTCAGTGAGGAAAAAACCCAAAGGGGACTGGGGGATCAACACACATGGGCATACAAAAAGTATTGTGGAACGCCACATGAAGGCCAAAAAAGACAAGGAACCCTGGACAAAATATCCAATAGGGGCATCAGTAGACAATGTGGAATTCAAGAAGCTCAGTAAAATACCCAAGGTAGGAGCGCCGATCCCTCAGTCTCCTTCTCCCAACGCCGTTTCGCCAGCAACCTGGCTTCTGTCTTTTTGAATGGGGCTGCATCCCACAGTAATTTTTTAGCGACCCCTTCCTTTCATGTCGCCCCCATTCCTGTGGCTAGTAAGGATCGCTCTCTCAGACCAGGGCCGGCTGCTGTTCCATCAGTTTTATACACTGTCTATACTGTCACTGTATCTACTTTCATTGTGTAATACTGTTGAGGGGGCCCTGACCAAATCCTTTAGTCCTCCTTTTCCTCCTGGATGGGCCCCCTCTGGGTCAGGGCCCCAAAGCTGCCGCTTCCCCTGCTTACCATATCGCTACAGCCCTGGTCTGCATTAATCCACAGGTGACGGTGATACAGCTCCACAGATTGTTTCCATCTGCATCTTTCTAAGTAATCTGTGGCCTCAGTGTTTTATCCAGACTAAGTCATTGTGCCACTATGTGGCCTCCTCATGCTGCCATCTCCACACCATATCACCTTGCCGCTAATTTTTATCACCATGCTGCTGCTGATGATGCTGCTTAAAAGGCCTTAAACTGATCACCAGGCCCACAATCTAATTAAGGTTTTAAGCACAAAACCAAAGTAAAAAAACGATTTTATAGGAAAAATTGCTTGAAAACATATTTACTTGTATATAAAGTGCAAGTCCTGCAAACTACAATAAAGAGGCATTCCGATACAACCTGTATATCACATAAAAGGAGGGCCTCATTCACATTAAGTTACGGGCCTGCGGGTGAGCTGACCAAGTAAAAGATTTTAGGTGCGGGCCTGATGCTGAGCTGACCCTCTAAAACATTAGGGGCGAGCGCCTGCTGCTGAGCAGATGCTCTAAAACATTATGGGCGAGGGCGTGCTGCTGAGCTGACCCTCTAAAACATTAGGGGCGAGGGCCTGCTGCTGAGCTGACCCTCTAAAACATTAGGGGCGAGGGCCTGCTGCTGAGCTGACCCTCTAAAACATTATGGGCGAGTGCCTGCTGCTGAGCTGACCCTCTAAAACATTATGGGCGAGGGCCTGCTGCTGAACTGACCCTCTAAAACATTATGGGCGAGTGCCTGCTGCTGAACTGACCCTCTAATACATTATGGGCGAGGGCCTGCTGCTGAGCTGACCCTCTAAAACATTAGGGGCAAGGGCCTACTGCTGAGCTGACGCTCTAAAACATTATATGCGATTGCCTGCTGCTGAGCTGACCCTCTAAAACATTATGGGCGAGGGCCTGCTGCTGGGCTGACTCTCTAAAACATTACATGTGATGGCCTGCTGCTGAGCTGACCCTCTAAAACATTATGGGCGAGGGCCTGCTTCTGAACTAACCTTCTAAAACATTAGGGATGAGGGCATGCAGTTGAGTGTAGGGGATATAGACAATCTGGATGAGGAGAACGAGAAAACAAGATTTAACCATATACTTTTTTTTTGTGGTGGAAAAGGTGCATTGGAATACACTACAGTAGATTGAGTACATTATAAATAATAGATTGAAATTGCCTTTATGTTCATCATCATCAGAGTCATCCTGTCAGCATTGCCAGTGGATAAGCGGATACGCTTATCTGTTATAATGCCACCAGCAGCACTAAATACACGCTCAGACAAAACACTGGCGGCAGGGCAGGCCAGCACCTCCAAGACGTAGAGCGCAAGTTCGTGCCACGTGTCCAGGTTGGACACCCAGTAGTTGTAAGGCACTGAGGGATCATTTCGGACGCTGACACGGTCTGCTATGTATTCCTTCACCATCTTCCAAAACTTTTCCCTCCTTGTACCACTAGGCCGCGCGTCAGGGTGAGATTGCTGGTGTGGTGTCATGAAAGTGTCCCATGCCTTGGAGAGTGTTGCCCTGCCTTTGTTGGAACTGCTGTGTATTCCCCTTGTCTCCCTTCCTCGGTTGCCTAAGGAAGTACGGACTCTGCCGCCAGCGTTGTCAGATGGAAAATTTTGGAGCAATTTTCTAACAAGGACCTTCTGGTATTGCGCCATTTTGCTCGTCCTCTCCACCAGAGGAATGAGAGACGAGAAGTTATCTTTGTAGTGGGGTTCGAGAAGGATGAACATCCAGTAATCCGTGTTATCTAAAATGTGTATAACGCGAGGGTCGCTGGAAAGGCAGCCTAACATGAAGTCAGACATGTGTGCCAGAGTACCAACAGGCAAGACGTCGATGTCGACATCAGGATGACACTCCATCTCCTCATCCTCCTCTTCTTCCTCTTCTGCCCATCCACGCTGAACAGATGGCATTAAAGTTCCATGGTTACTACCCTCTGTAGTAGAGGCAGCTGTCTCCAGCTTCTCCTCCTCCTCCTCTTCATGGTCCAATTTGCGCTGAGAAGACCAACTGAGGGTGGGCTGGCTATCACCCTGTATAATGTCCTCACCCATTTCCTCGTCTGCCACATTCAGAGCATCGTCCTTAATTGTGAGCAGCGATCGTTTGAGTAGACACAGCAATGGGATGGTTACGCTGATAATAGCGATATCGCCGCTACCCATCTGTGTGGATTCAACAACGTTTTTTAAAACCGCACAGAGGTCTGACATCAATGCCCACTCCTGGCTTGTGAATAGTGGCAGTTGACTCAAAAGGCGACGACCATGTTGCAGCTGGTATTCCACAACTCCCCTCTGCTGCTTACAAAGCCTGGCCAACATGTGGAACGTACAGTTCCAGCGCGTGCTCACGTCGCACAACAGTCGGTGAGCTGGAAGCCGCAAGTGCTGCTGCAGCGTTGACAGACCGGCTGAAGCTGTGGACGACTTGCGGAAATGGGCACACACGCGGCGCGCCTTCACTAGTACCTCTGGCAAATTGGGGTAGGTTTTTATAAACCGCTGAACCACTAAGTTTAAGACGTGGGCTAGGCATGGGATGTGTGTCAGGTTGCCCAGCTCCAAAGCTGCCACCAAGTTACGGACATTGTCAGACACAACCATGCCTGGTTGTAGGTTGAGTGGTGAGAGCCACAGCTCGGTTTGGTCCCTTATACCCTGCCACAGCTCTGCTGCGGTGTGCTGTGCTTCCAGCTAGCATGCACAGGTTAACATATGAAAGAAAAACCCACATAAATGTTGGGCAAAATTGTCTGACCCTAAAGAAGCCAGCTCAGCATCATGAAGTAATCCTAAAAAAGCACACTGAGACTAAACAGGCTAAAATAATCAGTAATTTTATTAAATACATAAATATGACAAAAGACACAAAAGCACATCAAAAGATGTGGTACGAATAACTCCTGAGGAATAGTATAACACAGATGTATATAAATGGAGGCTTGTAATAAAATGCAAAAACATTCCTGGAGGTGGAAGGGAAGATAATTGATCAGGTGGGGCTGCCATAAAAAACAAAACAAAAACTAAAAAAAGGTTATTGCTTTGGTACTGTAGGGTTATTGACAATGCTTTCAGCTAGCTACTGATGGCTGACTGCTGCTGTAGGTGGAAATGGAGGAGGAGGCAACGGAGGAGGAGGAGAAGGGGCTGGAGCCAGTAATATAGCTGCTGGCGGAGACCCTGATGGATGTAGGGCCCGCAATCATAGGCGTGGGTAACACCTGTGCCATCCCAGGGTACGACTCACTCCCGGCCTCCACAACATTCACCCAGTGTGTGGTCAGGGAAATGTAGCATCCCTGGCCACCAGCACTTGTCCATGTGTCCGTGGTTAAGTGGACCTTCCCAGTAACTGCATTGGTCAGTGCACCGGTCATGTTCTGTGGCACATGCTGGTGTAAGGCGGGCACGGCACACCGTGAAAAATAGTGGCGGCCCTGGGACTGCATACCAAGGGACGGCCGCCCACATGAGGCTGCGGAAGGCCTCAGTGTCCACAAGCCTGAATGGCAACATTTCAAGGGCCAGTAATTTTGAAAGTTGTGCATTTAGTGCTATGGCCTGTGAATGGGGGGGGGGGGGGGTATTTGCCATTGCATTTAAATGATTTTGTTATGGATATTTGGATGCTGCGCTGAAACAGGGAAGTGGATGTTGTTGCTGATGGTTCATGCGAAGGTCCAGGTGCAGGGCAAGGGGCATCCGGCAGGGGATTGGCCAGCAGTGGTGTGACCCGCAGACCCAGATTGTGGACCAAGGCGTTCGGCCCACTTGTTAGGGTGCTTGGATGCCATGTGGCAGATCATGCTGGTGGTGGTGAGGTTGCTAGTGTTCACGCCCCGGCTCATTTTGGTACCGCACAGGTTGCAATCTACTACTCTTTTGTCCTCTGCACTTTCCTTAAAAAAGTGCCATACTGCGAAACACCAACCCTTTGGCAAGGTAGATTTACGCATGGGGGTGCTCGGTGTAACAGTTGCGGGCCTGTTTGGTGTGGTCCGACTTCTCCCTTTTGCAACCTCACTGCCTCTTTCAGCCTGTTACGGTGCTGCGGATCCCTCCCCCTCTGTACTGCTGTCCTCACTCAGCTTTTCACTTTCCCATGTTGGGTCAGTGACCTCATCGTCAACCACCTCATCTTCCACTTCCTCACGCTGCTCATCCTCCTGACTTGACCTAACCACAACCTCAGTGATCGGTAACTCTGTCTCATCATCATCCACCTCATGAACGAATGATTGCCGTTCACCACCGTCATCTTCTTGAGACTGTGAAGGCTCAAGAGGTTGGGAATCAGGGCACACTATCTCGGGTCCCTCTTCAAGCGTGCTGGGCGCGAGGGCCAAATGTAATAGTGGTGCTGGATAGAGCTCCTCTGAATATCCGAGTGTGGGATCAATCGTTTGGCAAGCCTCTCCATGGTGGGAGGAAGGATGATCAAGAGAGTATTTGGTTGATCAGACTCTTGGCTACAGAGACTGGACTTGGTGGAAGAGAGGGTGGTGCTTAACCGACTGGAAGCATTATCTTCAGCAATCCAACTGACCAACTGTTTGCACTGGTCCGACTTGGACAGTGTTGTCCTGCGCCGCACAGCTAAGTTGGACATGAAGCTGGGTAAGTGGATGTTTTTTTTTTCTGGTGCACTGGCAGCAGGCACAGTTTTATTGTGCTCAGGGGCACGGCCTCTGCGTGCACCATCAGTATCACGCCCAATTCCCCGTCCCTTAGTGCTTGCCTTCTTCATTTTAATTGTTTTGTCACTAGATGTGGCACAGACAGTCCGCTAAAGAAACAGTTTTCTGATGCAGGACAGCATATGTCACAGAAACACACAGAATATGGACACTAGATTAGGCCCAGATATTAGGATTTTGCTCTAAAGATACTGTTTTCGGATGCAGGACAGTATATGTTACAGAAACCCACAGAATATGGACACTATTTTAGGCCCAGATTATTGGAATCTGCGGTGCAGACACTGTTTTCTGATGTAGTTTGTATTTATATTTTTCCCTATATCTGGCCCTGACAACCACACAAGGTATTGCAGCGCAGATCTGACAACTCACGGATGACACTGTTTACAGCAAAAATGCAGATAGATTAGGGGGGAAAAAAATACTGTTTTCTGTATTTAAATTTTTTCCCTATATCTGGCCCTGACAACCACACAATGTACTGAAGCGCAGATCACAAAATTCACGGATTTCACCATTGACAGCAAAAAAGTGGATAGATTATGGGAAAAAAATTGTTTTCTGTATTCAAATTTTTTCCCTATATCTGGCCCTGACAACCACACAAGGTATTGCAGCGGAGATCTGACAACTAACGGATGACACCGTTTACAGCAAAAATGTGGATAGATTATGGGAAAATCACTATTATTCTTCCTATATCTGGCCCTGACACACAGAAGATATTGCACAGATGTCACAAGTCACTGCAGACACCCTCTATATAGAAAAAGAATTGCTATTTTGCAAAGTATATAAGAAAAAATGTAAGTACTACTTTGCTAAAATAAATTGCTGCCAACCACACACAATAGTCCTTGAAAGGACTTTTGGGTCTTTGAAACGTTATTCACTTGAATAAGATACGATCACAAACTCCCTACACTATCTGTTCCTAAGCGCAGCCTGACTCGCAATGAGCCAAACCCAAGTCATCGGTTGCGTCATCGGTAGCACCCGATGACGCGTTCAGGCCAGCCAATCTCTGCAATGCTAGCAGCCAACATGGCTACTGGCATTACAGTGATGGCAGTACTTACCTGCACATTTATTGGCTGCCTAGCAGCGCGAAACGTGCGGGAAGGAGACTTAAGCATGCCGCTCGATCACATGTGGTACTTGGCCGAGTACCGCCATGTGCCAAGCATAGCGATGCTCAAGCCGAACAAGTTTTCAGCCGAGCATGCTCGCTCATCACTACTATTAATACCATCCTTGATGTCATTAATAGTGTTGGGTGCGAATATTCGAATCGCAAATTTTAATCGCGAATATCTCCACTTCAAGAATTCACGAAGATTTAGAATATAGTGCTATATATTCGTATTCCCAAATATTCTAGATTTTTTTTCATCTGAACCCATGATCCCTCCCTGCTTCTTGCTTGTGGGCCAATGAGAAGGCTGCAATGCCTTTGTCTGAGCTTAGCAACATCCCTAGCAACCAATAGGAAAGTTGCCTACCCCTTACTATATAAGAACCTCCCCAGCAGCCATTTTCTGTAGTTTTATCGAGTTCTGAGAGAGACAGCAGTGTCCCTGTGCTCTGTGCTTTGCTGTCTCTAGACAACCGCATAGCAGGACAACTAATGCAATGTGAATAAAGCAAGACTGTAAGCCACACCCATATCAGACCGTGTGATGGAGGTTACCAGGTACAAAAGAATGTTTAAATGCCAGGTAAAGGCACATTCAATACATATGGAATACAATCACAGAATTATAGTGGCAAATATGGGGGAACTGCTCAAACCCCAAACACTGTAGCGTGTTTCTCATTGGGGGAGCAGTCCCACCGCATGTGGACCGCAGCAAACGACCATCCCCAGCAAAAAATGCGTACAATGGAGGATGCCGGCGCGGTCCACATGCACCACAAAGGCATCCTACACAAAACGGAGCATTGTGCAGATGAAAATATAATCATATAAATCACAGGAAAAAAATGCACCAAACGGATATGCCACTGACTATACTGGCTAGTCATAAATGCAGATATTATAAGCTGAGACTTTTGCCAATATATTCCTGTCAGGAAAATATCGGAGCCTATCATGCACCACGTCACGGTCACTCAGCATGGCAAAGGGTCCTACCACTACGCTAACTATGGTGTGAACAAGGTCTGAAGGTGATGTAATCCAGCTCACAGCCAAGCTTCCACACAACCGCCTAGCAGGACAACTAGTGCAATGTGAACAAAGCAAGACTGTAAGCCACACCCATATCAGACCGTGTGATGGAGGTTTCCAGGTGAAAAATAGAGTGTTTGAATGCCAGGTAAAGGCACATACAATACATATAAAACAAGACAATCACAGAAATATAGTGGCAAATCTGGGGGAGCTGCTCAATCCCTAACACTGTAGCGTGTTTTTCATTGGGGGAGTAGCCCCACCGCATGTGGACCGCAGCAAACGACTATCCCCAGCAAAAAAAATTAATACGGTGGAGGATGTCGGCGCGGTCCACCTGCACCACAAAGGCATCCTACATAAAACGGAGCATTGTGCGGATGAAAATATAATCATATAAATCACAAAAAAAAAATGCACCAAACGGATATGCCACTGACTATACTGGCTACTCATAAATGCAGATATTAAAAGCTGAGTCTTTTGTCAATATATTCCTGTCAGGAACACATCGGAGCCCATTTCTGTGATTGTGTTTTATATGTAGTGTATGTGCCTTTACCTGGCATTTAAACACTCCTTTGCACCTGGTAACCTCCATCACACGGTCTGATATGGGTGTGGCTTACAGTCTGGCTTTGTTCACATTGCATTAGTTGTCCTGCTAGGTGGTTGTGTGGAAGCTTGGCTGTGAGCTGGATTACATCACCTTCAGACCTTGTTCACACCACAGTTAGCGTAGTGGTAGGACCCCTTGCCATGCTGAGTGACCGTGACGTGGTGCATGATGGGCTCCGATATTTTCCTGACAGGAATATATCGGCAAAAGTCTCAGCTTTTAATATCTACTTGTATGACTAGCTAGTATAGTCAGTGGCATATCCTTTTGGTGCATTTTCTTCTGTGATTTATATGATTGTATTTACATCCGCACAATGCTCCGTTTTGTGTAGGATGCCTTTGTGGTGCATGTGGACCGCGCCGGCATCCTCCATTGTACGCATTTTTTTGCTGGGGATAGTCGTTTGCTGCGGTCCACATGCGGTGGGACTGCTCCTCCAATTAAAAACACGCTACAGTGTTTGGGGTTTGAGCAGCTCCCCCAGATTTGCCACTATATTTCTGTGATTAGGTATCACTAACCACAACTTTCTGGACACAGTCTTTTAGCCAATTTTCAATCCAATTACAAACTATACTGTCAAGGCCTATAGACAGAGGCGTAACTGAGTGGGCCCCACAGCAAATTTTTGTACGGGGCCCCCCCACACACACTTACACGCTTCTTCACAAACCGTCTGCTCCTGTGCAAACCCCTCTTATATGGCTATTTTGTGACTTTTTATTTACTGTATTTACTGTCATTTTTAGCACGACTTTGAATTTTAACATTTACAGTTGCTGATGGAGTTTATATTCAACTCAACCCCTTTAAAACCTGCGCTGCAATTGTAATAGACCCGTCTGATTTACCTCTACATATCCACAAGTATTTCAGCCTCTGTACCTTTCATACTGCAGCCATGGATGCAGTCATACATGCACTCTCCACATACATGGACGCAGTCATACACGCATTCTCCACATACATGGAGGCAGTCATACACGCATTCTCCACATACATGGAGGCAGTCATACACGCACTCTCCACATACATGGACGCAGTCATACACACACTCTCCACATACATGGACGCAGTCATGCACGCACTCTCCACATACATGGACGCAGTCATACACGCATTCTCCACATACATGGAGGCAGTCATACACGCACTCTCCACATACATGGACGCAGTCATGCACGCACTCTCCACATACATGGACGCAGTCATGCACGCACTCTCCACATACATGGACGCAGTCATACACGTACTCTCCACATACATGGATGCAGTCATGCACGCACTCTCCACATACATGGACGCAGTCATGCACGCACTCTCCACATACATGGACGCAGTCATGCACGCACTCTCCACATACATGGACGCAGTCATGCATGCATTCTCCACATATATGGACGCAGTCTCCACATACATGGACGCAGTCATACACACACTCTCCACATACATGGACACACTCATACACGCACTCACCATATACATAGATGCATTCATACATGCGCTCACCATATACATAGATGCACTCATACACACACTCTCCGCATATACATAGATGCAGTCATACACACACTCTCCACATACATGGACGCACTCATACAAACACTCTCCACATAAATGGACGCACTCATACACATACTCTTTACATACATGAACGCACTCATACACACACTCTCCACATACATGGACGCACTCATACACACACTCTCCACATATACATAGATGCAGTCATACACACACTCTCCACATACATGGACGCACTCATACACACACTCTCCACATACATGGATGCACTCATACACATACTCTTCACATACAGGGGCGCACTCATACACACAGTCACCATATACATGGACGCACTCATACACACACTCTCCACATACATGGATGCACTCATACACACAGTCACCACATACATGGACGCACACATATACAATACACATATATAGACACCCAGCTTTCCTGCTATGCCTCTCCCCCATACTCTAATGCCTCTGCACTTGTGCCATGCAGGATATCAGGGAAGCTGGATGACATTTTATGATATAATTCACCCAACTTTCCTACTGTACTGCATGTCACATGTGCACAGTCTGGGAAAGCTGAATATAACCCCAGTTCCCCTGCCACTCACATCACTGGTGCAGTTGTGGCAATGAAACTGATGTTCAGCTTGCCGGGCATGGAAGGTTCAAGCTGTAGGAATCGCGGGTAGAGAAGGGGGCAGGGCTATTATAGCTCCGCCCACATCAGGCTGTTGCTGGTCAGTGTCCATCATAAGAACTGAGGAGGGGGAGAGGCAGAGCGATGTCCCTGATGTCAGGTCAGAGGTGCAAGTGCAGGAGAAGTCAGATGCTCTGACAGGGGCCCGGGGTGACGAAGTACAGTGACTGCTCCCGGGCCCCTTCTGAGCTCAGGCCCCGAAGCAGCTGCTTCCCCTGCTTCCCTGATAGTTACGCCACTGCCTATAGACTTTATTTTACCTATTAAGCATCTATGAGAGACAGTATCAAATGTCTTTGCTAAATCCAAGAACATTACATCCACAGCCACCACACTGTCCAGGCTTCTACTCACCTCCTCATAAAAACAAGTCAGGTTAGTTTGACAACTTCTTTAGGGTACTTTCACATTAGCGGCAGGGGACTCCAGCAGGCTGTTCCGGCAGGTAAACAGCCTATCGGATCCGTCCTGCCACTAGTTCACGTGTGCCCCTGGACTGCCGGTTCGTCCCGATTGACTATAATGCGGGCGGGGGCAGAGTTCCAGCGGCGGCACGGCAGAGCACAACGAGAGGCAGCCGGACTAAAAGTACTAGTCAACGGAGAGGCTGTCCGGTGGCACACGTGAACTAGTGGCAGTACAGATCCGACAGGCTGGTCACCCACCGGAACAGCCTGCCGGAGCCCCCTGCCGTTAGTGTGAAACTAGCCTTACTTGGTAGTTAGGCTCAGTAGTGGCAGGAGCATATGTTACTGACTATTGACCCAGCCTGGACCCGTATTTATCCAGAGCTGGGCCAGATAGAACAAGTATAAGAGTAGGCCAGATGTAAAAGTGAGGTGCAGTGAAAGCCCAGTAGACATAACCTGTCTAAAAAGCTGACTCTACGGCATATGTGTTTAGGAGTTTGTCTCTGATGCCTCGATATGTATTTAAACAGATTTATCACCTGCGTAAGAGTCTCCATATCCCACAGTGGATATCAAGAATGTGTACTGTAAATATATTAACTTGTTCAAAAAAAGAGCAGAGAGTTTGCCTGCCCATTGCCTGAACCACTGTCTGGTTGCTTTGAATTACATTAAAATAAAGTGTACATTAAAGTAAAGTGTACTCCGTGTCTGGATGCTTATGTGTACAAGTTAGCTAGCAAAGTGCAGAGTAAGGAAGACTACTTTAAACTGACACTTTGGTGGCATGGTCTCTCCTGTGACAGGGGTCAGAAGTTCTAAGAGACTGGCTGCACGTGATGTGATCTGACAGCCACTTTGGTTGCACTCGTTTCTGTGTTGTTGCTGGTTATGACCACACCTCTTGTCTCAGGTGTAGCTTAAGTGGTCATTCCAACTCCTCTATTTAGTCTGGTCTCACCCATCATGCTATGCGGTTGATAGCTCCTTTCTGGTTTTGGAAGTGCTGGTGTTTGGTTCTCCACTGAGTTCCTGGTCATCCGCATATTTCGGAGTTAAGTGTCTTTTCCTATTTTCTAATTTGTTGTATTCCCCTATCTTTTGGTCCTGAGGAAGTCTCCTGTCTTGCACCTCAAAACCTTCAACACCAAAGTCACTTCAACCGTCATCAGGAATGAGAAACCCATAACTGGAGTGTGCCCTGAAGGGAAGAAATGTATGCATTTCCACATCACTGCACAGGCCCAGGGAGCTTCAGAACGGTGAGTACTACTATTACTCCCATTCAACCATTCACACTTGACCTAAATGTTCAATTAAAAGTAGCTGTCAATTTGCATGCAATTTATACTTAGACCATACTGTACATCTACCCAAAAATAAAACACGTTTGATTGAGCAAGAATTGCTTGACTGCCATGGCACTTTCCTTTCTCTGGCACGCTCCTTCCTGGCTGCTTTGAATGACAGGACCAGACAGTGGCAAAGCAGTGAGAAAGGGGCTGGTCACAGAAATGAGTGGAGCTTGGGTCCAACAAGAATAATGGTGACGTCCACATTGCACAAACACCCTAATTTGCATATTAAGAAAGAGTATCATAACTCGGAATTGGAGCCACAGATCAACAAAAGAAAATCAACGTTTTAATCAGGTGGACCACAGCTATGTTTCTATGTAAATAGTTTGATATGATGGTTGAGGGTAACAGATTTGCTTTAAGTACTGAGAAAAATGATAATGTGAGTGCTGACTGCAAAGATGCCAGTTATCGCTAAAAAATAAGTCAGATATTGTCCTATGAGATCAGAGAAACATCTCAGAAAGAAGTCTTTGAGAAAGGCTTTCTTGATCTCAGAGGAAAGGAATTGAATATGGAGGCATGCACATATCGATTTATATCCCCCTTAGGTGCAAACAGTCATATGCACCACAAAGACTTACACACAAAGTAACACTTTTTTAAAACATCTTTGAAGGCTACAGCCACTATTTCACAGCGATAGAATTTCTTTATAATCAATTGCTTGATAGTCATGTAGATAACTGCAGACTGCTGCTGCATAACAATAAGAAAATGATTCCTATAAAGTCTAGTGAGCTTTGCCGCAACAAAAAAATATGTATTTTATATTCATATAGATTACAATTTCAGATATGTAATTTGGAGCTACTGAAGCATCTAGCACTTATTTCACAAATCTCTAGGTTTATCTGTAGAAAATGCTATAGCTTAGAATGTGTTATCATTTAAATTCCTCTAAAATAAAACTTAGAAAAGACAGAGGTTGTAAATTTGGAAATTTTTCTTTATTGCTCTAGGGACGATCAAAGGTTGAAAACATTTTCTCCATCTTAAATGTGGCTTTCATTTGTCTGTCATAGTTCATTAGACTCTGCCGCACTCAAGTGCTATATAGTAGCGAGAACCCACAAGAAATGATCAGCCTCTAACATAAAGTATGACTTGTAAGATTTTAATATTGTGTAGATATTATCTCAATGTTGCTGTATTTTTTTTAATAAAGGAATACAAGCATATTTGACAAAAATTTTCTCTTGGCAAACATCTAGTTAGTATACATTAGCACTTCCAGGCCCAGACTAGAGATTTGCTCTAATGGGCAGATTCCCAGGGGGCTGGTCTGTGAGGGTGCGATCTGACATGGATAAACATGAACTACACTCAGGGGTGGATTGGCCATAGACTCTACAGGGAAATTTTCTGGTGGGGGGAGCACCTGATCACTCCTCAAGGCTGCTAGCTAGGTAAGTTATAATCTGTCACTTCTAGAGTTAATTAATGATGGGGTCGTCAAGTAGTTATGTACCTGGCCAGAAGCCACAGGTGCACTCCTGATTCCTGAATTCAACTGTATTGCCATCTAGAAGCAATTGGAATAGGAGGACAGAAAGTGGCAGCTGGCACTAGCCACCACAAAGGGACAACCTCTGAATAGGTATTTTGTCCGGCTGGGGTATTATTTTGTGCTGCCCTGTGGTTTTTGATGCTGCTGGGTCAGTTTATTGTGTTGCATTGAGTTAATTGGCTCTGCTAGGTAGGTATTTTGTGCCTCAATATGGTATTGCTGGTCCCACCTACTTGTGATAGCCCTTCTTCTGTAAATTTGGACCTACTTACAACATGGGGCCACTTTTAGTTTTTTTCCAGGGCCACTTTAAGTTCCCAATCTGCCCTCGACCACAATCATGATGAAAACCCTCCAGAATGAGTGCAGATCTGAGTATACAGACCTTTAATTATGATGGCATAAGAGCACATAAATAGAGTTGAGCGGACACCTGGATGTTTGGGTTCGACGGATTCGGCCGAACTTCACAAAAAAGTTCGAGTTCGGGACCCCAACTTGACCCAAACTTGACCCCGAACCCAATTGGGGACCCGAACTTTTGAGCACTAAAATGGCTGTAAAAATGTCAAGGAAAGGGCTAGCGGGCTGCAAATTGCATCAAAATGTGGTTAAGAGCATGGCAAGTGCTCTGCAAAAAAATGTGGATAGGGAAATGACTTATAAAATAAAATACGTTAAAATAAAAAAATAATAATCTAGAAGGACGAGGTCCATATAGAGTAGGAGGTTGAGGAGTCGGTAGATGTGGCGGTGTAGTCGTGCTAAACAAACGTTCAGACAATACACTGGCTGCGGGGCAGGCCAGCACCTCCAAGGGATAAAGGGCAAGCTCAGGCCATGTGCCCAATTTGGAGACCCAGAAGTTGCAGGGGGCAGACCCATCAGTCAGTTCGTGTGGGCGTGTGCACACATATTGCCCCACCATGTCGCATGTCCCCGTGATGTTCACGATCCAATTGGATATCTGCTCTATCAATTTTCGATGTTCTTTTCTGCGCCTACCATGTTGATCATGATTAGCGGCGAATCAGGGTTCCATGCCGGAGAGGGAGCATGAGAAAGAGAGACCATATCCAAGGGAGATTAATGGATGAAATTTAATTGTAATTGAGCGGAAATGTGGGAGAAGCTATTAACCACTCCCGACTCGTGGAGGTAGTGACGATAAATAACTATACAGGACTCTTAAGATGCCCTGTTATTGGAATGATTAATAATAAATTATAGGGAATATCACTGGGGTATTTTGAATTTGGAAACGTTAGCCAGAAGAGGCCCTGCTGCCACTTTGTTGACTCTAGATAACTTCTGCCTGACGTCCACGATCCATTTGGATATTTTCTCTATCAACTTTCGATGTTCTTTTCTGAGCCTATCATGTTGATCACGGTTATTGGCGAATCAGGGTTCCACGCCGGAGAGGGAGCGTGAAAAAGAGAGACCACATCCAAGGGAGGTTCATTTTTTTAAATTAAATATGATCGAGCGGAAAAGTGGGACAAATTATTGAAGCGCAAATGTAGGACAAGTTATTAAAGTTTAAGCACTAAATGAAAGGAGGGGGCGTGCATCAATTAAAGAAGAATTTTTTAAATTTTATTTCCTGTCACCTATGCAGAGCAGGGGTTTTGTATACGGCAAAATTGGTAAAATGTCACCTTGTAACAGACGATTTTTTGAAATTTAGGTCCCTATCACCTATGCAGAGCAGGGGTTTAATCACGGCAAATATGGTCAAATGTCACCCAAGAATGTAACAGACAAATTAGTGACATTTTCTTACCTGTCTACTAGATATAGCAGTGGTATATCACACCCAAAAATTGGTGAAATTCACCCGAATATGTAACAGACAAATTAGTGAAATATTACCTGTCTACTAGGTAGAGCAGGGGTATATCACACCCAAAAATTTGTGAATTTCACCCAAGAATGTAACAGACAAATTAGTGAAATTTGTTTACCTGTCTACTAGGTATAGCAGTGGTATATCACCCACAAAATTTGGTGAATTTCACCCGAATATGTAACAGACAAATTAGTGAAATGTTACCTGTCTACTAGGTATAGCAGTGGTATATCACACCCAAAAATTGGTGAATTTCACCCGAAAATGTAACAGACAAATTAGTGAAATTACATCAAATAAAATAAAATACGTACAAATTTAAAAAAAATCTATTTGATTTATGAGGTGAAGGTCCATATAAAGTAGGTGTTTGAGGAGACGGTGGACGTAGCGGTGTAGGTGGAAGCGGCGGTGGAGGAGGACGAGGTAGCCAACACTGTTTTTTGTTTTTTTTCTTAGGGTACACTCCAAAAGAGTGTGAAATATCCAAAATACAAGAATGATCAATTGTGCTGTAGTATAACAATGGCTGGTTAAGGCCGGTATACATGTCTATTCTGCAGAAGATACGGACAAGTCTTGTGGGATCAATGCCTGGTTCATTTTAATGAACATGAGCTTGTCCACATTGGCTGTGGACAGGCGGCTGAGCTTGTCTGTGATAACGCCCCCTGCCGTGCTAAACACACGTTCAGACAATACACTGGCTGCAGGGCAAGCCAGCACCTCCAAGGCGTAAAGGGAAAGCTCAGGCCATGTGCCCCAATTTGGAGACCCAGAAGTTGAAGGGGGCAGACCCGTCATTCAGTACGTGTAGGCATGTACACACATTCTGCTCCATCATGTTGGTGAAATGCTGCCTCCTGCTAAGACATTCTATATCAGCTAGTGGTGCTGGTTGTTGTGGCGTGCTGACAAAGCTTTTCCACATTTCGGCCATGCTAACCCTGCCTTCTGAGGTGCTGGTGGTGCCCCAGCTGCGTTGGCAACCTCTTCCTTCTCCTCTGCCTTCACCTTGTGCTTCCACTGCGCCCCCGCTGTCAGGAGGGAATGCCACCAGCAGCGCGTCTACCAGCATGCGCTTGTACCCGCGCATCTTACGATCACGCTCCAGTGAGGGAATTAAGGACGGTAGGTTGTCCTTGTAACGGGGATCCAGCAGCGTGGCCACCCAGTAATCAGCACAAGTTAGAATGTGGGCAACTCGGCAGTCATTGGGGAGACACTGCAGCATGTAATCGCTAATGTGTTCCAGCCTGCCCAGAGGCAACGAAAAGCTGTCCTCTGTGGGAGGTGTATCGTCTGTGTCCTACCATCCACGCACCAGTGATGGCCATGAGCTGGTCTGGGTGCCACCCTGCTGTGAACATGGTTCCTCCTCCTCCATCTCCTCCTCATCCTCCACCTCGTCATCCTCCAGAACTGTGCCCTAGCTAGACAATTGTGTACCTGGCATTTGTGGGTGCACCCCATTTGTGGGTGAACCCACCATCGGAGCCACTTGTGAATGACTGGCCGGAAACCCTATGAAATGATCCCTCTTACTCCTCCTCCTCCTGTGCCACATCCTCTTCCATTATTGCCCGAAGCGTTTTTTCAAAAAAACATAGAAGTGGTATAGTAACGCTGAGAACAGCGTTATTGGCATTGGCCATGTTGGTGGAGAACTCGAAACAGTGCAACAAGGAACACAGGCCCAGTCATTGGTGGTAAAGTGGTGCTTGTGGGCACGTCGCATATGAGGCGGTGAGCGGGAAGGCCGAAGTTGCGCTGCAGCGCTGACAGGCGAGTAGCAGCAGGGGGAGAACGTCGAAAGCGCGCACTGACGGGCCGCACTTTATGCAGCAGCTCTGACATATCGGGGTGATTTTTAAGGAACCTCTGCACCATCAAATTTAGCACATGCGCCAGGCAAGGAATGTGCATCACACCGGCTAGTCCCAGAGCTGCTACGAGATTTCGCCCATTATCGCACACCACCAGCCGGTAGAGAATGAGGAAGCAGAGTAGGAGGAGGAAGCAACAGGATGCAAACTGAAGCACCCTGCAATCCTGCATTTACCCAGTGTGCTGTTATGGAGATATAACGTCCCTGACCGCTCTTACTGGTCCACGTATCTGTAGTTAGGTGGACCTTGCCACAGATGGCGTTGCACAGTGCACACTTGATTTTGTCCCCCACTTGGTTGTTCAGGGAAGGGATGGCACGCCTGGAAAAGTAGTGGCGGCTGGGCACGATGTACTGTGGGACAGCCACCGCCATAAGGCTTTTAAAACTCTCCATCTCCACCAGACAGAATGACAGCATTTCAAAGGACAGTAATTTTCAAATGATGGCATTAAGGCCCAGGGATCGCAGGTGGGTAGAGGGGTACTTCCTCTTCTGCTCCAGTGTTTGGGAGATGGAGAGCTGAACGCTTCTGTGGGACATTGTGGAGATGCTTGGTGACCCAGGTGGTGGTGTTGCTGACAGATCCTTTGTTTGCGGGGTGGCAGGTGGCACTGTCACTCCAGAGGTGGATGAAGAGGCCGAGACTGCAGCAGAAGAGGAAGCAGGAAGAGAAGAGCCAGAGACCTTTCTTGTTTTTTTTTTTGTTTTTTTTCTTTATTGAAAATAATCAGGATACAAAATATTGCATCCTAAGGTTATGAACAGAAAAGAAAAACAAAAAGAAAGGAGTACAAATCACCAAGTGCAATGTAATTTAATACAATAATGACATTTGTCCAGCAAATTGAGCAAAATTATTTCTTAAGGAACATAAAAGTCCCCAAATTCCTTTCAACCATATATGGTTCTATTTGTAAGGGTTTTTATGGATGGATATGACCCAAAATTAATAAAGGGCCCTCATAAATTCCTGAAGGACCTCCACAGTTTCCAACATTCTCTATATTTGGTGATTGTGTGACTCTCCCAAGCTGCTAATTCTTCAAATCTATATATTCGATCAACCTTTTGAATCCATTGGGACATGGAGGGGAGGTCTGTGTTAAGCCAGTATTTGGGGATCAGATGCCTTGCTGCTCCTAAAAGGGAACTAAATAATCTTGGGGGGAACTAGAGGGAATCTTGAGGTGAGAGCCCCAGCAGGGCTAGAATAGGCGATCTAGGGAAAGCCGTCTTGCACACCTTATTACTAAGGGCAAAGATCTCAGACCACCAAGTCTGGATCCGTAGGCATGTCCACCAAATGTGAAAGAAGGTGCCTTTCTGTTCATGGCATCTCCAACAGACATCTGAACTATCTGGCTTAAATAGACAGGTGACATCAGGGGTTTTATACCACCTAGTTAGGATTTTGTAACCATTCTCCTGCGTTCGCACACACCTAGAGCCTTTATGGGGTGTTATCAAGATTGAGGGAAGTTCAGACTGGGGCCAAGAAACTTTAATGTCTCGCATAGATTGATGAAGGCAGGTTTGGGCATCAAGACAGGGGTCGTGATTAGTTTGTAAATCTTTGATATGAGTTTGGGAGGTGGTTTTTGTGATAGACTTAGACTTTCAAACCAGGTGATTGGACGTAAAAGGGCGCATTTTGGAATGTGTTTTGATGTAAAAGATCTTAAAAATGAGTTTAGAGGGTGTGAAAATATTAGCTCAGGGAAGAGGGGGAGAATTCCTTTTGAGTCAAGAATTTCGTTTCCCTCACCAAACAGGGAGATGACCTTGATTGTGGAATTACGTATAGTGAAATGTAAGCTGTCCCTGAGTGCTGATGGAGCATGGGCCAGGATGTCTTTTATACATATTAAGGGAGAGGGTAGGGGGATGGCATTTTGTGGGGACTGAAGCCATTTCCACACAGGGTCAACCTAAACAGAGGATTAGAAGGCCTATCATAAGAAAGAGGGATTTCAACTCCAACTAGGAGGCTAAAGAAAGGGTGTTTAAAACCAGTCTGTTCCATGTGTACCCAAGAGCTAGATTGGGAACCAATAAACCAGTTGACCACTCTGGATAAGGAAACCGCTCTACCATAAAGTTCAGGATCTGGTAGGCCTATCCCTCCGTGAGATTTTGGTTTATTAAGAGAGGAATAGGTCTGGCGCGGTATCTTCCCTGCCCATAAAAAAGTTTTAATATAGTAATATAGTATGTTTTTGGTACGGGAATGGGTAAGACCTGTTGCAAGTAAGTTAATCTAGGTAAAATCAAAGAAGTGATAATGTTTTTTCTCCCAAACCAAGATAACATTAGGGGTTGCAAAGTGGAAAGTTGTTCAGTTATTGAGTGTAGGAGGGGGGTGTAGTTTAAGTTGAAAAGAGTCAATAGGATAGGACCAATCTTAACCCAAAGATAAGTAATAAATTGATCATCCCACGAGAAAGGGTAGGAGGCTATGAGTTCGGATTCAATGGCAGAGGGAAGGTCTAGGCTTAAAATTTGGGATTTCTTCATATTAATTTTGAAATTGGATAAGTAGCTGAAGTGTTCAAGAGTATTATAGATGACAGGGAGTGATGTTGTAGGGTTAGTGGATAGGATCAGTAAGTCATCCGCAAAAGCGGCGACTTTATGTGTACGGTGATCTAGTTTTACCCCTTCTATTCTATCATCTCTTCTCAAGGCCTGTAAAAGGGATTCCATAACTAATACAAAGAGAAGAGGGGAGAGAGGGCATCCCTGTCTGGTGCCATTTCTGATAACAAAGGAGGGGGACAGAGTACTAGTAATGATTATGGATGCAGAGTCATTTGAATACATAGAGAAGACTGTGTTGACAAATGGGATTGGGAGCCCAAAGGTTAGTAGTATCAGGCGCATCAATTCCCAGTCCACTCTGTCAAATGCCTTCTCGGCATCAGTGCTAAGAAAAATCATGGGTTGTTTTGTTTTCTTTGAGTGATATATAGCATTAAAAACTCTGGAGGTGTTATCTTTACCTTCTCTGCCTTGAATGAAGCCCACTTGGTCAACATGAATTAGGCCAGGTAGGAGCAAAGAGAGGCGGGAAGCAAGAATTTTTGCAAATAATTTGAGATCTAAGTTCAATAGAGATATCGGGCGATAGTTCGCGCAATCCGATCTGTCTTTCCCCTCCTTTGGGATCAGGGAGATGTGAGCTCTTGTCATATCTTCTGAGAATTGAACACCAGACAGGACACTATTATAGATCGCAAGAAGATGTGGGATCAGAATCTTCTAAAAAGTGTGATAGTATAGGGCAGGGAGACCATCGGGGCCAGGGCATTTCCAATTAGGAAGTTGTTTAATGGCTGTTTTGAGTTCCTTTAAAATGAAGGGAGCTTTTAGAGTATGTGCTTGTGAGACTGATATGGAAGGCAGAGCGAGAGAGTGTAAAAAGTTATTAACTGTTTCTAGAGACGGAGGGGGTGGGGGTCTTGACTCCCAGTTCGTTATCACGTAGGTTATATAACTTTTTATATTTTTGGAACTGAGAGGCAATGGCTGAAGTGGTGAAGACCTCTTCCCCATCGACACCTTTTACTTTGTGGATATATTTATGTGATTTCCTTTGTTTGATACGTTGCATCATGAATTTGGATGCTTTATCGCCATGAGCGCAATGTTTAAATTGGGAGTGAAGATAATATTTTGCAGAGATTGAATTCAATGTGTTATTCAGTTGGGCTCTTAAGTCTGAGAGCTTAATAAAGTGTGTCTCTAGTAAAGGTTGCTTGTGCATTGATTCAAGTTTTTTGATCTGGGTGAGTAGAGAGTCAATGTGGGCTGTTCTTTCTTTTTTTTTTATCTAGTCCCCATGCTGATAAAATGTCCACGTATATAGGCCTTATGTGAATCCCATATAACCATATAACGTGGGGGGAGGTTTCTGGTAAAGAGTTATGGACAAAGAATTCTTCTAGGAGATTCTGTGTGCGCTGGAGATTATCTCCAGGGGAGTTAAGGAGTTTGTTTAGTCTCCATCTAAATGAACGGGGGAAGGGGGGGGGGGAGGGTTGGAAGTGAGGGAGCAGAGATGGTAATGAACACAGGAGAATGGTCTGATAAGTGAATGTTGCCTATGGAGGTTTTGGAGCAGAATTGTAAGTGCTCCTTAGAAAGAAAGAAATAATCAAGTCTCTGATAAGAGCCATGTACATTAGAATAAAAGGTGTAGTCACGCGTGGAGGGATTCGTCAATCTCCATATATCATGCAATGAGAGGGAGTGAAGCTTTTTCTTAAGGCTATTAAGGGCTTTAGTAGATATAGCGGATTTCTTTGTTGATGAGTCTACTGAAGGTTCTAATGTAAGATTTAGATCACCTCCCGAGCACCACCACACCCTCCAATATTGGCTCCAATATAGATAGGGTTGATAATATCTATGATATCTGATTAGCATTAGGAGCGTAAAGGTTTACAAAGGTATAGATCTAGTTGGCGATATTGCCCTTAAGTAGGATATATCTACCCTCATTGTCTTGAGTGTGTGAGATGTAGGAGAAAGGAACATCCCTCCTGATCCCGATGCTCACGCCCCTGGATGCTGCAGAGTCGGAACCACAGTGATACCAATGTGAGAATACAGAGTATTTAAGGTTAGGGTACTTATTAAATTTAAAATGGGTCTCTTGAAGCATAATAATAGAGCAATTTTCATTTTTTTAAGTAGGAGAAAATGTTGCTCCGCTTTGAAGGGGAGTTAAGGCCTTTAACATTAAAGGGTGACACTATTATGTTAGCCATCCCTCCCATAGAAAACAGAGAAATTCACCCTCAGCTTCACTGTTAAGCAATGTTCCATGCAAGTGTAAGGCATTGATATACTTAATCCTCCAGGGCGGATCCAGCAGGGGGTCCCATACCAAGCAGGTACTGGGCATGTTAAGATGGTCGGTCCTGGTAATGAAAAAAAGGAAACTAAAAACAATAAGGAAAAAACAAACATGATAGCCTCTAATAAAGAGGACAAACTGAGAACTGTCAGAGCATAAGAGCTCTGATAAATCACAAGGGGGAATTGTGACATGTTGTAGCACCCTCATGGAGATAAAGGGTGAAGGATAACGGAGCAAACCTGGATGACAACCCCCCCTTGATGACCAACCAGGTGGCCCGTATGGCTGATATACATGTAGTGACAACCAGAAATCTCAGTGTAAGGAACAGTCGAGAATAAGAACAATACTTATGTGAGGACACAGAGTTCCTTGTAGGGATTGAAGACCAGCTGAACAACTCCTCTAGTCTTTGTCTTCCAGAGTGATTCTTCTTGGTGTGGAAGAGGAGTTGGCTCTTTGGGATCTCTGCAACTTCGGGATCTTGGGAGTCTCCCATGGTGTAATCAGGGGAAGATCAGGAAGAATGGCTAAGTCCAGGACAGGGTCCCAATTTTCGATCTAAAGTGATGAAATCTTGAGTAGAGATGTCGCGAATAGAGTTGAGCGAACACCTGGATGTTCGGGTTCGACGAGTTCGGCCGAACTTTCGAAAAATGTTCGGGTTCGGGATCCGAACTCGACCCGAACTTCATCCCGAACCCGAACCCCATAGAAGTCAATGGGGACCCGAACTTTTGGGCACTAAAAAGGCTGTAAAACACACCCGGAAAGGGCTAGAGGGCTGCAAAAGGCAGCAAAATGTAGTTAAATCCCCTGCAAACAAATGTAGATAGGGAAATGATGAGTTAACATAAAATAAATAAAAATTAAACAATATTAATTGGAGTGAGGTCCCATAGCACAGAATCAGGCTTCAAGTCACCCACCAATGGAGAAGGTCACTTACTATTATTTTGACCACAGCACCCAGACAAAGGAGAGAGGTCCCACAGCAGAGAACCAGGCATCATATCACCCACCACAGGAGTAGGCCACCATTTAGTTACTTTGACCCCTACACCCAGACGGAGGAGAGAGGTTACACAGCAGAGAATCAGGCATTTAGATCACCCACCACAGGAGTAGGCCACCATTGAATCAGACCCCGGCAACCATGTCAGATGGCACAAGCATAAGCTTTATATCAATCAGCACAGGAGAAGGCGACTTTGACAGACTTTGACCCCTACACCCGGACGGAGGAGAGAGGTTTCAAAGCAGAGAATCAGGCATTTAGATCACCCACCACAGGAGTAGGCCCCAAATTAATGGGACCCCGGCAACCATGTCAGATGGCACAACCATCAGCTTCATATCAATCAGCACAGGAGAAGGCGACTTTGAAAGACTTTGACCCCTACACCCAGACGGAGGAGAGAGGTTTCACAGCAGAGAATCAGGCATTTAGATCACCCACCACAGGAGTAGGCCCCCATTGAATCAGACCCTGGCAACCATGTCAGATGGCACAACCATCAGCTTTATATCAATCAGCACAGGAGAAGGCGACTTTGAAAGACTTTGACCCCTACACCCAGATGGAGGAGAGAGGTTTCACAGCAGAGAATCAGGCATCATATCAACCACCACAGGAGAAGCCACCATTTAGTTACTTTGCCCCCTGCACCCAGGAAGAGGAGAGAGGCACCACAGCACATATTCTGGCATCATATCAGCCACCACAGGAGAAGCCACCATTGAGTTACTTTGACCCCCGCACCCAGGAAGAGGAGAGAGGCACCACAGCACATATTCTGGCATCATATCAGCCACCACAGGAGAAGCCACCATTGAGTTACTTTGACCCCCGCACCCAGGAAGAGGAGAGAGGCACCACAGCACATATTCTGGCATCATATCAGCCACCACAGGAGAAGCCACCATTTAGTTACTTTGACCCCTTCACCCAAACAGAGGAGAGAGGTTCCACATCAGAGAATCAGGCATCATATCAACCACCACAGGAGTAGGCCACAATTTAGTTTATTTGACCCCTGCACCCAGGAAGAGGAGAGAGGCCCCACAGCACATATTCTGGCATCATATCACACACCACAGGAGAAGGCCTCTTTCAGTGATTTAGGCCTTTGGACCCAGACAGAGGAGAGAGGTCAGAGATTAGCTTCATATCCCCCAGCACAGCAGAAGACCGCTTTATTTGACTTAGGCCTCAGCACCCAGACAGAAGACAGAGGTAGCATGGCAGAGGTTATGGCTTCATGTCACCCGTTAGTTTAACCGGCCACTTTCATCTGGTTAGGCCCCGGCGCCCAGACAGAGAAGAGTTTCATTCAACTGTGGGTTTCATAAAATTTGTATCAAATAAAGAGGTGGCCCGTAGCACAACAAGACATGTTTTAGGCAGTTAATAAGGACTACTCTGCACAAGGGAGGGACAGGTCCTGTGGGATCCATGCCTGGTTCATCTTTATGAAGGTCAGCTTGTCCACGTTGGCTGTGGACAGGCGGCTGCGCTTGTCAGTAATGACGCCCCCTGCCGTGCTGAATACGCGTTCAGATAAAACGCTGACCGCCGGGCAGGAAAGCACCTCCAAGGCATAACATGCTAACTCTGGCCACGTGGACAATTTCGAAACCCAGTAGTTGAATGGGGCCGAACCATCCGTCAGGATGTGGAGGGGTGTGCAGACATACTGTTCAACCATGTTAGTGAAATGCTGCCTCCTGCTAACACGTTCCGTATCAGGTGTCGGTGCAGATAGCTGTGGCGTGGAGACAAAACTTTTCCAAATTTCTGCCATGCTAACCCTGCCCTCAGATGAGCTGGCCGTGACACAGCTGCGTTGGCGACCTCTTGCCACTCCTCTGCCTTCACCTTCCACCTGTTCCCCTGTGACATGTGGGAATGCTCTCAAGAGCGCCTCTATCAGCGTGCGCTTGTACTCGCGCATCTTACGGTCGCGCTCCAGTTCAGGAATTAAAGTGGGCACATTGTCTTTATACCGGGGATCCAGCAGGGTGGCCACCCAGTAGTCTGCACACGTTAAAACGTGGGCAACTCTGCTGTCGTTGCGCAGGCATTGGAGCATATATTCGCTCATGTGGGCCAGGCTACCCATGGGTAAGGACAAGCTGTCCTCTGTGGGAGGCGTATCGTCATCGTCCACCGTATCCCCCCAGCCACGCACCAGTGATGGGCCTGGGCTGCCACCCCGCTGTGAACTTGCGTCATCCTCGTCCCCCTCCACCTCCTCCTCGTCCTCCAGTACAGTGCCTTGGCTGGCGACTTGTGAACCTGTCCTCTGCTGCTTAAACAAACCTCCCTCTGAGCCACTTCGAACAGACTGGCCCGAAAGTGTTAGAAACGAGCCCTCATCCTCCTCCTCCTCCTCCACCTGGGCCACCTCCTCTAACATCATTGCCCTAAATGTTTTCTCAAGGAGACATAGAAGTGGTATTGTAACGCTGATAACAGTGTCATCGCCACTGGCCATGTTGGTGGAGTACTCGAAACAGCGCAGCAGGGCACACAGGTCTCGCATGGAGGCCCAATCATTGGTGGTGAAGTGGTGCTGTTCGGCAGTACGACTGACGCGAGAGTGCTGCAGCTGAAACTCCACTATGGCCTGCTGCTGCTCGCACAGTCTCTCCAGCATGTGCAAGGTGGAGTTCCACCGGGTGGGCACGTCGCATATGAGGCGGTGAGCGGGAAGGCCGAAGTTCCGCTGTAGCGCAGACAGGCGAGCAGCGGCAGGATGTGAACGGCGGAAGCGCGCACAGACGGCCCGCACTTTATGCAGCAGCTCTGACATGTTGGGGTAGTGGTGAATGAACCTCTGCACCACCAAGTTCAGCACATGCGCCAGGCAAGGGATGTGCGTCAAACCGGCTAGTCCCAGAGCTGCCACGAGATTTCGCCCATTATCGCATACCACCAGGCCTGGCTTGAGGCCCACCGGCAGAAACCACTCGTCGGTCTGTTGTTCAATACCCCGCCACAACTCCTGTGCGGTGTGGGGCCTGTCCCCCAAACATATGAGTTTCAGAATGGCCTGCTGACGTTTACCCCGGGCTGTGCTGAAGTTGGTGGTGAAGGTGTGTGGCTGACCGGATGAGCTGGTGGAAGCAGTGGAGGAGGAAGCCGAGTAGGAGGAGGAGGCTACAGGAGGCAGAGAATGATGCCCTGCGATCCTAGGGGGCGGAAGGACGTGCGCCAAGGAACTGTCCGCCGGGGGCCCAGCCGCCACTACATTCATCCAGTGTGCAGTTAGTGAGATATAGCGTCCCTGGCCGTGCTTACTGGTCCACGTATCTGTGGTTAGGTGGACCTTGCCACAAATGGCGTTGCGCAGTGCACACTTGATTTTATCGGACACTTGCATGTGCAGGGAAGGCACGGCTGTCTTGGAGAAGTAGTGGCGGCTGGGAACCACATACTGCGGGACAGCCATGGCCATCAGCTGTTTGAAGCTGTCTGTGTCCACCAGCCGGAATGACAGCATTTCAAAGGCCAGCAGTTTAGAAATGCTGGCGTTCAGGCCAAGGGCTCGAGGGTGACTCGGGGGGAATTTGCGCTTCCTCTCTAAGGTTTGAGATATTGAGAGCTGAACGCTGCTGTGTGATATAGTGGAGACGCTAGTTGACGGTGGCGGTGGTGGTGGTGTCGGTGGCACATCCTCTGTTTGCTGCTCGGCAGGTGGCAACATTCCTCTCGAGGCGGAAGCCGAGGCAGCAGCGGTAGAGGGAGCAGGGGGAGCCTCAGCGAGTGCCTGGTTTTTAAGGTGTGTACCCCACTGCAGTTCATGCTTTGCATGTAGATGCCTGGTCATGCAGGTTGTGCTGAGGTTCAGAACGTTAATGCCTCGCCTCAGGCTCTGATGGCAGAGCGTGCAAGTCACTCGGGTCTTGTCGGTAGGACATTGTTTAAAGAAGTGCCATGCCAGGGAACTCTTTGAAGCTGCCTTTGTGGGGCTGGGTCCCTGTTGGCGATGTCCAGTAGCAGGCGAACTCTGGGGGCGGCGGCTCGTCTGCTTTGGCCCCCTGCTCCCTCTTTGGCTTCGCTGTTGTCTCGGTCTCACCACTACCTCTTCCTCTGAACTGTGAAAGTCATCGCCACGACCTTCAGTCCATGTGGGGTCTAAGACCTCATCGTCCTCTGCATCGTCTTCCACCCAGTCTCCCTCCCTGACCTCCTCCTGTTCAGTCTGCACACTGCAAAAAGACGCGGCAGTGGGCACCTGTGTTTCGTCATCATCAGAGAGTCGGTGACTCTGCTGTGGTGGTATTCCCATGTCCTCTTCATCTGGAGACATAAGTGGTTGTGCGTCAGTGCATGGTATGTCTTCCTCCACTGGGGAAGGGCTAGGTGGACGCCCCTGGGAAACCCTGGAAGCAGAGTCTTCAAACAGAAGAAGAGACTGCTGCATAACTTGTGGCTCAGACCGTTTCCCTGATATGCTTGGGGGTGATGTGACAGACTGATGGGCTTGGTTTTCAGGTGCCACCTGTGCGCTTTCCGCAGAAGACTGGGTGGAAGACCATGTGGTGAACGTGCTGGAAGCACTGTCGGCCACCCAATCGATTAATGCCTGTACCTGCTCAGGCCTTACCATCCTAAGCGCGTCATTGGGCCCCACGAGATATTGCGGTACATTCTGCCGGCTAGTTGAGGGAGTTCGTTCCCTACTGTGTGCGCCTGGGGCCGAACGGCCACGTCCTCTACCAGCAACAGAGGCTCCACGGACACCACCACGACCGCGTCCTCGTCCCTTAATAGTATTTTTCTTCATTGTTGCGATTCAACTCGCACCACAATGAAATATATTATTTTTTATAAGCAAAATCCCCTCACTGGAATACTTTCAGTCTTTTGACTGTATGGATTACAGATGGAATGACTGTTATATGTGAGTACCGCTTTCTTTGACAGATTCTAGTATGGGTACATATATGTTTTCCCAACCCCAGCACATTAGTTTGCTAATTCCAGATGTATGAAACGCAGGCCTAACTGTATCTAGTATATTGAACGCCAGATAAACTAACTTGGCCTTTTTTAAATAAAAAAAATTCCCTCACTGGAATACTTTCAGTCTTTTGACTGTATGGATTACAGATGGAATGACTGTTATATGTGAGTACCGCTTTCTTTGACAGATTCTAGTATGGGTACATATATGTTTTCCCAACCCCAGCACATTAGTTTGCTAATTCCAGATGTATGAAACGCAGGCCTAACTGTATCTAGTATATTGAACGCCAGATAAACTAACTTGGCCTTTTTTAAATAAAAAAAATTCCCTCACTGGAATACTTTCAGTCTTTTGACTGTATGGATTACAGATGGAATGACTGTTATATGTGAGTACCGCTTTCTTTGACAGATTCTAGTATGGGTACATATATGTTTTCCCAACCACAGCACATTAGTTTGCTAATTCCAGATGTATGAAACGCAGGCCTAACTGTATCTAGTATATTGAACGCCAGATAAACTAACTTGGGCTTTTTTAAATAAAAAAAATTCCCTCACTGGAATACTTTCAGTCTTTTGACTGTATGGATTACAGATGGAATGACTGTTATATGTGAGTACCGCTTTCTTTGACAGATTCTAGTATGGGTACATATATGTTTTCCCAACCCCAGCACATTAGTTTGCTAATTCCAGATGTATGAAACGCAGGCCTAACTGTATCTAGTATATTGAACGCCAGATAAACTAACTTGGCCTTTTTTAAATAAAAAAAATTCCCTCACTGGAATACTTTCAGCCTTTTGACTGTATGGATTACAGATGGAATGACTGTTATATGTGAGTACCGCTTTCTTTGACAGATTCTAGTATGGGTACATATATGTTTTCCCAACCCCAGCACATTAGTTTGCTAATTCCAGATGTATGAAACGCAGGCCTAACTGTATCTAGTATATTGAACGCCAGATAAACTAACTTGGCCTTTTTTAAATAAAAAAAATTCCCTCACTGGAATACTTTCAGTCTTTTGACTGTATGGATTACAGATGGAATGACTGTTATATGTGAGTACCGCTTTCTTTGACAGATTCTAGTATGGGTACATATATGTTTTCCCAACCCCAGCACATTAGTTTGCTAATTCCAGATGTATGAAACGCAGGCCTAACTGTATCTAGTATATTGAACGCCAGATAAACTAACTTGGCCTTTTTTAAATAAAAAAAAAATTCCCTCACTGGAATACTTTCAGTCTTTTGACTGTATGGATTACAGATGGAATGACTGTTATATGTGAGTACCGCTTTCTTTGACAGATTCTAGTATGGGTACATATATGTTTTCCCAACCCCAGCACATTAGTTTGCTAATTCCAGATGTATGAAACGCAGGCCTAACTGTATCTAGTATATTGAACGCCAGATAAACTAACTTGGCCTTTTTTAAATAAAAAAAATTCCCTCACTGGAATACTTTCAGTCTTTTGACTGTATGGATTACAGATGGAATGACTGTTATATGTGAGTACCGCTTTCTTTGACAGATTCTAGTATGGGTACATATATGTTTTCCCAACCCCAGCACATTAGTTTGCTAATTCCAGATGTATGAAACGCAGGCCTAACTGTATCTAGTATATTGAACGCCAGATAAACTAACTTGGCCTTTTTTAAATAAAAAAAAAATTCCCTCACTGGAATACTTTATGGCTTTTCACTGTATGGATTACAGGTGGACTGGTATTAGTAGGGGTGACACAAGCACACCCAAGTCCCTGATGTAGGATTTCTATGGCACAGACCACTATTACAAGTGATTAATGGACGTTGGGAGAGATTGTGCTGCAGCACTAGTCCCAAGATGGCCGCCGCCTATCAGCCCAGTAACATGTGCCACAAAATGGTCTGCACAACCTTTAAAAAAAATAGCCTTGGACTGTGCTGCTAAATCGCTATTGGTCTGAATCCCAGGTGTAGATGTCTGACTTGTTTGGAGCTTTGGAATGCACACTGTGGCAGCTTCTGCTGCAGCACTACAAGTCGCAAAATGGCGGCCGGCGGTCAGCCCAGGTACATGTGGATGGAAAAATCACTCTGGCCACTCTAAAAATAGCCAATCCCTATCAAAAAAGCAGCTCAGCTGCAGTTGTTCAGATGAATCACAGGTGGAGGAGAGAAATTTGCTTCCAGTTATTCAATTATCCCTGCCTATTCTCGCCCTAGCATCAGCTGCGTCTATCCCTGTTCTATTCACATCGGGAGTGAGCACGTCCCGACGTGCGCACAAGCTTATAAAGAGGCTGAGTCACATGCTGCACTTGGCCAATCACAGCCTTGCCAATAGTAGGCATGGCTGCGATGGCATCTTAGGGCAAGTAGTATGATGCATGTTGATTGGCTGCTTTGCAGCCTTTCAAAATGCGCCAAAATACATGCCGAACGACGAACCCGAACCCGAACTTTTACGAAAAAGTTCGGGTTCGGGTCCGTGTCACGAACACCCCAAAATTCGGTACGGACCCGAACTATGCTCGAACTGTTCGCTCAACACTAGTCGCGAACATAAAATTTTCCGTTCGCGAATACGAATTTCCGCAAATGTTCGCGAACGGGCGAACTGGGCGAACCGCCATAGACTTCATCAGGCAGGCGAATTTTAAAACCCACAGGGATTCTTTCTGGACACAATAGTGATGGAAAAGTTGTTTCAAGGGGACTAACACCTGGAATGTGGCATGCCTGAGGGGGATCCATGGCAAAACTCCCATGGGAAATTACGTAGTTGACGCAGAGTCGGGTTTTAATCCATAAAGGGCATAAATCACCTAACATTCCTAAATTGTTTGGAATAACGTGCTTTAAAACATCCAGTGTGTGTATACGATTAGTGTTGAGCGCGAATATTCAAATTGCGAATTTTTATTGCGAATATCGCAACTTCGAGAATTCGCGAAGAATAAGAATATTTGCCTCTATATTCGTTAAAACGAAATTTCGTTTCCTTTTAAGCTAATAAAATAATAGAAATATAATTTATTAGGCCCAATGCATTTAGAACAACTCACATATTATAAATCACACACAAGCTGTAAGCAAAAGCAGCTAACAGTAGTTTGGATGAGCCAGCTAACCATTACACGAACAGAATTGTTTTACGAATTTAATGGTAGCGAATTTTCGCATACAATATAAGAAAGAGTCAAAATTAGATGAGTATTGGGAAGAGCCAGCTAACCATTACACGAACAGAATTTTTTTAGGAATTTAATGGTAGCGAATTTTCGCATACAATATAAGAAAGAGTCAAAATTATATGAGTATTGGGAAGAGCCAGCTAATAGAGTTGAGCGAACACCTGGATGTTCGGGTTCGAGAAGTTCGGCCGAACTTCCCGGAAATGTTCGGGTTCGGGATCCGAACCCGACCCGAACTTCGTCCCGAACCCGAACCCCATTGAAGTCAATGGGGACCCAAACTTTTGGGCACTAAAAAGGCTGTAAAACAGCCCAGGAAAGAGCTAGAGGGCTGCAAAAGGCAGCAACATGTAGGTAAATCCCCTGCAAACAAATGTGGATAGGGAAATGAATTAAAATTAAAATTAAAAAAATAAAAATGAACCAATATCAATTGGACAGAGGTCCCATAGCAGAGAATCTGGCTTCACGTCAGCAGAGAATCAGTCTCTTCATGCCATAGCAAAGAATCTGGCTTCATGTCAGCAGAGAATCAGTCTCTTCATGCCATAGCAGAGAATCTGGCTTCATGTCAGCGCAGAATCAGTCTTCATGTCATAGCAGAGAATCAGGCTTCACGTCACCCACCACTGGAACAGGCCACTGTCACACATTTAGGCCCAGGCACCCAGGCAGAGGAGAGAGGTCCCGTAACAGAGAATCTGGCCTTATGTCAGCGCAGAATCTGTATTCATGTCATAGCAGAGAATCAAGCTTCACGTCACCCACCACTGGAACAGGCCACTGTCACACATTTAGGCCCCGGCACCCAGACAGAGGAGAGAGGTCCTGTAACAGAAAATCTGGCCTTATGTCAGCACAGAATCTGTCTTCATGTCATAGCAGAGAATCAGGCATCACGTCACCCACCACTGGAACAGGCCACTGTCACACATTTAGGCCCAGGCACCCAGGCAGAGGAGAGAGGTCCCGTAACAGAGAATCTGGCCTTATGTCAGCACAGAATCTGTCTTAATGTCATAGCAGAGAATCAGGCTTCACGTCACCCACCACTGGAACAGGCCACTGTCACACATTTAGGCCCAGGCACCCAGGCAGAGGAGAGAGGTCCCGTAACAGAGAATCTGGCCTTATGTCAGCGCAGAATCTGTCTTCATGTCATAGCAGAGAATCAGGCATCACGTCACCCACCACTGGAACAGGCCACTGTCACACATTTAGGCCCAGGCACCCAGGCAGAGGAGAGAGGTCCCGTAACAGAGAATCTGGCCTTATGTCAGCGCAGAATCAGTCTTCATGTCATAGCAGAGAATCAAGCTTCACGTCACCCACCACTGGAACAGGCCACTGTCACACATTTAGGCCCAGGCACCCAGGCAGAAGAGAGAGGTCCCGTAACAGAGAATCTGGCCTTATGTCAGCGCAGAATCTGTATTCATGTCATAGCAGAGAATCAGGCTTCACGTCACCCACCACTGGAACAGGCCACTGTCACACATTTAGGCCCAGGCACCCAGGCAGAGGAGAGAGGTCCTGTAACAGAGAATCTGGCATTATGTCAGCGCAGAATCTGTATTCATGTCATAGCAGAGAATCAGGCTTCACGTCACCCACCACTGGAACAGGCCACTGTCACACATTTAGGCCCCGGCACCCAGACAGAGGAGAGCGGTCCCGTAACAGAGAATCTGGCCTTATGTCAGCGCAGAATCTGTCTTCATGTCATAGCAGAGAATCAGGCTTCACGTCAGCCACCACTGGAACAGGCCACTGTCACACATTTAGGCCCAGGCACCCAGGCAGAGGAGAGAGGTCCCGTAACAGAGAATCTGGCCTTATGTCAGCGCAGAATCTGTATTCATGTCATAGCAGAGAATCAGGCTTCAAGTCACCCGCCACTGGAACAGGCCACTGTCACACATTTAGGCCCCGGCACCCAGACAGAGGAGAGCGGTCCCGTAACAGAGAATCTGGCCTTATGTCAGCGCATAATCTGTATTCATGTCATAGCAGAGAATCAGGCTTCACGTCACCCACCACTGGAACAGGCCACTGTCACACATTTAGGCCCCGGCACCCAGACAGAGGAGAGCGGTCCCGTAACAGAGAATCTGGCCTTATGTCAGCGCAGAATCTGTCTTCATGTCATAGCAGAGAATCAGGCTTCACGTCAGCCACCACTGGAACAGGCCACTGTCACACATTTAGGCCCAGACACCCAGGCAGAGGAGAGAGGTCCCGTAACAGAGAATCTGGCCTTATGTCAGCGCAGAATCTGTCTTCATGTCATAGCAGAGAATCAAGCTTCACGTCACCCACCACTGGAACAGGCCACTGTCACACATTTAGGCCCCGGCACCCAGACAGAGGAGAGAGGTCCTGTAACAGAGAATCTGGCCTTTTGTCAGCACAGAATCTGTCTTCATGTCATAGCAGAGAATCAGGCATCACGTCACCCACCACTGGAACAGGCCACTGTCACACATTTAGGCCCAGCACCCAGGCAGAGGAGAGAGGTCCCGTAACAGAGAATCTGGCCTTATGTCAGCACAGAATCTGTCTTAATGTCATAGCAGAGAATCAGGCTTCACGTCACCCACCACTGGAACAGGCCACTGTCACACATTTAGGCCCCGGCACCCAGACAGAGGAGAGGTTCTTTCAACTTTGGGTTGCCCCACAATATAATGGTAAAATGAAATTAAAAATAGTATTGAATGAGGAAGTGCCCTGGAGTAGAATAATATATTGTTAAGGGGAGGTAGTTAATATCTAATCTGCACAAGGGATGGACAGGTCCTGTGGGATCCATGCCTGGTTCATTTTTATGAACGTCAGCTTGTCCACATTGGCTGTTGACAGGCGGCTGCGTTTGTCTATAATGACGCCCCCTGCCGTGCTAAATACACGTTCAGACAAAACGCTGGCCGCCGGGCAGGCCAGCACCTCCAAGGCATAAAAGGCTAGCTCTGGCCACGTGGACAATTTGGAGACCCAGAAGTTGAATGGGGCCGAACCATCAGTCAGTACGTGGAGGGGTGTGCACAGGTACTGTTCCACCATGTTAGTGAAATGTTGCCTCCTGCTAACACGTTCCGTATCAGGAGGTGGTGCAGTTAGCTGTGGCGTGGTGACAAAACTTTTCCACATCTCTGCCATGCTAACCCTGCCCTCAGAGGAGCTGGGCGTGACACAGCTGCGTTGGCGACCTCTTGCTCCTCCTCTGCCTTCACCTTGGGCTTCCACTGGTTCCCCTGTGACATTTGGGAATGCTCTCAGTAGCGCGTCTACCAACGTGCGCTTGTACTCGCGCATCTTCCTATCACGCTCCAGTGTAGGAAGTAAGGTGGGCACATTGTCTTTGTACCGGGGATCCAGCAGGGTGGCAACCCAGTAGTCTGCACACGTTAAAATGTGGGCAACTCTGCTGTCGTTGCGCAGGCACTGCAGCATGTAGTCGCTCATGTGTGCCAGGCTGCCCAGAGGTAAGGACAAGCTGTCCTCTGTGGGAGGCGTATCGTCATCGTCCTGTGTTTCCCCCCAGCCACGCACCAGTGATGGGCCCGAGCTGCTTTGGGTGCCACCCCGCTGTAAACATGCTTCATCCTCATCCTCCTCCACCTCCTCCTCATCCTCGTCCTCCTCGTCCTCCAGTAGTGGGCCCTGTCTGGCCACATTTGTACCTGGCCTCTGGTGTTGCAAAAAACCTCCCTCTGAGTCACTTTGAAGAGACTGGCCTGAAAGTGCTAAAAATGACCCCTCTTCCTCCTCTTCCTCCTGGGCCACCTCCTCTTCCATCATCGCCCTAAGTGTTTTCTCAAGAAGACATAGAAGTGGTATTGTAACGCTGATAACGGCGTCATCGCCACTGGCCATGTTGGTGGAGTACTCGAAACAGCGCAACAGGGCACACAGGTCTCGCATGGAGGCCCAGTCATTGGTGGTGAAGTGGGTCTGATCCGCAGTGCGACTGACCCGTGCGTGCTGCAGCTGAAACTCCACTATGGCCTGCTGCTGCTCGCACAGTCTGTCCAGCATATGCAAGGTGGAGTTCCACCTGGTGGGCACGTCGCATATGAGGCGGTGAGCGGGAAGGCCGAAGTTACGCTGTAGCGCAGACAGGCGAGCAGCGGCAGGGTGTGAACGCCGGAAGCGCGAACAGACGGCCCGCACTTTATGTAGCAGCTCTGACATGTCGGGGTAGTTGCGAATGAACTTCTGCACCACCAAATTCAGCACATGCGCCAGGCAAGGGATGTGCGTCAAACCGGCTAGTCCCAGAGCTGCAACGAGATTTCGCCCATTATCGCACACCACCAGGCCGGGCTTGAGGCTCACCGGCAGCAACCACTCGTCGGTCTGTTGTGCTATACCCCGCCACAACTCCTGTGCGGTGTGGGGCCTGTCCCCCAAACATATGAGTTTCAGAACGGCCTGCTGACGTTTACCCCGTGCTGTGCTGAAGTTGGTGGTGAAGGTGTGTGGCTGACTGGATGAGCAGGTGGAAGAAGAGGAGGAGGAAGCTGAGTAGGAGGAGGAGGAGACAGGAGGCAAAGAATGTTGCCCTGCGATCCTTGGCGGCGGAAGGACGTGCGCCAAATAGCTCTCCGCCTGGGGCCCAACCGCCACTACATTTACCCAGTGTGCAGTTAGGGAGATATAGCGTCCCTGGCCGTGCTTACTGGTCCACGTATCTGTGGTTAGGTGGACCTTGCCACAGATGGCGTTGCGCAGTGCACACTTGATTTTATCGGACACTTGTTTGTGCAGAGAAGGCACGGCTCTCTTAGAGAAGTAGTGGCGGCTGGGAACAACATACTGTGGGACAGCAAGTGACATGAGCTGTTTGAAGCTGTGTGTGTCCACCAGCCTAAATGACAGCATTTCATAGGCCAGTAGTTTAGAAATGCTGGCATTCAGGGCCAGGGATCGAGGGTGGCTAGGTGAGAATTTACGCTTTCTCTCAAATGTTTGTGAGATGGAGAGCTGAACGCTGCCGTGTGACATGGTTGAGATGCTTGGTGACGCAGGTGGTGGTGTTGGTGGTACATCCCATGTTTGCTGGGCGGCAGGTGCCAACGTTCCTCCAGAGGCGGAGGAAGAGGCCGAGGCGGCGGCAGCAGCAGCAGAAGAGGCCGAGGCGGCAGCAGCAGAAGATGTAGCAGGGGGAGCCTGAGTGACTTCCTTTTTTTTAAGGTGTTTACTCCACTGCAGTTCATGCTTTGCATGCAGGTGCCTGGTCATGCAGGTTGTGCTAAGGTTCAGAACGTTAATGCCTCGCTTCAGGCTCTGATGGCACAGCGTGCAAACCACTCGGGTCTTGTCGTCAGCACATTGTTTGAAGAAGTGCCATGCCAGGGAACTCCTTGAAGCTGCCTTTGGGGTGCTCGGTCCCAGATGGCGGCGGTCAGTAGCAGGCGGAGTCTCTTAGCGGCGGGTGTTCTGATTTTTCCCACTGCTCCCTCTTTTGCTACGCTGTTGGCTCGGTCTCACCACTGCCTCTTCCTCCGAACTGTGAAAGTCAGTGGCACGACCTTCATTCCATGTGGGGTCTAGGACCTCATCGTCCCCTGCATCGTCTTCCACCCAGTCTTGATCCCTGACCTCCTGTTCAGTCTGCACACTGCAGAAAGACGCCGCAGTTGGCACCTGTGTTTCGTCATCATCAGAGACGTGCTGAGGTGGTATTCCCATGTCCTCATCATCAGGAAAAATAAGTGGTTGTGCGTTAGTGCATTCTATCTCTTCCACCCCTGGGGAAGGGCTAGGTGGATGCCCTTGGGAAACCCTGGCAGCAGAGTCTTCAAACAGCATAAGAGACTGCTGCATAACTTGAGGCTCAGACAGTTTCCCTGATATGCATGGGGGTGATGTGACAGACCGATGGGCTTGGTTTTCATGCGCCATCTGTGCGCTTTCTGCAGAAGACTGGGTGGGAGATAATGTGAACGTGCTGGATCCACTGTCGGCCACCCAATTGACTAATGTCTGTACCTGCTCAGGCCTTACCATCCTTAGAACGGCATTGGGCCCCACCAAATATCGCTGTAAATTCTGCTGGCTACTGGGACCTGAGGTAGTTGGTTCACTAGGACGTGTGGCTGTGGCAGAACGGCCACGTCCTCTCCCAGCACCAGAGGGTCCACTAACACCACCACGACCATGTCCACGTCCGCGTCCGCGTCCCTTATTAGATGTTTTCCTCATTGTTCCCGTTCACCACAATTTTGAGAATGGCAAATTTGGGAATGCTTTTTCAACCCAGAACAAAAAGTCTGCTTTTACGGTCACTACAAATAACTTGACCAGCTAAAACTGTGCAGATTTGGTTGAATAGAGATGTGAGACCTGTTTTTTTTTTGCGCTGTGTGACAGTTATAGGTTTAATCACAGAATGACACTTCTATCAGCACGCTAGCGTGTGTCTTAGGTTTTTCTGAATGATACTATCAATAACTTCAATGTAAGATTTTCTTTTTGGGATAGATTTCAAGTAGGCCTGAAATACCACAAACTAGTTATTTTCAGAATGGCAAATTTGGGAATGCTTTTTCAACCCAGAACAAAAAGTCTGCTTTGATAGTCACTACAAATAACTTGACCAGCTAAAACTGTGCAGATTTGGTTGAATAGAGATGTGAGACCTGTTTTTTTTTGCGCTGTGTGACAGTTATAGGTTTAATCACAGAATGACACTTTTATCAGCACGCTAGCGTGTGTCTTAGGTTTTTCTGAATGATACTATCAATAACTTCAATGTAAGATTTTCTTTTTGGGATAGATTTCAAGTAGGCCTGAAATACCACAAACTAGTTATTTTCAGAATGGCAAATTTGGGAATGCTTTTTCAACCCAGAACAAAAAGTCTGCTTTGACGGTCACTACAAATAACTTGACCAGCTAAAACTGTGCAGATTTGGTTGAATAGAGATGTGAGACCTGTTTTTTTTTGCGCTGTGTGACAGTTATAGGTTTAATCACAGAATGACACTTCTATCAGCACGCTAGCGTGTGATTTAGGTTTTTCTGAATGATACTATCAATAACTTCAATGTAAGATTTTCTTTTTGGGATAGATTTCAAGTAGGCCTGAAATACCACAAACTAGTTATTTTCAGAATGGCAAATTTGGGAATGCTTTTTCAACCCAGAACAAAAAGTCTGCTTTGACGGTCACTACAAATAACTTGACCAGCTAAAACTGTGCAGATTTGGTTGAATAGAGATGTGAGACCTGTTTTTTTTTTGCGCTGTGTGACAGTTATAGGTTTAATCACAGAATGACACTTCTATCAGCACGCTAGCGTGTGTCTTAGGTTTTTCTGAATGATACTATCAATAACTTCAATGTAAGATTTTCTTTTTGGGATAGATTTCAAGTAGGCCTGAAATACCACAAACTAGTTATTTTCAGAATGGCAAATTTGGGAATGCTTTTTCAACCCAGAACAAAAAGTCTGCTTTGACGGTCACTACAAATAACTTGACCAGCTAAAACTGTGCAGATTTGGTTGAATAGAGATGTGAGACCTGTTTTTTTTTGCGCTGTGTGACAGTTATAGGTTTAATCACAGAATGACACTTCTATCAGCACGCTAGCGTGTGTCTTAGGTTTTCTGAATGATACTATCAATAACTTCAATGTAAGATTTTCTTTTTGGGATAGATTTCAAGTAGGCCTGAAATACCACAAACTAGTTATTTTCAGAATGGCAAATTTGGGAATGCTTTTTCAACCCAGAACAAAAAGTCTGCTTTGATAGTCACTACAAATAACTTGACCAGCTAAAACTGTGCAGATTTGGTTGAATAGAGATGTGAGACCTGTTTTTTTTTGCGCTGTGTGACAGTTATAGGTTTAATCACAGAATGACACTTCTATCAGCACGCTAGCGTGTGTCTTAGGTTTTTCTGAATGATACTATCAATAACTTCAATGTAAGATTTTCTTTTTGGGATAGATTTCAAGTAGGCCTGAAATACCACAAACTAGTTATTTTCAGAATGGCAAATTTGGGAATGCTTTTTCAACCCAGAACAAAAAGTCTGCTTTGACGGTCACTACAAATAACTTGACCAGCTAAAACTGTGCAGATTTGGTTGAATAGAGATGTGAGACCTGTTTTTTTTTGCGCTGTGTGACAGTTATAGGTTTAATCACAGAATGACACTTCTATCAGCACGCTAGCGTGTGATTTAGGTTTTTCTGAATGATACTATCAATAACTTCAATGTAAGATTTTCTTTTTGGGATAGATTTCAAGTAGGCCTGAAATACCACAAACTAGTTATTTTCAGAATGGCAAATTTGGGAATGCTTTTTCAACCCAGAACAAAAAGTCTGCTTTGACGGTCACTACAAATAACTTGACCAGCTAAAACTGTGCAGATTTGGTTGAATAGAAATGTCAGGTCTATTTTTTAGGCGCTGGGTGGCAGGCTCAACTTGCCCCTGATGTAATATATGGCCAAAAAATAACCAGACTGTTGATGGTTAAATGCACTTCGGTGACACAGGCTCAGCCTGCAGCTGATGTAGTATATGGCCAAAAAATAATCAGACTGTTGATGGTTAAATGCACTTGGGTGAAACAGGCTCAGCCTGCAGCTGATGTAGTATATGGCCAAAAAATAACCAGACTGTTGATGGTTAAATGCACTTCGGTGACACAGGCTCAGCCTGCAGCTGATGTAGGATATAGCACAAAATAACCACACTATCGATGGTTAAATACACTTGGTGATAGCTCGTGCTGGCGCACAACAAGTCACAAAATGGCCGCCGATCACCTTAGAAAAAAAGTGATCTAAAAACGCTCTGGGCAGCCTCAAAAAAGTGAGCAAGTCAATAATAGCACTTCTATGATCCACAGCTGCAGATCGATCACAGAATGAAGTCTTTTGGAGGAGTTAATCTGCCTAATCTCGCCCTAACGTCGCAGCTGCAACCTCTCCCTATACTGATCATAGCAGAGTGACGTGCGGCGCTACGTGACCCCAGCTTAAATAGAGGCTGGGTCACATGGTGCACTGGCCAATCACAGCCATGCCAATAGTAGGCATGGCTGTGATGGCCTCTTGGGCCAAGTAGTATGACGCTTGTTGATTGGCTGCTTTGCAGCCTTTCAAAAAGCGCCAAGAAAGCGCCGAACACCGAACCCGAACCCGGACTTTTACGCTCGCTCATCCCTACCAGCTAACCATTACACGAACAGAATTTTTTTAGGAATTTAATGGTAGTGAATTTTCGCATACAATATAAGAAAGAGTCAAAATTATATGAGTAACTGAACACTTTTTACATGTCAATTGAATTCTCGGCACGGTTGCTTGTCATGGAACATAACCTAGCCTTTGCGAAAAAAAAACGTCTTTACAACATGCGATCCGCACACAAGCTTTAAGCATTAGCAATAAGCATAGTAATACTTGACTGATGAAATGACTCGAAATTTTTCGAAAATAGTGCTATATACGAAAATCAAGAATATAGCACTATATTCGAAAAATACGAAAAATACGGCATATTCGTAATATTCTAAAAGACGGAGTTAGAGCAATATTACGAATATTCTAAAAGACGAAGTTAGAGCAGTATTAAGAAATTTCGTAAAATACACATATAGATTGTAATTTAGCTAATATACTGCTAAAGTAATTTTTTTAATAGTGTACATATTTTCCAAAAACAGAAGTTCAGAAGAGGCCAAAAAAATTCGATAAGAAAAAAAAAAAGGATTATAGCACTATATTAGCTAAATTACAATCTATGTGTATTATACGAAATTTCTTAATATTGCTCTAACTTCGTCTTTTAGAATATTCGTAATATTGCTCTAACTCCGTCTTTTAGAATATTACGAATATTCTAAAAGACGAAGTTAGAGCAGTATTAAGAAATTTCGTAAAATACACATATTAGCCTAGCCATAGTCATAGGAACGTTGCCTTATACAGGAAAAAAAATCGTACGAAAAATGTATTCGCATATTATTCGTGAAAAATAAAATAATTACGAATATTAGATTCCGACGAAAATAATGCGAATATTCATTCGAATATTCGCGAAATATCGCGAAATCGAATATGGTACCTCCCGCTCATCACTATATACGATCAGGTATGATGTTGTATCGATCAGGTAGTGTAAGGGTTACGCCCGCTTCACAGTGACAGACCAAACTCCCCGTTTAACGCACCGCAAACAGTCCATTTGCACAACCGCAAACTCCCCATAGGCACAAGGTTGGATACCAAGCTAGCCATGTCCCGTTCCTTGTCCTCACTGACATCATTGAAGGTCTCTTCCTCCACCCAGCCACGTACAACACCAAGGGTCCCCGAAAGGTGACAATAAGCCCCCTGGGACGCCTGCTGTGGTTAGTCTTCCACCTCCTCAAAGCCACCTTCCTCCTCTGACTCCTCTTCTTCAGACTCCTCTCTCTGCGTTGCCGCAGGTCCAGCAATCGACAACGACAAGGCTGCTTCTGGTGGTGATGGTGACCTCAACTCTTCTTCTTCATGCTCATCTACGGCCTGATGCAGCACTCTTCGCAGGGCACGCTCCAGAAAAAACGCATATGGGATGAGGTCGATGATGTTGCCTTGGGTTTGACTGACCAGGTTTGTCACCTCCGCAAAAGGACGCATGAGCCTACAGCCATTGTGCATGAGCGTTCAGTAACGCGGCCAAAAAATACCCAGCTCCGCAAAGGCTGTCCTCTTTTTTTTTTTATAAAAAAAATCTGCTCTTACCGGTTTAATCTCTGTTTTGTCCCCTATCAGGGGCCGGTGTAGGGAATAGATTTTAGGAACCGGGAGATGGAAAAAGATGGTTGGTCGGTCCTCTTACTTCCAATTTGGGGCACTGCGCGTGCGTCGTGCAATGTACTGTGCCACCCTATATGAGTGGTGTGTTAAGTAGTAGAATTCTTATCAGTTTAATCCCTGTTACGTCCCCTATCAGGGGACGTGTATCGAATAGATTTTAGACAACCGCAAAGAGTTGTCAATAGTTGACACACTCATGACATAAATTTTATTCCTCTATGCGTCAATCTTGGTGTAGTGATGACTGTGCTCGTGCGCACGTTTGGGAGATTGCAGGCGAAGGCGGTTTTTCAAAGCCTATGGTCGTGCTGAGGTAGTTCAGTGACAGTTAAGTGACCCAGAAAACAATGATTCTGCAGTGTGGGCCCATTGTTGGCCCAGTAGGCTTCAATGATCACCTTAGATGATCACAAAGAAAATGTATGTTTTTTCTATGAAAAATTATCCAGCCGATCGCTTTTGGTCTGTTCACAATGAAGCAACGACCTTATCATCTGGGGTGTGCCAACATTGCCAACACATGTGTCATTGCCAACTTCATTGTGATGCGCAAGCCCCTTCACCACAACAAGGTAATGATCACGAAGGGGAATTGACACACGTATGTGCCTTTTTTTTGTTTTGTTTTTGCAGCAACAGTGCAGCACCAGAGGCCAGAAAAATTAGGCATGTACACATGCCTGAAATATTAGGTATTGTTGCAGCCGCTTTCCAGGCAGAAAGTGCACTAAAACATTGCGGCTTGAACCCTAGTTGGTGGCGGAGAAGTCACGCAAGTCATCCGGCATGCAGAGATTAAATACAGCAGCGTGTGGACTATTTTTAGCCCAAGGCATCTCATCAGGCCTTTTTTTAGTCAAATGCATCCCCCACTGTCAGTCCCTTCGGGATCCATGCCTCATTCATCTTAATAAAGGTGAGGTAATCTAGACTTTTTTGACCTAGGCGACTTCTCTTCTCAGTGACAATACCTCCTGCTGCACTGAAGGTCCTTTCTGACAGGACATTTAAAGCGGGGCAGGCCAGAAGTTCTATCGCAAATTGGGATAGCTCAGGCCACAGGTCAAGCCTGCACACCCAGTAGTCAAGGGGTTCATCGCTCCTCAGAGTGTCGATATCTGTAGTTAAGGCGAGGTAGTCTGCTACCTGTCGGTCGAGTTGTTCTCTGAGGGTGGACCCCGAAGGGCTGTGGCGATGCGTAGGACTTAAAAAGCTCTGCATGTTCTCCATCAACAACATGTCTGTAAAGCGTCCTGTCCTTGCCGGCGTGGTCGTGGTAGGAGGAGGATTACTTTCACCTCTTCCCCTGTTAGATTCCCATTATGCTGTGACATCACCCTTATACGCTGTGTAAAGCATACTTTTTAACTTGTTTTGTAACTGCTGCATCCTTTCCGACTTCCGGTAATTCGGTAACATTTCAGACACTTTCTGCTTATACCGGGGGTCTAGTAGCGTGGCCACCCAGTACAGGTCGTTCTCCTTCAGCCTTTTTATACGAGGGTCCATCAACAGGCATGACAGCATGAAAAACCCTGTTTAGGTTGGATGCCGAGCTACTCATGTCCCGTTCCTCATCCTCAATGATCTCATTGAAGGTCTGTTCTTCCCCATAGCCACGTACAACACCACGGGTACCAGATAGGTGACAACGAGCACCCTGGGATGCCTGCTGTGGTTGGTCTTTCTCCTCCTCAAAGCCACATTCCTCCTCTGACTCCTCTTCCTCAGACTCCTCTTCCAGCGTTGCCGCAGGTCCAGCAAGCAATGATGATAAGGCTGTTTCTGGTGGTGATGGTGACCACAACTTTTCGCTTCCTCTTCATGCTCATCTACTGCCTGATCCAGCACTCTTCGCAGGGCACGCTCCAGGAAGAAAACAAATGGGATGATGTCGCTGATGGTGCCTTCGGTGCGACTGACTAGGTTTGTCACCCCCTCAAAAGGACGCATGAGCCTACAGGCATTGCGCATGGGCGTCCAGTAACGTGGCAAAAAAATACCCAGCTCTGCAGAGGCTGTCCTAGCACCTCGGTCATACAAATACTCGTTGACGACTTTTTCTTGTTGGAGCAGGTGGTAGAACATTAGGAGTGTTGAATTCCAACGTGTCGGGCTGTCGCAAATCAAGCGCCTCACTGGCATGTTGTTTCGCCGCTGAATATCGGAAAAGTGCGCCATGGCTGTGTAGGAACGCCTGAAATGGCCACACACCTTCCTGGCCTGCTTGAGGACGTCCTGTAAGTCTGGGTACTTATGCACAAAGCGTTGCATGATCAGATTTAACACATGTGCCATGCACGGCACATGTGTCAACTTGCCCAAATTCAATGCCGCCAACAAATTGCTTCCGTTGTTACACACCACTTTGCCGATCTCCAGTTGGTGCAAGGTCAGCCACTGATCCACCTGTGCGTTCAGGGCGGACAGGAGTGCTGTTTCGGTGTGACTCTCTGCTTTCAGGCAAGTCAACCCCAAGACGGCGTGACACTGTCGTATACGGGATGTGGAATAGCCCCTGGGGAGCTGGGGGGGTGCAGTTGATGTGGAGCAGCAGCAGAAGAGGACTCAGCCGAGGAGGTTAGCGAAGAGGATGGAGTAGAAAGAGTAGAGGAGGTGGCAGCAGGCCTGCCTGCAAGTCATGGCGTTGTGTCACCAACTCCTCTGCAGAGCCACGCATTCCATGCTTGGCAGCCGTCAGCAGGTTTACCCAATGCGCAGTGTACGTGATATACCTGCCCTGACCGTGCTTTGCAGACCAGGTATCAGTGGTCAGATGGACCCTTGCCCCAACACTGTTTTCCAGACATGCCATGACTTCCTTTTCCACAATAGAGTACAGGTTGGGGATTGCCTTTTGTGAAAAAAAAAAAATTCGCCCGGGTACCTTCCACTGCGGTGTCCTAATAGCTACAAATTTTTTGAAGGCCTCAGACTCCACCAGCTTGTATGGTAAAAGCTGGCGGGCTAAGAGTTCCGACAAGCCAGCTTTCAGACGCCGGGCAAGGGGGTGACTCTGACATTGGCTTCTTACGCTCAAACATTTCCTTGACAGACACCTGACTGTGGGCAGATGAGCAGGAACTGCTGAAGGTGAGAAGCAGAGTGGCGGGTGGTTGAGAGGGGGAAAGGAGGACAGCAGTGGTTTACGTGGCTGAAGATGCTGGACCAGGAGGAGGATGGTGGCTTTGAGTTTCTGTGCTGCTTGTACTCATCATGTGTTGATCCCATAGGCGTTTGTGATGTGAGATCATGTGCCTTCGCAAAGCAGTTGTACCTAGGTGGGTGTTGGACATCCCACGACTCAGTTTCTTTTGGCACAGGTTGCAAATGGCATCGCTGTTATCAGAGGCAGACACACACAAAAAATGACACACTGCTGAGCTTTGCAATGACGGCATTCTGGTGGTGGCAACAGCATGCGTTGATTGGCGTGCTGTCTGGCTGACCCCGGGTGCCGATACATGCTGTCTGACTGTGCCACTAGCTCCATGCAACGGCATCCCCCTGCTTCCAACTCGTCTCCTCCTCCTCTCTGTCTCCCCATCAGAACTTTCCCCCTGTTCTTCTTCTCTTCGAGCGGGCACCCACGTGACATCCACGGACACATCGTCATCATCAACCACTTCACTTGTATCTGACATCTCAGCAAAGGAAGAAGCAGCGAGTACAACATCATCATCATCACACCGTACGTCCATGTGTGTAATGCTGCCTGACTGAGACATATCCCTGTTATCTACATCCTCTGGCAATAATGGTTGCGCATCACTCATTTCTTCCAACTGATGTGTAAATAACTCCTCTGACAGATCAAGTGAAGCGGCTGTGGAGCTAGTGTTGGTGGTGGCGGCGGGCGGGCGAGTGGTAACTTGAGAGGTGCCCAAAGCTGAGCTGGAGAAGGATGGTGCGTCAAGGTTCCGAGCAGAAGCTGTAGAAGATTGGCTGTCCTGTGTAAGCCAGTCAACTATGTCCTCAGAACTTTTTGAGTGCAGGTTACGTGGCCTCTGAACACTGGGCATTATTCTAGGGCCAAAGGAAATCACAGCACCACGACCACGACGGCCTCTGCGGGGTGGCCTGCCTCTGCCTGTCGTTTTTTTTTTAGATTACTGGTACTACGTGTGCAAGGTACTGTGCCACCCGATATGAGTGGTGGGCAGTGGGCACAGTACAGTCTGTGGGCCTGACACTCACTGGCAGGCAACTACAATTATATTACAGAGAAAAAGTTTAATGACTTTTTTATCTGCAAGGTACTGTGCCACCTGATATGAGTGGTGTGTGCACAGTACAGTCTGTGGGCCTGTGGCCTCTCACACACGGGCAGGCAATTGCAATATATATATATATATATATATATATATATATATAAAAATAAAGCAGACTGATGTACCAGCCCTAAAAAAGGGCTTTTTGGGGTGCTGTCAGGACGCTGTCCTTACAGTAGATGAGTATTTGAGGACTGGAGTGGACACAGAACACTGGCCTAGCTAACGATTTCCCTATTAATTCAGCAGCAGCAGCAGCAGCAGCACTCTCCCTGCTCTAACTAATACTGCAGCTTCAGAATGAATCAAAGATGGATGCTGTCCTTGCTTTTTGATAGGAGGTGGGAGGGTCTGGGAGGGAGGGTATTCTGATTGGCTGGAATGTGTCTGCTGACTGTGAGGTACAGGGTCAAAGTTTGCTCAATGATGATGTATAGGGGGCGGACCGAACATCACATATGTTCGCCCGCCGCGGCGAACAAGCGATGTTCGCCGGGAACTGTTTGCCGGGGAATAGTTTGGGACATCTTTAATCTTGAGCTTGTCATAGGCCTTGTCCAGATCGCAGAAAGAAGAGATATTAACATGCCGGCCTTCATGTAAAAAATAAAGGTCAAATGGAAAGTTCCATCTGTAAATTATCTTGTGGGTACGAAGCCAATCAGTGAGGAGCTTTAAAGCTCTTCTTTTTTTCAATGTTGACTGTGCTAGATCTTGAAAAACAGATATGTGTAACATCCTGAAGTATGTCACTAAACTTCTGTATCCCTGCTACAATAATGTCAGGTGCATATGTGTATTTCCATCTAGTGTAATCTAACTGTGCATTGCCATGATATGTATTTTCAGGTCTGTATTAAATATTTGCTGTAATTTCAATGTACACCAGCAGGTGGCAGCAGTATGTAACAGGATCTTAGCCAGTTTAGTATTGCTAGATTGGAATAGTTCATTCCAACCTAGCTCCCCCCTCTTTGAGGAGGAGTGGAATGTTTTAGTTAGTGTGTACCAGCCCCCTCCTTGGGGAAGGCTGTGTTGGTAGGAGCTCCCAGAAACAGGGATCCCAACCTAGGATCCAAGCCTCGGCTGAGGCCCAAGATCACTCTTCACAGCCTGAGCCATCAGCCTCAGCTGGTTGACAAGAAATCAGCAATTACAGAACTATAGATCTCCAGGAAGAAGACATCATACCCTGCGAGCAGTCCTGTGAGTACAGATCCAAAGACCAAGAGAAACCAAATACCTCCTCAGCTAGTCAGGCCCAAAAGCAGACTACAGACAGAGCAGAAGACAGATACCTACCAGATCTACTAGGCATATGTATAAGAAGCAGAATAGATATATAGATTCCTGCCACATATTGCCAATACCTGCTGGGACCCAAGACTATTGCTGTAACTTGTATGGATCGAAGCTGCCATTTAGTAAAGACAAGTTGGATTATATCTCCTGTCTGGAATGCATTTATTCCTCAATTACTCCTACTGACCACACTAAATTTAATGCAAGTGAGCCAGGATCCAGGAGTCCAGCCGTACCAAGGTAGGAGACACCGTTGACACTACCATATCTGCTATACAGAGACATTATCCCCCTCTGGCATTCCTCACCTGGTACGTGAGCTTATAACATCTTAAAGTGCCCTGCTACAGTACCTGCGCAAGTTGCAATTGGCATCATGAACTACTACACATATATCCTGACCCACTGCATAGCTGACCCACTGACCCAGTGTCCTGCTCATTGCATAAAGTGGCGTCACTGGGAACAGGATCAGATTGAATTGTGTGCCTACCCCTGTCCAACAGAACCGGATCCAATTGTGTGTTAAAATGGATCCCATCGCATGTCTCACAGTACTGCAAACGCTGCCGCTTGTGCAAAGACCCTAATAAGTGACTTTATTGCTGTATTGCAATGTCAGAAAGCACTAAAAGTGCGCTCCAGCATTCCAAGAGTTAATTCGCCAAATTTGTTAAAATGGCGCTTCTTCTTCATGCTCAGAAGCGGGAAAAGACAAGAACGCCCTCTCAGGAGCGCGAAATTGCCCCCTGGAAGTGGGAAAACTAAAGCCTGCCCACCAAGGACTCTGTAATGTGAGCCAAGGGAGTGCAGACTCCTCCCTCTGGGCTCAACCCTTACCTCCTGCATGCACCAAGACGGAAAGAAAGATGGCTGTCGACGCTGAACCTATCCCCGCGAAGGACGCCGCCGACACAGTCGCCCAGGCTATGGACCAGCCTGCACCGCAAACGGCGATTGGACACCGCGATGACCACCAGGAGGCACCGTTACCGGCCGCGACATCAGGTAGGAGCAGACGCGCTCCCTGAGGCCCAGGCCCGGTCCATACCTGCCCCTGCACCACTCCCTGAGGGTCCCGATACCTCCAACAGGTCTAGGCCTGCTCCGCCAAGGACACTTACTGGTGCGGCAGAGGTGGCCGGAGCTCCCACTCCACCGCCCAGAAGAGACAGCCCCAGGCCAAGCCACCTTCACCAGAAGGTTCCGCTAGAGATAACCAGCCTCACTACCAAGGCAGTACCAGGAACTGCCACAAGAGGTCAGCGAAGCTCTATCACAACAGCTGCAGCCACCTACATCATGCCTATAACTACTGCCATAATAGAGTCAGAGAAGAACTGCCGTGTGGACATTGTCATTGCCCCTAGAGACTTTCAACCGCTGCAACAACAGAGAAGGAGACTCCCAGTCCCTCCTGTAGGCAGCAGCAGGCCATCTGCCAGGCGGATTTTACCACTGTTGCCCCTGACTACTATAGCAGAGCCAGAAAAGAGCCAGCCTGTGACTATTATCACTGCCACTACAGAAATCTCTGGGCCTACTACTACTATTACTGCTACTGTACAGTCTGAACCCATCAAACAGGAGCACTGCCCTGATGTGTGTGAGGATAAGGAGGAATCCACTGATACTGCTCCATGTACTCCGGAACCACCACAGAATCCAGAGCTTCTTGCTATGAAAGACCAAGGGTCTATCCTTTATTGCTGTCCTGAGAACCTGTCACCTGCCAGGAAAAAGCCAAGGCTTATAGAGGATTTTCCAGAGAAAGATGATCCTGCAATTCCAAGTTCTGCCACAGAAAGCCACCAGGAGATTGCAGATGAAGCTTCTGCAGGAATTACAGCTGCAGAGAGCACCCAGGTTAAAGAACTTTTGCCTCCTCAAATATGGGATCCAGGAGGAATATTTCCAGACTTTCCTGTGAGGAAAACTACCCATTGTGCAAATTACCCACTACCTTGTGTGGATTACAAGTAACTCTTATTGTTCCTGTCCACAGTCAAGCACTTAAAGAAAAAGGACTCAAGTGATATTTGAGCGTATTATTACACTGATAGTTGCATAATATTTTTGCACTTATTTTTCAAGTTTATAGGTTATGCAACGTTTAAGATAACATGCCCATTGTGTGTATTATCCTTCTAGGTGCCGCAATGTGAATTTATGCACTGTTTATCATGATTGCACTTAACCATTGCACTTAACAAAAATGTAGCAATTTACTTAAAGTGTGCCTTTTTACAGCTCTTGTTCTCTCCCCCCTTTATACGGACTGCCTTTATACGGACGCTGAATACTAATGGCCTACACCCGGTGATATATACCCATAGGTACCCAGGGTAGGACCAAGTGGTAAGTCCAGGCAGATCCAGTTATCTCACAGGTACCCCTGCTGCTTTGGGAATCATTAGAAGCCCTAGGCTGCTCCTTCCTGCTTGTTTTATGTTCCGGATTGTTCCCATCCGGAGGTGTCTCATTTCCAGAAGCGCACGTCATTAAAGGCCCTCCTCCTGTGACTTGCCAGTAGATACGGAGACGATAAATACCTCCCCTTCTGAGCTTTTGCCTAAGGTAAGGCGCCTCAAGCCTTAGAGCCACAACTTAGCTTCCTCTTAGTCATCATAGTGATCGTGCTTCAAGCCAAATTTCTTCAGGCTATGGTGCAGGGAAGGGAATACAGGATAAAGCCACCCTTCCATTTGCGGGCATTCCATTACAGAATGGTGGGATTACGGAGTAAAGACACCCCCATGCTTTCTTTGATGTCTATAGAGCTCAGGACATACAAAGTCAGTCAGTAAAGGTTTTGCTTTGTGCAGTATTTAGGTTACCTGGTTATACCAAGAGAAGGAAACTGTGTGTTGTACACCTTACTCTAGCGGGCAGGAACCTTGAGAAAGCCGTTAAATGTTTTGTCTATGTATGTCATTTTATGTAATTCACGCAGCACTTTGTATCGTATTGGGTACCCAGAGCTGATTTCTCACCTCCTCAACGTACGCCGAGGACGGCTTCACTTAAAGTAAAGGGGTATGTAACATTCTGAAGTATGTCACTAAACTTCTGTATCCCTGCTACAATAATGTCAGATGTATATGTGTATTTCCATCTAGTGTAATCTAACTGTGCATTGCCATGATATGTATTTCCAGGTCTGTATTATATATTTGCTGTAATTTCAATGTACACCAGTAGGTGGCAGCAGTATGTAACAGGATCTTAGCCAGTTTAGTATTGCTAGATTGGAATAGTTCATTCCAACCTAGCTCCCCCCTCTTTGAGGAGGAGTGGAATGTTCCCACATCCTGCCTCATATGGAGGAAGGAAAGTTCTAGTTAGTGTGTACCAGCCCCCTCCTTGGGGAAGGCTGTGTTGGTAGGAGCTCCCAGAAACAGGGATCCCAACCTAGGATCCAAGCCTCGGCTGAGGCCCAAGATCACTCTTCCCAGCCTGAGCCATCAGCCTCAGCTGGTTGACAAGAAAGCAGCAATTACAGAACTATAGATCTCCAGGAAGAAGACATCATACCCTGCGAGCAGTCCTGTGAGTACAGATCCAAAGACCAAGAGAAACCAAATACCTCCTCAGCTAGTCAGGCCCAAACAGAGCAGAAGACAGATACCTGCCAGATCTACTAGGCATATGTATAAGAAGCAGAATAAATATATAGATTCCTGCAGGGCTGTTTTTCTGGCAGAACGCACCGGAACGGCGTTCCGCCACCTTTTGACATCGCAGCCTGCGATGTATAAGCGGGGAGGGACTGGGAGGAGGAGCTGGGGGCTGGTACGTTCACTGTGCTCCGGCCCCGCAGCTCCAGTAGAGACTTATAAAATGTGTAATTAAATGAATAATGATTCATGCTGCCCCTCAGTAGTATAACTTTCAATATATTGTACTCACAGCCGGCTACTGTTATCGTAATGCAGGCCGGCCGGGCAGACGAGCGGCAGCATCACTGACTGACGTTACGTGCCTGCGCCGCCTACTTCATTCATAAAGTAGGCGGCGCAGGCACGTGACGTCAGTCAGTGACGCTGCCGCTCGTCTGCCCGGCCGGCCTGCATTACGATAACAGTAGACGGCTGGGAGTACAATATATTGAAAGTTATACTACTGAGGGGCAGCATGAATCATTATTCATTTAATTACACATTTTATAACTGTACTGGAGCGGCAATGGGGGGTCTGTGGATGACACTGTTATGGGGTGGGGGGGTCTGTGGATGGCACTGTTATGGGGTGGGGGGGTCTATGGATGGCATTGTTATGGGGTGGGGGGGTCTGTGGATGGCACTGTTATGGGGTGGGGGGTCTGTGGGTGGCACTGTTATGGGGTGGGGGGGTCTGTGGATGGCACTGTTATGGGGTGGAGGGGGGTCTGTGGATGGCACTGTTATGGGGTGGGGGGGTTTGTGGATGGCACTGTTATGGGGTGGGGAGGTCTGTGGATGACACTGTTATGGGGTGGGGGGGGTCTGTGGATGGCACTGTTATAGGGTGGGGGGGTCTGTGGATGGCACTGTTATGGGGTGGAGGGGGGTCTGTGGATGGCACTGTTATGGGGTGGGGGGGTTGTGGATGGCACTGTTATGGGGTGGGGGGGTCTGTGGATGGCACTGTTATGGGGTGGAGGGGGGTCTGTGGATGGCACTGTTATGGGGTGGGGGGGGTTTGTGGATGGCACTGTTATGGGGTGGGGGGGTCTGTGGATGGCACTGTTGGGGGGGGGGTCTGTGGATGGCACTGTTATGGGGTGGGGGGGTCTGTGGATGGCACTGTTGTGGGGGGGGGGTCTGTGGATGGCACTGTTATGGGGTGGGGGTCTGTGGATGGCACTGTTATAGGATGGGGGGGTCTGTGGATGGCACTGTTATAGGATGAGGGATCTGTGGATGCTATCCCCAGATCCCCCATTAACAGTGCCGTCCCCAGATCCCCCATTAACAGTGCCATCCCCAGATCCCCCATTAACAGTGCCATCCCCATCTGGGGGGTTTCTTTGTTGGGCTGGACTTTTATAGCCCCCCTCCCCCCCCCCCCCCCAAATTTTACTTGCATCCCTGTTCTCTAAAGGGGCGGTTTTAGGGGGCGGTCCTAGGGGTGGGTAGGGGCGTGGCCAGGGGAGGGGGGGTGAGTTCCACCACCTTATCTCTGAGAAAAAAAGCCCTGGATTCCTGCCACATATTGCCAATACCTGCTGGGACCCAAGACTATTGCTGTAACTTGTATGGATCAAAGCTGCCATTTAGTAAAGACAAGTTGGATTATATCTCCTGTCTGGATTGCATTTATTCCTCAATTATTCCTACTGACCACACTCAATTTATTGCAAGTGAGCCAGGGTCCAGGAGTCCAGCCGTACTAAGGTAGGAGACACCGTTGACACTACCATATCTGCTATACAGAGACATTATCCCCCCCTGGCATTCCTCACCTGGTACGTGAGCTTATAACATCTTATAGGGCCCTGCAACAGTACCTGCGCAAGCTGCAATTGGCGTCATGAACTACTACACATATATCCTGACCCACTGCATAGCTGACCCACAGACCCAGTGTCGTGCTCATTGCATATGTGGTGGTTTTCCCATAAAATAGTTGGAGGGACCCTAGCACAATTTAAGATGGCTTCTTTAACAGGATAGTGCAGAAACTTGCATATTACATCTCTAGGTGGTTTTTCTTGTTGAGGTTTAGCTCTGAGTGCTCTGTGGGCCCTTTCCAGGAGCACTTCATGTGCAGAGTCTGGGCCAAGGAGTGACAGGCATATTTGGACGACTGTGTCAGGAATATCGCCAGCAGCGATTTCTTCAGGGATTCCCCTAAATCGCAAGTTGTTGCGTCTGCCCCGATTCTCTTGATCCTCAATCGCTAAATGTATAGCCAGTGGTGCCTGATCAGGACCCAGCCCATGGTGCACAGGAGCAAGTCCAGCTTGCCCCCAACAATATGGCTACCCCAGTAGTATACATCCCTGTAGGGGCACTGCTGCGTCATCTGCCAAAGTATGACGGTAACAATACGACATTGCAGGACTGGACTGAAAGGTTGCAAAGTGCGGTTAAAATGTGTAACCTGACCCCCGAACTGCGGGCCGAGGTTGCATTGGGAGCCCTAGAGGGTGACGTCAGGCGTACAGTGATGGTAAGGCCTGACTCTGAGAGAGATACCCTAGAGAAGATATTCTCCCTGCTAGAGAGAGCCCTAGGGGGGCGGGCCAAAGTGGTACAGTTACGGAGTCACTTCTTTAACCGACCCCAGCGAGAGGGCGAGACCCTGATGCAATATTCCAATGCTCTACAGGAGACACTGAATGAGATACAACAACGAGACCCTGAGGCTATGGGTGCCTTCAGGGAGGTGGACCGGCTTCTACGAGATCAGTTCATAGTGGGGCTCTCCAATAAATTCCTATAAGATAAATTACAAGAGATGACCCGAACAATGTCTGATATGACATTCTACAGCGTTTATTTAGCCGCCGTAGAGAGGGAGGAAGAGCCCATACCTATGGCAGCGAGAGTGGTGAATAGCGCGCATGTTACAAGGGACCAGACAGGATCTGAAGAATCGGAGTCCTTAAAGGATGTGGTCCAGGCCCTGCGGGCGGAATTGAAAGAGCTTCGCTGGAAGTGTCCCAGATGAAGGTAGAACCGTCCCGGCCTCCGGAAACTGTCCCCACACCTCGTGTCACTCCACCCAGAACAACCCCGGTGAGGGCGCCGGGCAGAAGAGGGCCCCTCTGTTGGGTTTGCCGAAAGTATGGCCATATGGCCAGAGGGTGTCCAGAACAGGTAGCGTCAGAGCCGACGTTAAACTTCCGACCGCTGCAGTAGCTGGGCGTCCTGCGGCGGTTCACCAGAAGTTAAGCCCTCAGCGTGAAGAACGTGATCTGTATGCCAGCAGCCCCGTATTAGACGCCGAGCTGGAAGGCCGAAAGGTTTGCTGCCTAGTTGATACAGGGTCAGAGTGCACTCTAATGCTTTTGGAGTTCTTTGAGAGGCACTTCGGGCATATGAGGGAGCCCGAAGATGGGAGCGTCATCAGGCTGACAGCTGAAGATAATAGAGAGATGGATGTTCGAAGTATAGTCTGCATGCGGGTCCGACTGTTTGGGCAAGACATCGGCAAGAAAGGGGTCGTGCTGGTGGACCATTCATCCCGGAAATGAATGGACGTGACCCTGGGCATGAATATACTGAGAGACCTAGATCATCAACTCTATGCCAAGGAAGGGCCGAAGTACTGGCAACGGGCCACCACACACTGGCCTACCCAGAAGGTCTTACAACAAATGGTGAGGAGCTGTAGCCTGCAAAAGAGTCCGGACGGGCCATTGGAGACGTGAGGGTGCCACGGAGGACTCTGTTGAAGATCCCACCTCGACAGGAGCGAATATTGATGCTGCCAGTGGGGGCTGGACGACGACTGAATGGACTGGAGTACCTGATCGAGCCCGCTTATCAAGAAGAAACGCAGATTCACCCACTAGTAGCCCGGGCCCTTGCCGTTGTGAAAGACAGATGTGTGCCTATATGCCGCTGTAATGTTGAGGACTGCGAGTTAACCGTCCCCGCAAACACCCTGCTGGCCAAAGTTTTTGTGTCCGAAGGGGGTATCGCTCGACGAAGGGGCTTTACTCTGCAGCCGGATAGGATATCAGCCTGGACCTATGCTGTGGAGGTCCATTCAAGGGAAACCCCGACAGCGGAGTGGGACGGTCGAGTGATCATGGCCGGTATGGGGGTGTACTGCAGAACCCTGACCCCGAGGGAACAAAAGCTGCTGGAAGACACCCTCTGGGAATTTCAGGAGGCCTTCTCAAGACATGATGAGGACTTTGGGTGTGCTACTGCCATCGAACATGAAATCCCAACCGGCGATGCTACACCGATCAGGGAATGCTACCGGCAGATCCCACCTAAGATGTATCAGGAGGTGAAAGATATGGTGGCCAGCATGTTGGAGAATTGGGTGATCCAGGAGAGTCAAAGTCCGTGGGCTGCTCTGGTAGTCTTGGTGCGGAAGAAAGACGGGAGTCTCCGGTTCTGCGTGGATTATCAGAAGCTGAATGCTCAGACCGTCTGGGATGCCTACCCCCTTCCGCGGATTGAAGAGTCATTATCAGCCCTAAGCCAAGCTAAGTTCTTCTCAACCCTTGACTTGGCTAGTGGGTACTGGCAGGTGCCGGTGGCCAAGAAGGACAAAGCCAAGACGGCCTTCATTCTACCTATGGGACTCTAAGAGCTCAACCGGATGCCCTTCGGCCTCTCCAATGCTCCGGGGACATTGCTGTGATTAATGGAACACTGTCTGGGGGACCTCAACTTCGAATCAGTGTTGATTTACCTGGATGACATAGTAGTGTTTGGGGCCTCCTTTGAAGATCACCTCCAGAAGCTGTGGCAAGTCTTGGGACGGCTACGAGACCATGGGCTCAAGATCAAGCCAAAGAAATGCCAGCTGTTCCGACAGCAGATAGAGTACTTAGGACATGTGGTCACCCAGGAGGGCTTAAAACTGGCCCTCATCAAGGTTGAGGCCGTTCAGAAGTGGCCCCAGCCAAGTATGCTAGGGGAGGTACGGGCGTTCGTGGGACTGGCCGGCTACTACAGGAGGTTTATACCCAAATTCGCTCATCTTTGCTAAGAGGCACAGCTGGGGGCCCAAATAAATGCCCCGTCAACTGGGGGCCCCGGCAACAAGAGGCCTTTGAAGCGGTGAAAGCTGCGCTGACCAATGCCCCGATCAAACGCGCGGTTTGATACCCCATTCCTGCCGTCTTATCCCAAGTCCAGGATGGACGAGAGAGAGTCATCGCCTATGGGAGCCAGTCCCTAAGAGAGTCAGAATGCAACCCTGATAACTATAGCTCCTTTAAACTGGAACTACTGGCCCTGGTGTGGGCCATGACCGAAAGGTTTGCAGAATACCTGACTGGTGCAGAAGTGACCGTGATCACGGACAACAACCCGTTGGCACACCTGGAGAATGCCAAGCTCGGCGCACTCGAGCAAAGATGGTTGGCCCGCCTCTCTAAGTACCAATACCGCATCAAGGTCCGGTAGGGAGAACGGCAACGCCGATGCACTCTCTCGAGTTCCAGTAGGGCAGTCGACTCAGAGAGCCGATGAGGAGTTAGAGGATACTGAAACGCCTGACCTTGGTCGCTTACCTCTGTTCCCAGATATGGCACATTCAAGTGGGGTGGCATCTGGAATGACACTGGTGCTGGGGAAAACATTGACTGATTGGGAGAGAGTCCAGGATAGCTGCCGGGATTTGTGGAAGGTGACTGTGACTTTGCTGTATTCTGGGGAGCATGCCCCGGTAACGGCTTACATGACAGAACAAAATAACTTTTATCTGTCAGTTAGTTTATCTGTCAGCACTATTTTATGCAAGCTCAGTGCACTGCATATGTGCTTTTGTGACATTGAAATCCAAGCTTGAAATACTGCAATAATAATCTGGGTTTAAAAAAACACAAACTTTTGGCAATATCCTACATCTGGTGCCTTTGCAGCATTTGTCAGGGTGCAATTTAAGCTAGAAATACAGTTTTATTTTTCTGGGTTTTAAAAAAAACACCCTTTTTGGGCAAAATACTCAATTGCTGCATCTGTACGTGTGAAATTCAAGTGTTATATACTGCTGTCATATTCTGTTAGCAAAAAAAAAAACACCCTTTTTGGGCAAAGTGCTTAATATTGCAGTCTTTGCTACATCTGTTATTGTTAAAACAAGCTTGAAATACTTCAATAATTTTCTGGCTTTGAAAAACCACCCATTTTTGGCAATAACCTTCATCTTGGGCCTCTGCCACATTAGTCAGTGTGCAATTTAAGCTAGAAATACAGTTTTATTTTTCTGGGTTTTCAAAAACACCCTTTTTGGGCAAAATACACAATTTTACAGCCCTAGTTGCATCTGTACGTGTGAAATTTAAGCGTTATATACTGCTGTCATATACTGTTATTAAAAAAACACCCTTTGCAGCCTTTGCTGCATCTGTTATTGTTAAAACCAGGTTTAAATACTTCAATAATTTTCTGGGTTTTAAAAAACACAAATTTTTTGCAATACCCTCTATCTGGGGCCTCTGCCGCATTAGTCAGTGTGCAATTTAAGTTAGAAATACAGCTATAATTTTCTGGGTTTTAAAAAACACCCTTTTTGGGCAAAATACTAAATTCTACAGCCCTTGTTGCATCTGTAAATTCAAGCATTATATACTGCTGTGCTTTATATACTGCTGTGCTTTTCTTTGGCCTCTGCCGCATTAGTCAGTGTGCAATTTAAACTGGCTTTGATGGATCATGTGATTGGACCATGTGATCTGACGTCACCACAGGTCCTTTAGCCGGCAGCTCATGATTAAAGAAGTAAGAAGAGACCGGCAGCTACGCGATCAAGAGGAGAAGGTGAGTTAATTATTTTTAATTTTTTAACCCTCAATTGACCACCTACTAAGCATTCTGTATTAAAGAATGCTATAATTTTCCCTTATAACCATGTTATAAGGGAAAATAATACAGTGAATAGACTGTCATCTTAGCAACCTTGCGTGAAAATCGCACCGCATCCGCACTTGATTGCGAATGCTTGCGAGTTTCACTCAGCCCCATTTACTTCTATGGGGCCTGCGTTGCATGATAAATGCACAATATAGAGCAATGCTGCAATTTTCACGCAACGCATAAGTGATGCATGAAAATCACAGCTTATGTGCACAGCCCCATAGAAATGAATGGGTCCAGATTCAGTGCGGGTGCAATGCGTTCACCTCACGCATTGCACCCGCGCGGAAATCTCGCCCGTGTGAACTCAGCCTTAATCGCATTGCGATTACAACTTAGATCTGAGATCCTAATGGTTGTATTGCTAGAACTGACGAATATAACGAATATAGCACTATATTCTCAATCTTCGTTATATTCTAGCAATACAACCATTAGGAACCCAGCTCTAAGTTGAATTCGCAATGCGATTAATATAACCTGTATTAATCGCATTGCGATTACAACTTAGTCAAATTTGTGACACTGCAGCTTCAGAATGAATCTAAGATGGATGCTGTCCTTGCTTTTTGATAGGAGGTGGGAGGGTCTGGGAGGGAGGGTATGCTGATTGGCTGGAATGTGTCTGCTGACTGTGAGGTACAGGGTCAAAGTTTGCTCAATGATGATGTATAGGGGGCGGACTGAACATCGCATATGTTTGCTCGCCGCGGTGAACGCGAACAAGCTATGTTCGCCGGGAACTGTTCGCCGGCGAATAGTTCGGGACATCTCTAGTTATATACGGCTGTCATATTCTGTTAGTAGAAAAAACACAAATTTTTGGCAAAATACTTAATTTGCGGCCTTGTCTGCATCTGTCAGTGGGAAATTCAAGCGTTATATACAGCTGTCATATTCTGGTATTAAAAACCACACATTTAGGGCAAAAATCTTAATTTTGCAGCCTTGTCTGCATCTGTACGTATGAGATACACCCTTTAGATACTGCTGTGCTATTCTGGTATTAAAAAAACACCCATTTTGGGCAAAGTACTTAATTTGCAGCCTTGTCTTCATCTGTACGTGTGAAATTCAAGCATTGTATACTGCTGTCATATTCTGGTATTAAATAAACGCCCATATACGGCAAAAAACTTAATTTTGCAGCCTTTGCTGCATATGTCATTGTGAGATACATCCTTTAGATACTGTTCTTCTATTCTGCTATTAAAAAAACACCAATTTAGGACAAAATACATAATTTGCTGACTTGTCTGCATCTGTCATTGTGAGATAAACTCGTTAGATACTGTTGTTCTATTCTGTTATTAAAAAAAAAAAACATTTTGGGCAAGATCCTAAATTTGAGAAATATGAGGAGAGTGTCAAATAAGGGACGTGGCCCCGGTCGTGGTGCTGCTGGTGGAGCTCCTGTTGCAGGGAGAGGACGTGGTCGATCTGTGACAGCTACACGCACAAGTGAAACACCTTCCTCAGGTGGAGTAGGCGACAGAACCTTCAGCGGTATTTGGTCGTGCCTAATGCAGCTCTACGAATGGTGAGGCCTGAACAAGTACAGGCGATAGTAGATTGGGTGGCTGATAGTGCCTCCAGTTCCTTCACATTGTCTCCCACCCAGTCTCCTGCTGAAAGATCAGAGTTGGCACCTGCAGCCGATGTCCATCAGTCTTTCACCTCACCCCCTTGCAAATCAGCCAAGCAGTCTGAGCCCCAAGTCATGCAGCAGTCTCTTATGCTTTTTGATGACTCTGCTGGCAGGCTTTGCCAGGGCCATCCACCTAGCCCTGCCCCAAAAGTGGAAGAGATTGAGTGCACCGATGCCCAACCACTTATGTTTCAAGATAAGGACAAGGGAGGACCATTGCAGCACGTCTCGGATGATGCCGAAACACAGGAGCCAACCGCTGGGGCTTTCGAAAGGAAGGCAGGGGTGAAGACTGGGTGAAAGATGATGTGAAGAACGATGAGGTCCTCGACCCCACATGGAATCAAGGTCATGCGACTGACCTGTGTAGTTCGGAGGAAGAAGCAGTGGTCGCACAGAGCTACCAGCACAGCAGAAGAGGGAGCAGGGTGCAAAAGCGGAGCGGCTGTCCGCTAGACTGTACGCCTGCTACTGCCCACCGCAGCAAGGGACCTAGCACATCAAAGCCAGCTCCAAGGAGTTCCCTGGCGTGGCCGTTCTTCAGACGATATGCTGACGACAAGAAACAAGTGGTTTGCACGGTGTGCAATCAGAGCCTGAAGAGAGGCATAAACATTCTCAACCTGAGCACAACCTGCATGACCAGGCATCTAAGTGCAAAGCATGAGCTGCAGTGGAGTAGACACCTCAAAAACCAAGAAAGGTCACTAGCTCCTCCTGCTTCCTCTTCTGCTGCAGTCTCGCACTCTTCATCCACCTCTGGAGTGACAGTGGCACCTGCCACCCCGCAAACAGAGGATCTGCCAGCAACACCAACACCTGGGTCACCAAGCAGCATCACAATGTCCCACAGAAGCGTTCAGCTCTCCATCTCCCAAACACTAGAGCAGAAAAAGAAGTACCCCCCTACCCACCCGCGATCCCTGGCACTGAATGCCAGCATTTTTAAATTACTGGCCTTTGAAATGCTGTCATTCCGTCTGGTGGATATGGAGAGTTTTAAAAGCCTTATGGCGGTGGCTGTCCCACAGTACGTCGTGCCCAGCCGCTACTACTTTTCCAGGCGTGCCATTCATTCCCTGCACAACCAAGTGGGGGACAAAATCAAGTGTGCACTGCGCAACTACATCTGTGGCAAGGTGCACCTCACTATAGATACTTGGACCAGTAAGCTCGGTCAGGGACATTATATCTCCATAACAGCACACTGGGTAAATGCAGTGGCAGCTGAGCCTGAGGCGGATAGCAGTTTGGCGCATGTCCTTCCATCACCGAGGATTGCAGGGCGCTTTAGTTTGCCTCCTGTTGCTTCCTCCTCCTACTCTGCTTCCTCATCCTCTACCGGCTCCTCATCCGGTCAGCATAACACCTTCACTATCAACTTCAGCACAGCCAGGGGTAAACGACAGCAGGCAGTTTTAAAACGTATCTGTTTGGGGGACAAACCCCACACCAAGCGGGAGCTGTGGACGGGCCTTGAAAAACAGACCGATGAGTGGTTGGTGCCAGTGAGCCTCAAGCCCTTTCTGGTGGTGTGCAATAATGGGCAAAATCTCATAGCAGCTCTGGGACTAGCCGGTTTGACACACATCCCTTGCCTGGCGCATGTGCTGAATTTGGTGGTGCAGAGATTCCTTAACAATTTCCCGATATGTCAGAGCTGCGGCATAAAGTGCGGGCCGTCTGTGCGCTCATTCCACGTTCTCACCCTGCTGCTGTTCGCCTGTCAGCGCTGCAGCGTAACTTCGGCCTTCCCACTCACCATCTCATATGCAACGCACCCACAAGTTGGAACTCCACCTTGCACATGCTGGCCAGACTGTGCGAGCAGCAGCAGGCGATAGTGGAGTTTCAGCTGCAGCACGCATGGGTGAGTCGCTCTGCGGAACAGCACCACTACACCACCAATGACTGGGCCTCCATTCGAGACCTGTGTTCCTTGTTGCGCTGTTTCGAGTACTCAACCAACATGGCCAGTGCCGATAACGCCATTCTCAGCGTTACTATCCCACTACTTTGCTGGTGATGATGGAAGAGGATGTGGCACAGGAGGAGGAGTAGGAAGAGGGATCATTTCATAGGGTTTACGGCCAGTCAGTCATTAACAAGTGGCTCTGAGGTTTGGTTCCTGCACCCACAAACGACAGGTACACAATTATCCAGCCAAGGCACAGTTCTGGAGGATGATGAGGTGGAGGATGAGGAGGAGGAGGAGATGGAGGAGGAGGAACCATGTTCATAGCAGAGTGGCACCCAGACTAGCCCATGGCCCTTACTGGTGCGTGGCTTGGGGGATACAGAGGACACAGACGATACCTCCCCACAGAGGACAGCTTTTCGTTGCCTCTAGGCAGCCTCGCACACATGAGCGATTACATGCTGCAGTGTCTCCGCAACGACCGCCGAGTTGCCCACATTCTAACTTGTGCTGATTACTGGGTGGCCACGCTGCTGGATCCCCGTTACTAGGACAATGTACCGACCTTAATTCCCTCACTGGAGCGTGATCATAAGATTCGCGAGTACAAGCGCATGCTGGGAGACGCGCTGCTGGTGGAATTCCCACCTGACAGCGGGAGCACAGTGGAAGCACAAGGCGAAGGCAGAGGAGGAGGACGAGGTCGCCAACGCAGCTGGGGCACCGCCAGCACCTCAGAAGGCAGGATTAGCATGGCCGAAATGTGGAAAAGCTTTGTCAGCACGCCACAACAACCAGCACCACCAGCTGATATGGAACGTCTTAGCAGGAGGCAGCATTTCAGCAACATGGTGGAGAAGTATGTGTGCACACGCCTACACGTACTGAATGACGGGTCTGCCCCCTTCAACTTCTGGGTCTCCAAATTAGGCACATGACCTGAACTTGCCCTTTACGCCTTGGGGGTGCTGGCCTGCCCTGCAGCCAATGTATTATCTGAACGTGTGTTTAGCACGGCAGGGGGCGTTATCACAGACAAGCGCAGCCGCCTGTCCACAGCCAATGTGGACAAGCTCACGTTCATTAAAATTAACCAGGCTTGGATCCCACAGGACTTGTCCTTACCTTGTGCAGAATAGACATGTATACCGGCCCTAACCAGCCATTGTTATACTACAGCGCAATTGCTCATTCTTGTATTTTGGATATTTCACATTCCTTTGGAGTGTACCCTAATAAAAAAAAAACAGTGTTGGCTGCCTCGTCCTCCTCCGCCGCTGCTTCCACCTACACCGCTATGTCCACTGCCTCCTCAAACTCCTACTCCATATGGACCTCCACATTTATATATCAATTTTTTTTTATTTGGACGGATTTTATTTTGTCATTTCACTAATTTATCTGGTAAATTTTGGGGTGAAATTCACCAATTTTTGGGTATGATATACCACTGCTATAACTAGTAGACAGGTAAAAAAAAAGACTAATTTGTCTTTTACATTTTCGGGTGAAATTCATCAATTTTTGGCTGTGATATACCCCTGCTCTACCTAGTTGACACCTTAATAAATTTCACAAATTTTTCTGTTACATTTTCGGGTGACATTCAACAATTTTTGGCTGTGATAGACCCCTGCTCTACCTAGTAGACAGGTTAATAAATTTCGCAAATTTTTCTGTTACATTCTTGGGTTGACATTTTAGAATTTTTTCCGTGAATAAACCTCTGCATAGATGACAGGGACCAAAATTTTTTAAAATAATCTGTTCAATTGGTGGGTGACATTAACCCATTCCTGGCGATGAAAAACCCCTGCTATGCATAGGTGACAGGGATTTAAATTTCTAAAATTTGTCTTTAATTTGCCCTTTTATTCGATCCTTCTACTTTAATAACTTGTCTCACATTTCCGCTTCATCCCATTGCAGCCATTGACCTCCCTTGGATTAGGTCTCCCTTTCTCACGCTCCCTCTCTGGCGTGGAACCCTGATTCACCGCTAACCGTGATCAACATGGTAGGCTCAGAAAAGAACATCGAAAGTTGATAGAGAAGATATCCAAATGGATCGTGGATGTCACAGGCTGTGAGCTCTGCGCTGCGATTGGCCAGCGCTACAGCCTGGGATAAGAAGACGCCCAGGAGAACAAGGGCAGTCTCATCCTACTATAACCAAGTCACCTAAGTCTCCGCCTACTATAAACAAGTGACCAAACATACCGGAGGGCATAGCAGGAGAACGGATCTTCGCCCAGGGATAATAGTAAGTGCAGGGAGATCCCTCGGCGCCACTGTACAGATCAGTATCAGTATTTTTTTACTAACAGAATATGACAGCAGTATATAACGCTTGAATTTTACACGTACAGATGCAGCAAGGGCTGTACAATTGAGTATTTTGCCAAAAAAGGGTGTTTTTTAAATCCCAGAAAATTATAGCTGTATTTCTAGCTTAAATTGCACACTAACAAATGCGGCAGAGGCCCAAAATAGAGGGTATTGCCAAAAAAGGGTGTTTTTTAAAACCCAGAAAATTATAGCTGTATTTCTAGCTTAAATTGCACACTAACAAATGCTGCAAAGGCACCAGATGTAGGGTATTGCCAAAAATGGGTGTTTTTTTAAACCCAGATTATTATTGCAGTATTTCAAGCTTGGATTTGAATGTCACAAAAGCACATATGCTGTGCTGGTGCACTGAGCTTGCATAAAATGGCCGCCGCCGCTTACCTAACTAACTGACGGATAAAAGTTATTTTTCTCTGTTACAGGGCTCAGGGCAGGGTAAAAAGATTGTGCACTGCACCCACACAATTAAATCTATGTAGATCACTGAGTTCAATTGCTGTTTTGAATAAAGTTTCTTTCCTATTCTCTCCCTCACAGCAGCAGCATCTTCTCCCTACACTACTAACAGCAGAGTGATGTGCAGCGCTACATGACTCCAGCTTATATAGAGGCTGGGTCACATGCTGCACTGGCCAATCACAGCGATGCCATTAGTAGGCATGGCTGCGATGGCTTCTAAGGTCACAAAGTTAAACGCTTGTGGATTGGCTGCTCTGCAGCCTTTCAAAAAGCACCAATAAATCGCCGAACACCGAACCCGAACCCAAACTTTTACTGAAATGTTCAGGTTCAGGTCCGGGGTCCAAAAATCCTAAAGTTCAGTACGAACCCGAACTTTACAGTTCGGGTTTGCTCAACTCCACACATAAACTGTACTGATAATCAGTGCAGTTCCAAGGTTAGGATTTAGGAGCTCTAAAGGTCCATACTTTCCAGGTTTTTACTTATGATAATGGTGAAATTGAAAGGTTAGGAGTGCCCAAGGTGTGACATCATTACAGTTCCTTAAAGGGAACCTGTCATTTGGATATTTGATTATAATCTAACTAATTATATACAATCATTAACTACTCAAAAGTGCCTTAGATGTATTCACTTACTGGTGTGACAGATGGTTACCTCATAATATACACACAAATATGCCACATGCCGCATGCTAATGAGCTGATTTGAGTCCAGCTTGATGTCAGTGAGTCCAGCGTTGTTTTTAATTCAGAGCTATAGTCACTCCCCTGCCCTGCTGATTCATATGGAAAATAACTGTCAATCAGCAGCAGGTAGGCGGGAAGAGTCAGGAGCTCATGAATGTTCAGGACTCATCATTATGAGCTGGAGCTTTTCAATACAAGATGTTAGCAGATTGACTGGGTCAATTAAAGAAAGTGACCCAGCATTTTGCTAAGAGAATCAGTCACTTAATTATGTTGCCCTTAGTTAGGACACCATAAAACTGGTGACAGGTTCCCTTTAATTTCCTAATAGTACAGGAATAGTGTTAAACAAGGCTAATGCCTAGAATGTATGAGTTCCTGAGAGGCTTAGGTCACATAGAGAGGTCATGTGACAATGAGATATGTAGTGTAAAAAGTAGTGTTTAAAGGGCTTCTGTCACCCCATTAAACCGTTTTTCTTTTTTTTTCTTTACTAATAATCCCTATAGTGCGATCTCAGCATACATAAGCTAATTAATGATTTTCGTTCAGTAGAATTTGCTAAAAATCGATTTTTGAAATATGCTAATTACCTTGCTACCAGCAAGTAGGGCGGCTACTTGCTGGTAGCAGCCGCATCCTCCGATCGCAATGACGCCCCCTCTGCATTCTGATTGACAGGGCCAGGGAAGGGAATCGTTCTCTGCTGGCGCTGTTAGAATTTGAAATCTCGCGCCTGCGCCGTACCTGTCTTCAATCGGCGCAGGCGCACTGAGAGGCGGCCGCTCGCTCGACCGCTCCATCCTCAATGCGCCTGCGTCGATGATGTCATCGCATACACCCGGAAGAAAAGACGCCGGCATCGCTGGAAGGAGGCGGAGAGTCTGGATGACGTCGCTGGATGCTCGAATCAGGTAAGTATGTACATAATAAGCATGCTGCCACAAAAACCACCAACGAAATGGGAATAAAAAACAATAAATGATTTTTATCAAAAGTACAATTATTAACACTATACCACCAACGAATATGAATAATAAGCCCTACTCAATAAATATACAGATGCTTATATATGACACATATATAAATATCTTTATATATCTGTCAAATAGTGTGTATATATATATACATACATATATAAATATATATATGCTATTTATATATATATATATATATATATATACACATATATTTTAGTGTAAGTGATATATATCATTATATATGTTTCTTTGTGTATATATTACTATATATATATATAAATATATGTTCACGGACTGGCATATATATACACATAGAAACAGATATAGAGATACACATAAATATATATATATATATATATATATATATAAATAGACATAGAGTAATTCCGATATATTATCATAAAGATATATATAGAAAGAGTCGTGATAGACAGGCACAGATGGACAGGCACAGATGGACAGGCAGACATGGACAGGCAGAGATGGACAGGCAGAGATGGACAGGCAGAGATGGACAGGCAGACATGGACACGGGGAGATGGAGACGCAGACATTGACACGCAGACATGGACACGCAGACATGGACAGGCAGAGATCGACAGGCAGAGATGGACAGGCAGACATGGACACGCAGAGATGGAGACACAGAGATGGACAGGCAGACATGGACACGGGGAGATGGATACGCAGACATGGACACGCATACATGGACACGCAGACATGGACAGGCAGAGATGGACACGCAGACATGGACAGGCAGAGATGGACAGGCAGAGAGGGACAGGCAGAGAGGGACAGGCAGAGATGGACAGGCAGAGATGGAGACGCAGAGATGGACAGGCAGACATGGACACGGGGAGATGGATACGCAGACATGGATACGCAGAGATGGACATGCAGACATGGACAGGCAGAGATGGAGACGCAGACATGGACACGGGGAGATGGATACGCAGACATTGACACGCAGACATGGACAGGCAGACATGGACAGGCAGAGATGGAGACGCAGAGATGGACAGGCAGACATGGACACGGGGAGATGGAGATGCAGACATTGACACGCAGACATGGACACGCAGACATGGACAGGCAGAGATGGACAGGCAGACATGGGCACGGAGAGATGGATACGCAGACATGGATACGCAGAGATGGACAGGCAGACATGGACACGGGGAGATGGATACGCAGATATTGACACGCAGACATGGACAGGCAGAGATGGACAGGCAGAGATGGACACGCAGAGATGGAGACGCCGAGATGGACACGCCGAGATGGACACGCAGAGATGGAGACGCCGAGATGGACAGGCAGACATGGATACGCAGAGATGGACACGCAGACATGGACATGCAAAGATGGAGACGCAGAGATGGAGACGCAGAGATGGAGACACAGAGATGGACAGGCAGCCATAGACACGGGGAGATGGATACGCAGACATGGATACGCAGAGATGGACACGCAGACATGGACAGGCAGACATGGACACGCAGAGAGGGACAGGCAGAGAGGGACAGGCAGACATGGACAGGCAGACATGGACACGCAGAGATGGACAGGCAGACATGGACACGGAGAGATGGACACGCAGAGATGGACAGGCAGACATGGATACGCAGAGATGGACACGCAGACATGGACATGCAGAGATGGAGACGCAGAGATGGAGACGCAGAGATGGAGACGCAGAGATGGACAGGCAGCCATGGACACGGGGAGATGGATACGCAGACATGGATACGCAGAGATGGACACGCAGACATGGACAGGCAGACATGGACATGCAGAGAGGGACAGGCAGAGAGGGACAGGCAGACATGGACACGCAGAGATGGACAGGCAGTCATGGACACGGAGAGATGGACACGCAGACACGGACACGCAGACATGGATACGCAGAGATGGACACGCAGAGAGGGACAGGCAGACATGGACAGGCAGACATGGACACGCAGAGATGGAGACGCAGACATGGACACGCAGACATGGATACGCAGAGATGGACACGCAGACATGGACAGGCAGACATGGACACGCAGAGAGGGACAGGCAGAGAGGGACAGGCAGAGAGGGACAGGCAGACATGGACAGGCAGACATGGACAGGCAGACATTCTCTGCCTATGTATCTCTGCCTATGTATCTCTGCCTATGTATCGCTGCCTATGTATCGCTGCCTGTCCATTTCTACCTGTCCATCTCTGCCTGTCCATGTCTGCGTGTCCATGTCTGCGTGTCCATCTCTCCGTGTCAATGTCTGCCTGTCCATCTCTGCGTGTCCATCTCTCCGTGTGCATGTCTGCCTGTCCATCTCTGCGTCTCCATCTCTGCCTGTCCATCTCTGCCTGTCCATGTCTGCCTGTCCCTCTCTGCCTGTCCATCTCTTCCTGTCCATCTCTGCCTGTCCATCTTTGCCTGTCCATGTCTGCCTGTCCATGTATACGTGTCCATGTCTGCGTATCCATCTCCCCGTGTCCATGTCTGCCTGTCCATCTCGGCGTCTCCATCTCTGCGTGTCCATCTCTGCCTGTCCATCTCTGCCTGTCCATCTCTGCCTGTCCATCTCTGCCTGTCCATCTCTGCCTGTCCATGTCTGCGTGTCAATGTATGCGTATCCATCTCCCCGTGTCCATGTCTGCCTGTCCATCTCTGCGTATCCATGTCTGCGTGTCCGTGTCTGCGTGTCCATCTCTGCGTATCCATGTCTGCGTATCCATCTCTCCGTGCTCATGTCTGCCTGTCCATCTCTGCCTGTCCATGTCTGCCTGTCCATGTCTGCGTCTCCATCCCCCCGTGTCCATGTCTGCCTGTCCATCTTTGCGTCTCCATCTCTGCCTGTCCCTGTCTGCCTGTCCATGTCTGCGTGTCAATGTCTGCGTATCCATCTCCCCGTGTCCATGTCTCCCTGCCCATCTCTGCGTCTCCATCTCTGCCTGTCCATGTCTCCGTGTCCATCTCTGCGTATCCATGTCTGCGTATCCATCTCTCCGTGTCCATGTCTGCCTGTCCATCTCTGCGTCTCCATCTCTGCCTGTCCATGTCTGCCTGTCCCTCTCTGCCTGTCCATCTCTGCCTGTCCATGTCTGCGTGTCCATCTCTGCTTGTCCATGTCTGCGTGTCCATGTATGCGTGTCCATGTCTGCATATCCATCTCCCCGTGTCCATGTCTGCCTGTCCATTTCTGCGTGTCCATCTCTGCCTGTCCATCTCTGCCTGTCCATGTCTGCCTGTCCATGTCTGCGTGTCAATGTCTGCGTCTCCATCTCCCCGTGTCCATGTCTGCCTGTCTATCTCTGCGTCTCCATCTCTGCCTGTCCATCTCTGCCTGTCCATGTCTGCCTGTCCATGTCTACCTGTCCATCTCTGCCTGTCCATGTCTGCCTGTCCCTCTCTTCCTGTCCTTCTGTGCCTGTCCATCTGTGCCTGTCTATCACGAATCTTTCTATATATATCTTTATGATAATATATCGAAATTACTCTATGTCTATATATATATATATACAGTATATAAATATATTTATGTGTATCTCTATATCTGTTTCTATGTGTATATATATGCCAGTCCGTTAACATATATTTATATATATATAGTAATATATACACAAAGAAACATATATAATGATATATATCACTTACACTAAAATATATGTGTATATATATATATATATATAAATAGCATATATATATATTTATATATATATATATATATATATATATATATGTATGTATATATATATACACTATTTGACAGATATATACAGATATTTATATATGTGTCATATATAAGCATCTGTATATTTATTGAGTAGGGCTTATTATTCATATTCGTTGGTGGTATAGTGTTAATAATTGTACTTTTGATAAAAATCATTTATTGTTTTTTATTCCCATTTCGTTGGTGGTTTTTGTGGCAGCATGCTTATTACATACATACTTACCTGATTCGAGCATCCAGCGACGTCATCCAGACTCTCCGCCTCCTTCCAGCGATGCCGGCGTCTTCTCTTCCGGGTGTATGCGATGACGTCATCGACGCAGGCGCATTGAGGATGGAGCGGTCGAGCGAGCGGCCGCCTCTCAGTGCGCCTGCGCCGATTGAAGACAGGTACGGCGCAGGCGCGAGATTTCAAATTCTAACAGCGCCAGCAGAGAACGATTCCCTTCTTTGGCCCTTTCAATCAGAATGCAGAGGGGGCGTCATTACGATCGGAGGATGCGGCTGCTACCAGCAAGTAGCCGCCCTACTTGCTGGTAGCAAGGTAATTAGCATATTTCAAAAATCGATTTTTAGCAAATTCTACTGAACGAAAATCATTAATTAGCTTATGTATGCTGAGATCGCACTATAGGGATTATTAGTAAAGAAAAAAAAAAAAAAAAAAACGGTACAATGGGGTGACAGAAGCCCTTTAAGAAAAGGTGGGTCACATCATGTTTTTGCCTTTCGTTTAACGTATACAAAACGTATACGCTAATGGATGCCTTAGACTGATGGCATACAGTATGGTTGCATCCGTTCACCATAGAGTTCAGTTGTAAAAATTAAAAAAAAGTATACGCTAATGTATACTTTTTTTTTACGAGACTCTTCAGGATGCAAAAACGTGGTGTGCTGCATTTTTGTATCCTTTTTTTCAGAAAAAAATCCATTAACCAGATGGCAAAAACGTGATGGAACCCACCCTAAGTGTTCGGTTTTTGGGAGATGTCCACTGATTTTGTATTTTTTTTCCTTTGTGTTTCTAGCCATGGCAACGTGCACCTGCGCATTGGGATGTGCTGACTGACCCCTTTCTTCTTTGTTTCCCCATATAGCCTCACTGCTCCTAGTCTGTCACTCTGGAAGAGAAGTGTTAATTTTAACCCCTTCCCAACATCTGCCATACTTTTACAGTGGATGTCAGATCTTTAAATATAGCACCACCTCAAAAACTGAGTGGGCGCCATGGCCACACTAGATGGAGATAATGCTGATCACATATTTCCATAGCATCACCACGACGGCCATACAAGGAGATTGACCCCTGACCTCTGTAGGGGCAGGAAGCAGAGAAAGGTTTAAATACCCCCCTCCCACCACCAAACCCCAGTGTTTCCTGTCCCTACAGAGGACAGGGGCAGAGAAAGGTCTCCACGTACAGCTGCCGTGGAGATGAAGGTCCTGAATTGGATGTGGAGTCGCGTACCTGCTTCGGAGAAGGAGAGACTCGCCTCCGGTTGATCCGGGGCCTGCTCCCGGAGCGCAGACGCCTGCTGGTTACCAAAGCCACAGCCTGGTTGCGCGCCCAGCGGCGCTATACAAATTCGTCACTTCCGGCCAGCAGTGACGTTACCGGAAGTGACGCGGACGGCGGGCGGCTTCTGAGGGCGGGAGAATTCAAATGGATCCCCCTGCTGCAGCGTCCTGTGGTGAGTGCTTACTCTCTCTGGCTATCCTCCAGGATGTCTGCGTCTGAGCACACTGAGGCCTCTACCCTGCCGTCTTTAAGTTCCCCATAGGGGAGAGCTTGTTTCTTCTCTCACTTGGGCACACTATTGTGGATCTTTTTTCCCTGGTTAATGTTTTTTTTTTCTTGGCTGTTCCAGACTGCTAAAGATCCGCTGAGAAAGCCCAAGAGATCTTCAAAGTGTATTTCATGCTTTAAACGTTTACTTGATGACCATCCTAAGAAGTTGTGCAGGGACTGCATTTCTAAAATTGTCCATGAGGAACAGCCGTCCCTCATGGACAAAATTAGATCTATGATGTAGGAAGAGATTAAATCCTCCTTTGCGGCCATTTCTGCACTACAAACAGAGAAACCCGTTTTTACGGAGCCTCCCGCCAAACGTCACAAATCAGGCGATTATGTTTCATCCGATTCTGAAGATTATGGTGATTTGGCTTCCTCTTCTAGATATATGGAGGATGAAGATAAATTCTCTGAGCGAGAATCTTCAGAAAGCAGAAGGAAATTGTATTTCTCTTCTGAAAATATGCCTGAGCTTTTAAAAGCCGTTAGGGCTACTATGGGGGTAGAGGAGGTGCATTCTACTCCATCAATACAAGATGAGATGTTTGGAGGTCTCAGGGTGAAGAAGTCCAAGTCTTCCCTATTAATGAAAACATCAAGGGGATGATTTTGGATGAATGAGCGGATCCGGAGAAACAGCTAGGAGTTGCCAAATGCTTCCAAAACCGGCTTCTTTTTGATCAGGAAGCGGCTAGGACCTTTAATACCATCCCTAAAATTGACACCCAGGTAGCTAGGGTGAATAAAAAAAACAGCCTACCATTTGAAGATGCCTCACAGCTCAAAGATCCGTTGGATAGGAAGGCAGACGGTCTATTGAGAAGGTCATGGGAGGCGGCCATGTTTACGCTTAAATCAAACATAGCGGCCACTTCAGTTGCCAGATCTATGTATGTCTGGCTCTCAGAGTTAGAAAATAGGGCTTCCAGCGATTCCTCAAAAACTGACATTTTGAGTGCTATTCCCCTGTTAAAATCTGCTACCGCTTTCTTATCGGACGCCTCCGCCGAGTCGGTACGCTTTTCAGCAAGGGATGCGGGTCTGTCCAATGCGGCTCGCCGTGCCTTGTGGGTTAAATGCTGGTCGGGTGACAAGGTGTCGAAATTCAGACTATGTGCCATTCCCTTTTCTGGGGAGTATGTCTTAGATTAGACAAAATCTTAGATTAGACAAAATCTTAGAAAAAGCCTCAGATAAAAAGAAAGGGTTCCCGGAGGAAAAAGTCTATCGGAGGAAGTATCCCTTTCGTGCCCCTTCCAACCGAAGTAAACAATACAGTGGTAAGGGCAAGTATGTCCGTTTCAGTTATCCCAAAGGGGGGAGAGGTAAGGCTCCCTCTTCTGCCCCCCAAAAAGGAAATGAAAATCAGTGACATCAGGGTAGGGGGGAGATTAAGGATGTTTTTTTCCCCATTAGGAGGAAATATCCTCAAACTCATGGGCTCTGAGGATTATAGAGTCAGGATACAAAATACAGTCCTCGGATCCTCCCCCAAAAAGATTCATAGTCACCAAAATTGCAGTCCCAGACCCCAATGATCCTATTCGCGTGGGCATTCGAGAACTACTCGCAAAAGGGGTAGTGGCGGAAGTACCACCGTCCGAACAGGGCAAGGGGTTCTATTCGAACCTCTTTCTAGTGAAAAAGGAGGGTTCCTATCGTACAATAATAAACTTAAAGCTCCTGAACAAGTACATTACCTATCAGAAATTCAGGATGGAGACCCTAAAATCCATAGTTCCTCTGCTCCAGAACAATTCAGTAATGTGCACGGTCGACCTGACCGACGCTTACTATCATGTCCCGATACAGCCCAGCTCTCAGGGGTTCCTGAGGTTTGCGGTCAGAGACCATCTGGGCAGTATTCTCCATTTTCAATTCACCTCTCTCCCCTTCGGCATATCCTCAGCCCCTCGAGTTTTTACAAAACTAATGATCGAGGTAGTTGCCTATCTAAGGAAGGAAGGTCTGACAGTTTTTCCATACTTAGACGATTTTCTGATCTCAAACAGTTCTGCTCTTCTTCTGCAGAGAGATCTGAATTTCCTACATCAGACCCTAGAGGGATTGGGTTGGGTGATCAACATAGGAAAATCACAGTTAGAACCGACAACAAGGATCCAGTTCTTGGGGGTCATTCTGGACTCCCAGAGACAGCTAACTTGTTTGCCTCTGAGCAAGATACAGGACATCCAAAAGAGAATCTCCATCTTCAACTCCAAGATGTTCTACTCCATCAGAGACTCAATGAGTCTCTTAGGGATCCTCACATCCTGCATTCCATCCGTTCAGTGGTGCCAGATCCACTTCCAAACCTTGCAGATGTGTATCCTCAGGGTTTGGGACAGAAGGGAGTCTTCCCTACACCAAAAGGTGATCATCCCTCAAAGGATAAAAACCTCCCTTTTTTGGTGGAAGAACAGGCTCAATATCTCCAAGGGGGTGACGTGGTCAAAGAATCCCTATACCCAGATCACCACAGATTCAAGCCATTACGGCTGGGGAGCAAAGGTCGGAGATGTTTACTACCAAGGAGTCTGGCCAAAGTCGATCAGTCTCCAGTCGTCGAATTTTTGAGAATTGATGGCAGTCTGGGAAACTCTAAAGCAAGCCAAAGTTCATCTTCAAGGCCATCACGTAAGAGTCCTGTCAGACAATACGACAGTGATAAGATATTTAAATCATCAGGGAGGCACGGGATCAAGCAGCCTGCTGGATTTGTTGGCAAGGATATTCATCTGGGCAGAAGCGAATGTTCATTCAGTGTCTGCAGTCCACCTAAAGGGGTCCTTAAATGTGGAAGCAGACTAACTCAGCCGGGCAAAGATAGACCACTCAGAATGGTCCTTAAACGAGGAAGTTTTCCTGAAGATGTCGGACAAATGGGGGAGACCAGCAATAGATCTCTTTGCCACTCGGGTAAACTCAAAATTGCCAGTTTTTTGTTCCCTAAATCCCAGAGACAGCCCGAAGTTTCTGGACGCTTTCTCTTTCAGATTGAATCGAAGTCTTCATTACGCTTTCCCTCCTCTTCCGCTAATCCCGAGGGTGGTACAGAAAATCATTCAGGACAGGTCTTCAGTCATACTAGTAACACCCTACTGGCCAAAGAAGAGCTGGTTCCCAATCTTGTGGAACCTTGCCAGCGAGGATCCTTGGATTCTGCCAAAGAGAAGAGACATCCTTCACCAAGGTCCGATTCTACACCCAGACCTGGACTTCCTCAACCTAGCAGCCTGGATCCTGAGACCCAAGTGCTAAAGCATCAGTGACTATCGGATGCAGTAATTTCCACCCTCAAAGCTTCCAGAAAGAAAGTCACCTTTTTAATCTACCTGAAGACCTGGAAACGGTTCTGCTCATGGTCAGGTTTGCCCTCGCCAAATACCTCAGCTCCAAATATCCCAAAAATTCTGGACTTCTTACAAAAAGGATTTGACATGGGATTGAGACCATCCACACTCAAGGTTCAGGTATCAGCCCTCAGTTGCTTTTATGACACCGAATTGGCAAACCATAGGTGGATAATGCGGTTCATAAAGGCAATAATGAGGTTACGTCCGACTCTAAGGTCCCAGGTCCCCACCTGGGATTTAGACATTGTCCTTAGGGGGCTATCACATCCTCCATTTGAGCCTCTGAGTGACTGCTCCTTGAAACTAAAATCCTACAAAACTGCATTCCTGGTGGCCATCACCTCAGCCAGAAGAATCAGTGAGCTACAAGCACTATCGATTAGAGAGCCCTACCTACAGATCCTGGACGACAGGATAATTCTAAGACTAGATCCGTGTTTTCTACCGAAAGTGGTCTCGAAGTTTCCTAAAGACCAGGAGATCACTCTACCTTCACTATTTAACAACCCGTCTAATGATTGGGAATCTACCCTTCATTCGCTTGATGTTAGACGGGTAGTGCTTGATTACTTAGAAACAACAAAAGACTTCAGGAAGTCAGACTGCCTCTTTGTCCAGTTTGGAGGAAGAAACAAGGGTCAGAAAGTTTCCAAGTCCTCCATTGCCAGATGGATTAAAGCTACCATCGCTTCTTGTTATTCCTTACAGAATCTATCTTGCCCTGATAATATCAGAGCCCACTCTACTAGGGCAATGTCGTCTTCTCAAGCAGAAAGAGCGGGTGTCTCCCTTGAGGAGATCTGCAAGGCAGCCACTTGGTCCAGCATCCATACTTTTGCCAAGCATTATAGATTGGACCTTTTCAAAATGACCGATATGTCTTTTGGACAAAAAGTTCTTCAGACTGTATCCCCCCCTTAGATTCATATTTGATATACCTCCTTGTATGGCCGTCGTGGTGATGCTATGGAAAGCCGGAATTAGTACTTACCGGTAATTCATTTTCCATGAGATCACCACGACGGCCCGTGTTTCCCTCCCTGTTAGTTACTTTGGGGTTGATATGAAGAAATATCTTCTCCTATTTATTTTTTTCACGTGTGTATCCACCACCTCTTACTCTGGTATTTTGGAAGCACTGGTGTTTGGTGGTGGGAGGGGGGTATTTAAACTTTTCTCTGCTTCCTGCCCCTACAGAGGTCAGGGGTCAATCTCCTTGTATGGCCGTCGTGGTGATCTCATGGAAAATGAATTACCGGTAAGTACTAATTCCGGCTTTTTAACCCCTCAGATGCCATGGGCAATTGCAACTAATGCACCTCAGTGGTTATTTTACGGGAATGCTGTGCTCCTGGTGACTGAACAAGTCTCCGCTATGAGATCACAGGAGCTGCTTGGTTGCTATGGTAGTGACCGAACAAGTCTCCCACTATGAGATCACAGGAGCTGCTTGGTTGCTATGGTAGCATTGAGCCTTCTAAAGGCTCTGAAGCTCGTCATAGCTAAGTTCCTATCAAGCTTTGCCACAGGAAGGGCTTGATAGGAATATAGTGATTCTCCAATAGACTGGAATAGTAAATAATTGTTATCTATGGGAGAAACAATCAGACAATTGCATGTTCAAGTTCTTTAGGGGGACTAAAAATAAATGTTAAAAAAAATTAAAACTATATATAAAAAGCAAAAAAGGTAAAAAAAAAACTCCCTTTCCCCAGTTTACAAAGTATCCTGTATGGTGATAACAATAATGGAAAAAATTGTCTATTTGCGTTTTATTTTATTTTATTGAAAGAAACATACACATCACAAAATAGAATCATTAAAAAATATAGATCACCCTGCAATAAAAGAACCCTGATACAGCTTATATATATATATAGATTTTTTCGGAGTGTTAAACTCAAGATTTGGTTTTCTGCGCAAAGCCAGGCCTCGAGAGATGATATTGATAGGCCATCAGAGTTATCATTGTGTAATACAGGATTATATGTTAAGAGCAACTTTAATCCAATTATTGATCATCCTGCAGTTGAAGCATTCTCTTTAGCTGTACGGAGGGATCTGGATGCATTACATTGTGCCTCTGAGAATAGTGATCTCAGATATGGGAACATTACCTCTGAGGAGATTGCCGCGGTGTGCTCTCTGGCCTCCGACCACAGCCTCACCATCAAGTCTGCTGACAAGGGTGGTGGGGTTGTGGTCATGGACACCAGCGAGTACATCAGGGAGATCCATGGCCAACTTGAGGACTCACAAGTGTACAAACGGGTAATACAGGATCCTAAATTTAGTTTATTAAGGGAACTGCGAGATATTTTAAATCAAGCCCGAGAGGCTGATCTCATTGATGAAAAACTTTTTAATTATTTATATCGTGATAAACCTAGTACGCCCATGTTGTACACATTGCCTAAAGTCCACAAGGGGGTGATGCCCCCCCCTGGCCGTCCGATTGTTTCGGGTAGAGAGTCCCTTTTTTACAATGTGGCTATTTTCCTGGATAAGATGTTACGTTGTTTTGCCATTTCCACTAAATCTTTCATTAGGGATACTGCTGATTTTTTGTCTAAGATCAATGACCTTGAGGTCCCGGTGGGCGCGGTTCTTGTTTCGTTCGACGTATGTAGCTTATATACGTCGATCGATCACGAGCTGGGTCTACGGGCAGTCGAGGCTTGTCTTGCTAAATCTGAGCATTCCACAGCATGTCAGGTATTTTTGCTTTCATTATTGAGATTTGTTTTGACCAAAAATTACTTTCTGTTCCAGGACGACTTCTTTGTTCAGTTGCGTGGGACAGCGATGGGGTCCAACGTGGCGCCCACTTATGCAAACATCTATATGGCCCACCTTGAGGAGTCGTCGATTTATGGTAGCCACCACTTCAGACAAGTTCTGGGGTGGTGGCGCTATATCGACGATATCTTCTTGGTGTGGACGGGCGACACGTTGGACCTCCTTGTGTTCCACGCATACCTCAACGAGGTCGATCAGACCGTGAAATTTACCATGGTACATTCCACGGAGAGGCTACAGTTCCTTGACACCGAGGTTCGGATCATGGGACGAGGTTTGAGTACGGACCTATTTGTAAAACCCACTGATAAGAATACCCTGTTGCGGTATGATAGCCACCATCCTCGTTCCATGATCCGATCCTTGCCTTTTAGCCAGTTCCTCCGCGTTCAGAGGATAGTCAAGGATGATAAAATGAGATCAATTAGACTCAATGAAATGGGTCACAAATTTGCCACTCGAGGGTACCCTAGAAAACTAGTCCAGGAATCCATCAACAAAGTGGAGTATTTTTCCCACATTGTTACATCGATGGATCCCCCAAAAAATCCCCGCATTCCCTTCGTCTCCCATTTTTCCACTAACAGTGTGCATATAGCCACTGTTATCCGGAAACATTGGAGTTTGATTGGGAATAGTTTTCCCCACATTCTGGAATTCCACCCCCCCCCCTTTGTTTTCCTACCGCAGAGGGCAAAATTTAGGAGACAGATTAGTAAGGGCGGATGTGGGCATTACCAAAACCAACGTGAGAGCCATGTGCGGTTCTACCCGCACTGGATGCTATCCGTGTTACCATTGCATAAACTGCAAACCTATGATCAAAGGGGACACATTTCACAATCCGGCCACCAATTCAGTGATTAAAATCACACAATTCCTCACTTGTGATTCATCCTACGTGGTCTACCAGCTTACCTGCCCCTGTGGGAAGTGGTATGTTGGTGAGACCACGTGGGATGTAAAAACACGACTTAACCAGCACCGTTATTCCATTAGGAAGGAGAAAATGGACCTGCCAGTGTCTAAACATTTTAAAGAGGCAGGACACACACAGAATGATCTGAGATTTCGTATCTTGGAACAGATTGAACTAGGGAGAAGGGGCGGGGATAGACAAGCTCTGCTCAAAAAACGTGAATTATATTGGATATTTACTCTGAAAACTTTAAGACCCAATGGGTTAAATGTGGATTTTAGGGTAGATTAGTGCTGCCTCACTCCGTTACTTGCTGTATCCGTATTCCCACCTGTATGGTGAATGCACATGTATATTAGTAAGCATTTCATCAAGCGTTATTTTCATATGAGAATTTTTCTATAATATTGTTTCTCTTTGTTTTTAGATTTGTAACATTCTCATGGTCATGACTGTGTTGCTGTATGATATGAAGTTCATCGCTGTTCCAGTCGGCTACCCAAATTTTGTATTGATTATCTGCATACATGATGTCCGGACCGCCGCTGCAATATTGATGTGGAGTGTGTCCTAGGCTGTATTAAGTGCCTGCTCCCACAGTCGCTATAGTCATAGTTCTATATACCTTTTTAAGGATAAATGACAATCGATTTTCTAAGTATTATTCTAATTTTGGCTTGGAGAATTCAATGTTTTGGTGAGGCTGTGTTGTCTTAATATGGGGGACCGATGGTGGTTCGAAGGGTTGTCCTGGCGACGCCAATCTCTCCCCCATCCCCAGCACTGACTGATCATTCACATGATCCGTCGTTGTTGGCTGACATCCTTTTTGACCAATTACATATCCTCCTTGTAGCCTGCCTCAGTGGGTTGATAAGGCGCTGAAGTATGCGACCATTTATGTAAAATCACGTTGGTTGCTGTTTGGCAGTGTCCTAGACCCTATTCATCAACGTATTTACCTGATGACATTTGTTTTTTATTGTATTTGTCTCCTTATATCTTTCTGGTATCTATATACATAACTATGACCATGTATCGACTGATTTGCAGCCACTATTGCGGTCTGGACATGCGCACATTATGTGTGAGGCTGTTCCAACCATCTTTGTTGAGGATTTCATTCAGTAGCTGGACGCCGGCATGATCGCGATATTTGATCCTCCCGCGCATGCGCGGTAGGAGAATGGGAACGCCGCTGAACATGCGATATATATTTCTAATTGATGTTAATCATTTGTTGATCAATGTCTCTATATATCACATGCTTGTAGCACATGTGCATTAGGCTTGATAAAGACAGCATTGAGCTGTTGAAACGTCGCTTCATTTTTTTGGGTCAATAAACCACACGTTTTCTTCAATTACTTGGAGTGCTGCTGGCTTTTTTCTTTTCCATATATATATATATATATATATATATATATATTATAGGGGTCAGAATATGGTGATTCAAAGAAAAAAAATATTAAATATATTTTTTTTAAGTATTAAAACACAAAAAAACTATAATATTTAGTATTACTGTAATTGTACTTGCCCAGAGAATGAAAATGATTTCATTTTTACCACGTAGGGAACACTGTAAAAAACAAAACCCATACAAGTATGGCAGAATTGTGTTTTTTTTCCAACTCCACTCCATTTAGAATTTATTTACAGCTTTCTGCTACATTGCATGCTATAGTAATTTGTGCTATTAGAAAGAACAATTTGCATTGTGAAATAATAAACCCTCACATGTAGAGTTGAGCAAACCCAAACTGTAAAGTTCGGGTTCGTACCGAACTTTAGGGGTTTCGGCACCCAGACCCGAACCCGAACATTTACGTAAAAGTTTGGGTTCGGTGTTCAGCGATTTTTATGGCGCTTTTTGAAAGGCTGCAAAGCAGCCAATCAACAAGCGTCATACTACTTGCCCCAAAAGGCCATTACAGCCATGCCTACTATTGGCATGGCTGTGATTGGCCAACTGCAGCATGTGACCCAGCCTCTTTTTTAAGCTGGAGTCACGTAGCGCCGCCCGTCACTCTGCTCGGATTAGTGTAGGGAGAGGCTGCAGCTGCTGTGAGGGAGAGATCAGGGAGAAATCTTATCAAGAACTGTTTTTTGTTCTCAGCGATCTACAGCAAATGTGTTTTGTGAGTGCAGTGCACAATTTTTTTAAGCCTGCCCTGAGCCAACTACTACTGAAAAAGATTTTTTTCTTCTTCAGTTAGTCAATATCAATACATAATCGGCAGCCATTTTATGCAACGATAGTGCACCAGCACAGGCTATCTGCATGTCTGCAAGCAGGGCCGGCCTTAGGTGTCCAGGCGCCCTGTGCGAGCTAACCTTGTGGCGCCCCCCCCCCCCCCCCCAAAAAAAAAAAAAAACACTGCTTGTTGCTGGCATCATGGCATAGGCTGGCTGACTATCCAACCAAGTAGTTACCAGCCCACACACCCCAAAGGCCGGTGTAATGTCATACTTCCCTACTTCGTGAGATTTCCCTACCCTCGTCACTTCCGGTCGCACCGGACATGACGTGAGGAGGTGTGCAGCGCCGTGCAGGCGCACAACTTCAGGTTAAGGAAGTTTCACAGCAGAGTGCGCATGCGCCAGGAGTCTCGCCGGCGGTTAGGGAAGGGAAAAATTACGTACGGGCCAGTGCTTTTTCCCTACCCTAACCGCCGGCGAGGCTCCCAGCGCATGCGCACTCTGCTGTGAAATTTCCCTAACCCATCGTTGTGCGCAGTGCGCCCCCCCAGTATAATAAACATTGGTGGCGCAGTGCGCCCCCCCAACACCCCAGTATAATAAACATTGGTGGCGCAGTGCGCCCCCCCCCAACACCCCAGTATAATAAACATTGGCGCAGTGCGCCCCCCCAACACCCCAGTATAATAAACATTGGTGGCGCAGTGCGCCCCCCCCAACACCCCAGTATAATAAACATTGGCGCAGTGCGCCCCCCCTCAATATAATAAACATTGGTGGCGCAGTGCGCCCCCCCTCAATATAATAAACATTGGTGGCGCAGTGCGCCCCCCCCTCAATATAATAAACATTGGTGGCGCAGTGCGCCCCCCCTCAATATAATAAACATTGGTGGCGCGGTGCGCCCCCCCTCAATATAATAAACATTGGTGGCGCAGTGGGCAGTGCCAATGAGGGTTAAAAAAAAAATAATAATTAACTCACCTCCTCCAATTGATCGTCTTCTGTTCTTTCTTCATGACCTGTCAAAGGACCTGTGGTGACATCACTGTGCTCATCACATGATACATCACATGATCCATCACCATGGTAATGGGTCATGTGATGAGCTCAGTGACGTCACCACAGGTCCTGAAGAAAGACCGGCAGCTACGCGATCAACTGGAGGAGGTGAGTTAATTTTTTTAAATTATTTTTTAACCCTCATTGGCACTTCCCACTGAGCCACCAATGTTTCTTATACTGGGGGGGGGGGCGCACTGTGCCACCAACGTTTCTTATACTAGGGGGGGCGCACTGAGCCACCAATTATGTTTGTTTCTTATACTGGGGTGTTTGGGGGGGGGGCGCACTGTGCCACCAACGTTTCTTATACTGGGGGGGGGGCGCACTGAGCCACCAATTATGTTTCTTATACTGGGGTGTTGGGGGGAGGGGGGGCACTGTGCCACCAACATTTCTTATACAAATACAGGAGGCGGGTGCCGGAATCAAATAGCCGACACCCGACCTCTGTGACAGGGAGCTGCGATCAGCGGCAGTTAACCCCTCAGGTACCACACCTGAAGGGTTAACTCAACTGCCGCTGATCGCAGCTCCCTGTCACAGAGGTCGGGTGTCGGCTATTTGATTCCGGCACCAGCCTCCTGTATTTGTATTCAGGTCAGTTTTCTTCATTGGTGGCGCAGTGGCCACAGCCCCTCCCCTCCTCCTCCTTCTGTCTCTCTTCTTATTGGCAGCGGCGGGGGCAGCAGGCAGGTCAGACAGGGGAGGGGGAGATGGAGGGGGCGCCCCGAGGGAGAACACAAGTACAGCCTCGCCTGCCGCAGATTACATTGCGAGCTGTCGGCCGCCCAGCGCCCCTGTTACTATGGCGCCCTGTGCGGCCGCACAGCCCGCACACCCCAAAGGCCGGCCCTGTCTGCAAGTCCAGAAATACAGCTTTTTGCTTCCTGGGGTTAAAAAAATACATCTGTTAAATATAGTGCACATCTGGGATTACACGTGCATAAGTGATTGTCACATTTAGGCCAGAAATACATCTTTTTGCTTACTAGGGTGAAAAAACCCACTAATATACTGCACATCTGGGATAAGACGTGCATAAGTGAGTGTCACATTTAGGCCAGAAATATGGCTTTTTGCTTACTGGGGTGAAAAAACCCTCTGATATACTGCACATCTGGGATAAGACGTGCATAAGTGAGTGTCACATTTAGGCCACAAATACCGCTGTCATATAGAGTTTAAAAAAAAAAATATTTTGTGCAATACCCTACATCAGGGTTTTTATTGGCATTTAATTATTTTTAACAGACTTAACCACTTTTTACTTTGCTTCGTAAACGCTATGAGGCAAACATCTAATAAGGGATGCAGTCATGGTTGTGGTGGTGGTGTTGGTGGAGCCTCTGGTGCAGGGAGAGGATTCTATATTACATGCTGTTCTGAGTCTAGTTTTGGGTATTTACTTGTAGTTAGTTTGGACAGCAATATACTGGGCGTTCTTCGCTTCGCGATTTGGGTGTGCATAAGTGAGTGTCACATTTAGGCCAGAAATATGGCTTTTTGGTTACTGGGGTGAAAAAACCCTCTGATATACTGCACGTCTGGGATTAGACGTGCATAAGTGAGTGTCACATTTAGGCCACATATACGGCTTTGTGTATACTGGGGTGAAAAAACCCTCTGATATACTGCACATCTGGGATGAGACGTGCATAAGTTACTGTGAAATTTAGGCCACAAATACCGCTGTCATATAGAGTTGAAAAAAAAAAAATAATTGAGTGCAATACCCTACATCAGGGTTTTTATTGGCGGTTAATTATTTTTAACATACTTAACCACTTTTTACTTTGCTTTGTGAATGTTAACTATGAGGCAAACATCTAATAAGGGACGTGGTCATGGTCGTGGTGGTGGTGTTAATGGATCCTCTGGTGCAGGGAGAGGACGTGGCCGTTCTGCCACAGGTACACGTCCTACTGAACCTATTACCTCAGGTCCCAGTAGCCGCCAGAATCTACAGTGATATTTGGTCGGGCCTAATGCCGTTCTAAGGATGGTAAGGCCTAAACAATTACAGGCGCTAGTCAATTGGGTAGCCGACAGTGGATCCAGCAGGTTCACATTATCGCCCACCCAGTCTTCTGCAGAAGGCGCACAGGTGGCGCCTGAAACCCATGCCCATCAGTCTGTCACATCACCCCCGTGCATATCGGGGAACCTGTCTGAGCCTCAAGTCATGCAGCAGTCTCTTATGCTGTTTGAAGACTCTGCTGGCAGGGTTTCCCAAGGGCATCCACCTAGCCCTTCCCCAGGGGTGGAAGACATAGAATGCACTGACGCACAAACACTTATGTTTTCTGATGAGGACATGGGAATACCACCTCAGCACGTCTCTGATGATGATGAAACACAGGTGCCAACTGCTGCGTCTTTCTGCAGTGTGCAGACCGAAAAGGAGGTCAGGGAAGAAGACTGGGTGGAAGACGATGCAGGGGACGATGAGGTCCTAGACCCCACATTGAATGAAGGTCATGCCACTGACTTTCAGAGTTCGGAGGAAGAGGCAGTGGTGAGACCGAGCCAACAGTGTAGCAAAAGCGGGAGAAGGGTGCAAAAGCAGAGCAGCCATCGCCAAAACAGTTCGCCTGCTACTGGCCACCGTCACCAGGGACCGAGCACACCAAAGGCAGCTTCAAGGAGTTCCCTGGCATGGCACTTCTTCACACAATGTGCTGACGACAAGACCCGAGTGGTTTGCCCGCTGTGGCATCAGAGCCTGAAGCGAGGCATTAACGTTCTGAACCTTAGCACAACCTGCATGACCAGGCATCTACATGCGAGATACGGGCTGCAGTGGGGTAAGCACCTTCAAAACCAAGAAAGGGCTCAGGCCCCTCCTGCTCCCTCTTCTGCTGCTGCCTCGGCCTCTTCCTCCGCCTCTGGAGAAACGTTGGCAGCTGCCGCCCAGCAAACAGAGGATGTGCCACCAACAACACCACCTCCGTCACCTAGCATCTCCACCATGTTGCACGGAAGCGTTCAGCTCTCCATCTCACAAACCTGCCACCCTCGATCCCTGGCCCTGAATGCCAGCATTTCTAAACTGCTGGCCTTTGAAATGCTGTCGTTCAAACAGCTCATGTCGCTTGCTGTCCCACAGTACGTCGTTCCCAGCCGCCACTACTTCTCCAGGAGAGCCGTGCCCTCCCTGCACAACCAAGTATTGGATAAAATCAAGTGTGCACTGCGCAACGCCATCTGTGGCAAGGTCCACCTAACCACAGATACGTGGACCAGTAAGCACGGCCAGGGGCGCTATATCTCCCTAACTGCACATTGGGTAAATGTAGTCGCGGCTGGGCCCCAGGCAAAGAGCTGTTTGGCGCACGTCCTTCCACCACCAAGGATCGCAGGGCATCATTCTTTGCCTTCTGTTGCCTCCTCTTCCTACTCGGCTTCCTCCACCTCTTCTACCACCTCCTCATCCGGTCAGCGACAGACCTTCACCACCAACTTCAGCGAATGTGTTTGGGGGACAGGCCCCACACTGCGCAGGAGTTGTGGCGGGGTATAGAACAACAGACCGACGAGTGGTTGCTGCCAGTGAGCCTCAAGCCCAGCCTGGTGGTGTGCAATAATGGGCGAAATCTCGTTGCAGCTCTGGGACTAGCCGGTTTGACGCACATCCCTTGCCTGGCGCATGTGCTGAATTTGGTGGTGCAGAAATTCATTCACAACTATCCCGACATGTCTGAGCTGCTGCATAAAGTGCGGGCCGTCTGTGCGCGCTTCCGGCCTTCTCATCCTGCCGCCGCTCGGCTGTCTGCTCTACAGCGTAACTTCGGCCTTCCCGCTCACCGCCTCATATGCAATGTGCCCACCAGGTGGAACTCCACCTTGCACATGCTGGAGAGACTGTGCGAGCAGCAGCAGGCCATAGTGGAGTTTCAGCTGCAGCACGCACGGGTGAGTCACACTGCGGAACAGCAACACTTCACCACTAGAGTTGAGCGAACACCTGGATGTTCGGGTTCGAGAAGTTCGGCCGAACTTCCCGGAAATGTTCGGGTTCGGGATCCGAACCCGAACCGAACTTCGTCCCGAACCCGAACCCCATTGAAGTCAATGGGGACCCGAACTTTTGGGCACTAAAAAGGCTGTAAAACAGCCCAGGAAAGAGCTAGAGGGCTGCAAAAGGCAGCAACATGTAGGTAAATCCCCTGCAAACAAATGTGGATAGGGAAATGAATTAAAATAAAAATTAAAAAAATAAAAATGACCCAATATCAATTGGACAGGGGTCCCATAGCAGAGAATCTGGCTTCACGTCAGAAGAGAATCAGTCTCTTCATGCCATAGCAAAGAATCTGGCTTCATGTCAGCAGAGAATCAGTCTCTTCATGCCATAGCAGAGAATCTGGCTTCATGTCAACCACCACTGGAAGAGGCCACTGTCACATATTTAGGCCCCGGCATCCAGACAGAGGAAAGCGGTCCCGTAACAGAGAATCTGGCCTTATGTCAGCGCAGAATCTGTCTTCATGTCATAGCAGAGAATCAGGCTTCACGTCACCCACCACTGGAACAGGCCACTGTCACACATCTAGGCCCAGGCACCCAGGCAGAGGAGAGAGGTCCCGTAACAGAGAATCTGGCCTTATGTCAGCACAGAATCTGTCTTCATGTCATAGCAGAGAATCAGGCTTCACGTCACCCACCACTGGAACAGGCCACTGTCACATATTTAGGCCCAGGCACCCAGGCAGAGGAGAGAGGTCCCGTAACAGAGAATCTGGCCTTATGTCAGCGCAGAATCTGTCTTCATGTCATAGCAGAGAATCAGGCTTCACGTCACCCACCACTGGAACAGGCCACTGTCACACATTTATGCCCAGGCACCCAGGCAGAGGAGAGAGGTCCCGTAACAGAGAATCTGGCCTTATGTCAGCGCAGAATCTGTTTTCATGTCATAGCAGAGAATCAGGCTTCACGTCACCCACCACTGGAACAGGCCACTGTCACACATTTAGGCCCAGGCACCCAGGCAGAGGAGAGAGGTCCCGTAACAGAGAATCTGGCCTTATGTCAGCACAGAATCTGTCTTCATGTCATAGCAGAGAATCAGGCTTCACATCACCCACCACTGGAACAGGCCACTGTCACATATTTAGGCCCAGGCACCCAGGCAGAGGAGAGAGGTCGCGTAACAGAGAATCTGGCTTCATGTCAGCACAGAATAAGTCTTCATGTCATAGCAGAGAATCAGGCTTCACGTCACCCACCACTGGAACAGGCCACTGTCACATATTTAGGCTCAGGCACCCAGGCAGAGGAGAGAGGTCCCGTAACAGAGAATCTGGCCTTATGTCAGCGCAGAATCTGTCTTCATGTCATAGCAGAGAATTAGGCTTCACGTCACCCACCACTGGAACAGGCCACTGTCACATATTTAGGCCCAGGCACCCAGGCAGAGGAGAGAGGTCACGTAACAGAGAATCTGGCTTCATGTTAGCACAGAATAAGTCTTCATGTCATAGCAGAGAATCAGGCTTCACGTCACCCATCACTGGAACAGGCCACTGTCACACATTTAGGCCCCGGCACCCAGACAGAGGAGAGGTTCATTCAACTTTGGGTTGCCCCGCAATATAATGGTAAAATGAAATTAAAAATAGTATTGAATGAGGAAGTGCCCTGGAGTAGAATAATATATTGTTAAGGGGAGGTAGTTAATATCTAATCTGCACAAGGGATGGACAGGTCCTGTGGGATCCATGCCTGGTTCATTTTTATGAACGTCAGCTTGTCCACATTGGCTGTAGACAGGCGGCTGCGTTTGTCTGTAATGACGCCCCCTGCCGTGCTGAATACACGTTCAGACAAAACGCTGGCCGCCGGGCAGGCCAGCACCTCCAAGGCATAAAAGGCTAGCTCTGGCCACGTGGACAATTTGGAGACCCAGAAGTTGAATGGGGCCGAACCATCAGTCAGTACGTGGAGGGGTGTGCACAGGTACTGTTCCACCATGTTAGTGAAATGTTGCCTCCTGCTAACACGTATCAGGTGGTGGTGCAGTTAGCTGTGGCGTGTTGACAAAACTTTTCCACATCTCTGCCATGCTAACCCTGCCCTCAGAGGAGCTGGGCGTGACACAGCTGCGTTGGCGACCTCTTGCTCCTCCTCTGCCTTCGCCTTGGGCTTCCACTGGTTCCCCTGTGACATTTGGGAATGCTCTCAGTAGAGCGTCTACCAACGTGCGCTTGTACTCGCGCATCTTCCTATCACGCTCCAGTGTAGGAAGTAAGGTGGGCACATTGTCTTTGTACCGGGGATCCAGCAGGGTGGCAACCCAGTAGTCCGCACACGTTAAAATGTGGGCAACTCTGCTGTCGTTGCGCAGGCACTGCAGCATGTAGTCGCTCATGTGTGCCAGGCTGCCCAGAGGTAAGGACAAGCTGTCCTCTGTGGGAGGCGTATCGTCATCGTCCTGAGTTTCCCCCCAGCCACGCACCAGTAATGGGCCCGAGCTGCTTTGGGTGCCACCCCGCTGTGAACATGCTTCATCCTCATCCTCCTCCTCCTCATCCTCGTCCTCCTCGTCCTCCAGTAGTGGGCCCTGTCTGGCCACATTTGTACCTGGCCTCTGGTGTTGCAAAAAACCTCCCTCTGAGTCACTTCGAAGAGACTGGCCTGAAAGTGCTAAAAATGACCCCTCTTCCTCCTCTTCCTCCTGGGCCACCACCTCTACCTTCATCGCCCTAAGTTTTTTCTCAAGGAGACATAGAAGTGGTATTGTAACGCTGATAACGGTGTCATCGCCACTGGCCATGTTGGTGGAGTACTCGAAACAACGCAACAGGGCACAAAGGTCTCGCATGGAGGCCCAGTCATTGGTGGTGAAGTGTGTCTGATCCGCAGTGCGACTGACCCGTGCGTGCTGCAGCTGAAACTCCACTATGGCCTGCTGCTGCTCGCACAGTCTGTCCAGCATATGCAAGGTGGAGTTCCACCTGGTGGGTACGTCGCATATGAGGCGGTGAGCGGGAAGGCCGAAGTTACGCTGTAGCACAGACAGGCAAACAGCGGCAGGGTGTGAACGCCGGAAGCGTGAACAGACGGCCCACACTTTATGCAGCAGCTCTGACATGTCGGGGTAGTTGCGAATGAACTTCTGCACCACCAAATTCAGCACATGCGCCAGGCAAGGGATGTGCGTCAAACCGGCTAGTCCCAGAGCTGCAACGAGATTTCGCCCATTATCGCACAGGCCGGGCTTGAGGCTCACCGGCAGCAACCACTCGTCGGTCTGTTGTTCTATACCCCGCCACAACTCCTGTGCGGTGTGGGGCCTGTCCCCCAAACATATGAGTTTCAGAATGGCCTGCTGACGTTTACCCCGGGCTGTGCTTAAGTTGGTGGTGAAGGTGTGTGGCTGACTGGATGAGCAGGTGGAAGAAGAGGAGGAGGAAGCTGAGTAGGAGGAGGAGACAGGAGGCAAAGAATGTTGCCCTGCGATCCTTGGCGGCGGAAGGACGTGCGCCAAACAGCTCTCCGCCTGGGGCCCAGCCGCCACTACATTTACCCAGTGTGCAGTTAGGGAGATATAGCGTCCCTGGCCGTGCTTACTGGTCCACATATCTGTGGTTAGGTGGACCTTGCCACAGATGGCGTTGCGCAGTGCACACTTGATTTTATCGGACACTTGTTTGTGCAGGGAAGGCACAGCTCTCTTGGAGAAGTAGTGGCGGCTGGGAACAACATACTGTGGGACAGCAAGTGACATGAGCTGTTTGAAGCTGTGTGTGTCCACCAGCCTAAATGACAGCATTTCATAGGCCAGTAGTTTAGAAATGCTGGCATTCAGGGCCAGGGATCGAGGGTGGCTAGGTGGGAATTTACGCTTTCTCTCAAATGTTTGTGAGATGGAGAGCTGAACGCTGCCGTGTGACATGGTTGAGATGCTTGGTGACGCAGGTGGTGGTGTTGGTGGTACATCCCATGTTTGCTGGGCGGCAGGTGCCAACGTTCCTCCAGAGGCGGAGGAAGAGGCCGAGGCGGCGGCAGCAGCAGCAGAAGAGGCCGAGGCGGCGGCAGCAGCAGAAGAGGCCGAGGCGGCGGCAGCAGCAGAAGAGGTAGCAGGGGGAGCCTGAGTGACTTCCTTGTTTTTAAGGTGTTTACTCCACTGCAGTTCATGCTTTGCATGCAGGTGCCTGGTCATGCAGGTTGTGCTAAGGTTCAGAACGTTAATGCCTCGCTTCAGGCTCTTATGGCACAGCGTGCAAACCACTCGGGTCTTGTCGTCAGCACATTGTTTGAAGAAGTGCCATGCCAGGGAACTCCTTGAAGCTGCCTTTGGGGTGCTCGGTCCCAGATGGCGGCGGTCAGTAGCAGGCGGAGTCTCTTGGCGGCGGGTGTTCTGATTTTGCCCACTGCTCCCTCTTTTGCTACGCTGTTGGCTCGGTCTCACCACTGCCTCTTCCTCCGAACTCTGAAAGTCAGTGGCATGACCTTCATTCCATGTGGGGTCTAGGACCTCATCGTCCCCTGCATCGTCTTCCACCCAGTCTTGATCCCTGACCTCCTTTTCAGTCTGCACACTGCAGAAAGACGCAGCAGTTGGCACCTGTGTTTCGTCATCATCAGAGACGTGCTGAGGTGCTATTCCCATGTCCTCATCATCAGGAAAAATAAGTGGTTGTGCGTTAGTGCATTCTATCTCTTCCACCCCTGGGGAAGGGCTAGGTGGATGCCCTTGGGAAACCCTGGCAGCAGAGTCTTCAAACAGCATAAGAGAATGCTGCATAACCTGAGGCTCAGACAGTTTCCCTGATATGCATGGGGGTGATGTGACAGACCGATGGGCTTGGTTTTCATGCGCCATCTGTGCACTTTCTGCAGAAGACTGGGTGGGAGATAATGTGAACGTGCTGGATCCACTGTCGGCCACCCAATTGACTAATGCCTGTACCTGCTCAGGCCTTACCATCCTTAGAACGGCATTGGGCCCCTCCAAATATCGCTGTAAATTCTGCTGGCTACTGGGACCTGAGGTAGTTGGTTCACTAGGACGTGTGGCTGTGGCAGAACGGCCACGTCCTCTCCCAGCACCAGAGGGTCCACTAACACCACCACGACCATGTCCACGTCCGCGTCCCTTATTAGATGTTTTCCTCATTGTTCCCATTCACCACAATTTTGAGAATGGCAAATTTGGGAATAGTTATTCAACCCAGAACAAAAAGTGTGCTTTTACGGTCACTACAAATAACTTGACAAGCTAAAACAGTACTTATTTGGTTGAATAGAAATGTGAGGCCTGTTTTTTTTTGCGCTGTGTGACAGGTATAGGTTTAATCACAGAATCAGACTTCTATCTGCACGGTAGCGTGTGTCTTAGGTTTTTCTGAATGACACTATCAGCACCTTCAATGTAAGATATTCTTTTTGGGATAGATTTAAAGTAGGCCTCATATTCCAGAAACTAGTTATTTTGAGAATGGCAAATTTGGGAATAGTTTTTCAACCCAGAACAAAAAGTGTGCTTTTACGGTCACTACAAATAACTTGACCAGCTAAAACAGTACAGATTTGGTTGAATAGAAATGTCAGGTCTATTTTTTAGGCGCTGGGTGACAGGCTCAACTTGCCCCTGATGTAGTATATGGCCAAAAAATAACTCCACTATTGATGGTTAAATGCACTTGGGTGACACAGGCTCAGCCTGCACCAGATGTAGTATATGGCCAAAAAATAACCAGACTGTTGATGGTTAAATGCACTTCGGTGACACAGGCTCAGCCTGCAGCTGATGTAGTATATGGCCAAAAAATAGCCAGACTGTTGATGGTTAAATGCACTTCGGTGACACAGGCTCAGCCTGCAGCTGATGTAGGATATAGCACAAAATAACCACACTATTGATGGTTAAATACACTTGGTGATAGCTTGTGCTGGCGCACCACAAGTCACAAAATGGCCGCCGATCACCCCAGAAAAAAAGTGATCTAAAAACGCTCTGGGCAGCCTCAAAAAAGTGAGCAAGTCGATATTAGCACTTCAATGATCCACAGCTGCAGATCGATCACAGAACGAAGTTTTTTGGAGGAGTTAATCTGCCTAATCTCGCCCTAACGTCGCAGCTGCAACCTCTCCCTATGCTTGAATCAGCAGAGTGACGTGCAGCGCAACGTGACCCAAGCTTATATAGAGGCTGGGTCACATGCTGCACTGGCCAATCACAGCCATGCCAATAGTAGGCAAGGCTGTGATGGCCTCTTGGGGCAAGTAGTATGACGCTTGTTGATTGGCTGCTTTGCAGCCTTTCAAAAAGCGCCAAGAAAGCGTCAAACACCGAATACGAACCCGGACTTTTACGAAAATGTTCGGGTTCGGGTCCGTGTCACGGACACCCCAAAATTCGGTACGAACCCGAACTATACAGTTCGGGTTCACTCATCCCTATTCACCACCAATGACTGGGCCTCCATGCGAGACCTGTATGCCCTGTTGCGCTGTTTCGAGTACTCCACCAACATGGCCAGTGGCGAGGACGCCGTTATCAGCGTTACAATACCACTTCTATGTCTCCTTGAGAAAACACTTAGGGCGATGATGGAAGAGGATGTGGCCCAGGACGAGGAAGAGGGGTCATCTCTAACACTTTCAGGACAGTCTTTTAGAAGTGGCTCAGAAAGAGGATTTTTGCAACAGCAGAGGCTAGGTACAAATTTGGCCAGCCAGGGCCCACTACTGGAGGATGAGGAGGAGGAGGATGGGGATGAAGCATGTTCACAGCGGAGTGGCATCCAACGCAGCTCAGGCCCATCACTGGTGCGTGGCTGGGGGGATACGGAGGACGCAGACGATATGCCTCCCACAGAGGACAGCTTATCCTTACCTCTGGGCAGCCTGGCACACATGAGCGACTACAGAGTTGCCCACATTTTAACGTGTGCTGACTACTGGGTGGCCACCCTGCTGGATCCCCATTACAAAGACAATGTGCCGTCCTTAATTCCCTCGCTGGAGCGTGATCGTAAGGTAAACTAAATTAACTAGTGCCACCAAGGCAATGAGACCTATCTTGACCCAGGTATTACTTAAAACTTCACTTTAAATTTTTAGTGTACTAAAACCTACATCACAATAGGTAAATGAAAGAGGAAGGGGTAACTTTATTAGTTTTCTACGATTCAAAAAATCCTAAAGTTAAAATTACAGTCTCAACTTCACAGGACCGGACTTAGTAAATGAGAGGGACCAGGAGAGTGCACTATCTCCCACCCTCACACTGGTAGGTAACAGTGTCGCCGTCTGCAGGACTGATATTGGCTCAATACTGCTAACCGTGGCAGTGTGAAGCAGAGGGGACTAAAGCGACATCAGCCCTCTATGACGGGAGAAAAGAGAGACTCCCATACACACAGCTAATCAGCTAAGAGTTAAACTATTAGCCAAAGCTCCACAGTTCCGGCTACACTGTAAACAATGTATCAAAACTACTTGATTGATTGATAACTGTGCTAGTCTGCTAGTCCATTCGGACAGCCACAGTTCAAACACTATGAGGAAAGAGACCGCACATTAAAACAGAAAGAAACTGCCCCCCGACATGTTTCGCCGGTTAAACTGGCTTCTTCAGGGGAAATGGGCAGCAATGGGTGTGGCCAAAAGATGGCAGGTTAAGTGCCCTAGGGGCTGATTGACAGAGCGCTCGTCCACTCATCAATGGGTTAGGCATAGTTACTGACCTGTCACCTTAAGCAGGAAAAAGGGTTCAAAGCAGGTCATCCCCCGGTAACAGACGCCTCCCGATTACGTCATCAAATCGCGCCGTGCACTTGAGAGATGCGCCGGCACTTAGACTAAAACCAGATCGCATATGTGCAGTGCGCATGCGCTACGTCAGGACAGAGATGCGCATACACTCCATCCAGGTAAATAGGCATTGGAGCTAGATTAGACCCAGACATTGGGTTTGCGCTGCGCAAAAAAAGAGGCACAGACCACTTCACATATACTAATGAAGAATACTTGAGTAATCTAAATACAGGGGGAGGTGGCTACTATAGTGCAGTTTGCATTAGGTCTAAAAATATAACAAATGCAATCTAGATGAAAAGATGGCAAAAAGTGCCTAATAAGTTTGTATAGCATACTTGCCTATTGTTAAAGGTGGTACAAGGCTGTTACTAAGTAGTGTATATATCCAGAAAACCATAAAGGCAAAAATATATATATATATATATATAAGCCATAAACACCAGAAAGTGTATACAGGTGTGCAAAATTATTTCTTTATAAGTTCTGACAGTGAAATGTCAGAAAACTGTGTGTGAGTAGGGACACAAAAATAGAACAGCAAGGCTCTCAACCCTGAACAGTACGGCTATATCATAATGAGAATGAGTGCCATATTTGTGAGTTTAAAACCTTTATTACAGAACCCTGGATCCTACTTGCAAAAGAAAGGGTGACCACAATAGGTGTAACTATTGGAATAGGTCAAATATCTCCCTAAGAGATTTACAGAAGCCCTCAAAAGTGGTTATAAAAAACCAAAACTGTCCTTATGGCAACCCAAAAATTTCTAAGAAAAGTAGAGTATAGTCCGAAAGGTTGAAACATATGTCAAAAAATACAGTTACTGCAGTACTAAGCGAAATTAGTAGAGCTGCAAATATTCAAAGAACCAACAAGTGATAGTGCCTCTCCCTATGACTTTAAAAGAAAGGCTGTGAAGGCAAAACCTTCATTGAGACCATTAGGACTAAGGCTATCAAGCCTATATATCCACCTGGTCTCCTCCTGTAAAAGGATGGCATCCAGGTCTCCTCTCCTGGCACCTAGAGTTTTCTTGCAAATGCCCCAAAATTTTAAGGCCTTATGGTCACCAGAATGGTGGGACCTAACGTGTCTAGAGATTGAGGTGTCAGCTCCTGTGTTAATGCTACTAAGGTGTTGTGAAATTCTCCTCCTAAACTCCTGGGACGTCTTGCCAACATAGATTTTGGGGCACGAACATTGAATGGCATAGACAATGCCTCTTGTTTTACAATTAATATATTGTCTTATGTTGTATTTTTTCTCATCCACAGGGTTGACAAATGATTGGCATTTCTTCACGAGGGGACAGAATACACAGTCCCCGCACGGGTAAGTACCCACCACTCTTGATGTTAACCAGGTTGTATTAGGCGGTGTGGGCTGATAAAAACTGTGGACCAAGGTGTCCTTGAGGTTTTTTCCTCTACGATAGGTGACACTTGGTTTCTTGGTAATTACTGTCCTCAAGTCATTATCAGCCCACAGGACATGCCAATGTTTATTCAGGATTTGATAGATTCGGTTATTTTGGGCATCAAAAGTGCCAATACATCTGACAACCTGTTCAGTAGGATTATTGAGCTTAGTTTGTAATAATTCCATCCGGTTGGTATTACTTGCCCTAGCATATGCTTGATGTAGGACTTTTTTGGGGTAACCCCTAGCCCTAAAGCGTTCATATAATGTTTTGCACTCCTTGGTAAATCCTGCATCATCAGAGCAGTTCCTACGAGCTCTGATGTATTGTCCCACAGGTATTCCCTTTTTGGGTGGTTTTGGGTGGTAACTCTTCCACTGCAAAAGGTTGTTGGTAGCTGTGGGTTTTCGATAGATCTCAGACTGGATGTGGCCACCAGAGTCCATTGTGAGCCTTAAATCAAGAAAAGTGATGGTTTTATCATGAATTTCTGATGTGAATTTCATACCAATTGGGTTGGTATTGAGTGCCAACACAAATTGGTGAAAGGTATCTGTAGGCCCTTCCCAGAGGATCAGTACATCATCGATGTACCTAACCCAGAAAAGTATATGCTCAGTGTAACAAGACAGCTCATTAGAAAAAACAATAGTGTCTTCCCACCACCCTAAAAAAAGATTGGCGTAATTTGGTGCGCATTTACTACCCATAGCGGTTCCAACCAGCTGTAAATAATAATGCCCATCAAAAAGAAAATAATTGTGCATTAGGAGAAATTTGAGAAGAGTTAATAAAAACTCATTGTGTGAATAGAATTGAGTGCTCTTAGTCGAAAGAAAGGTGGATACTGCCCTAATTCCTAAATCGTGTTTAATATTGGTGTACAGGGCCTCTACATCGAGGCTCGCTAGTTTGGTCCGTGATGTGACATGTACATCCTGGAGTCTGGTGACCACATCCTTCATGTCTTTGATAAAAGATGGAAGGCTAGATACAAAGGGTGCTATGAACACATCAATATACTGACTGATATTTTCAGTCAGACTATTGTTGCCGGACGTTATTGGTCTACCCGGCACTGGCCGCCTCTGCTTATGCACCTTGGGGATAGCATAAATAGTGGCCGTCGTGGGGTGTTTCTTGAAAAGGAACTTGAACTCATCTTTGGAGATGAGTCCAGAGTCCTTAGCTGCGGACAAAATCAATTTTAATTCAATTGCCTCTTTTTAATTTAATTGCCTCTTTTTTTGCGCAGCGCAAACCCAATGTCTGGGTCTAATCTAGCTCCAATGCCTATTTACCTGGATGGAGTGTATGCGCATCTCTGTCCTGACGTAGCGCATGCGCACTGCACATATGCGATCTGGTTTTAGTCTAAGTGCCGGCGCATCTCTCAAGTGCACGGCGCGATTTGATGACGTAATCGGGAGGCGTCTGTTACCGGGGGATGACCTGCTTTGAACCCTATTTCCTGCTTAAGGTGACAGGTCAGTAACTATGCCTAACCCATTGATGAGTGGACGAGCGCTCTGTCAATCAGCCCCTAGGGCACTTAACCTGCCGTCTTTTGGCCACACCCATTGCTGCCCATTTCCCCTGAAGAAGCCAGTTTAACTGGCGAAACATGTCGGGGGGCAGTTTCTTTCTGTTTTAATGTGCGGTCTCTTTCCTCATAGTGTTTGAACTGTGGCTGTCCGAATGGACTAGCACACTAGCACAGTTATCAATCAATCAAATAGTTTTGATACATTGTTTACAGTGTAGCCGGAACTGTGGAGCTTTGGCTAATAGTTTAACTCTTAGCTGATTAGCTGTGTGTATGGGAGTCTCTCTTTTCTCCCGTCATAGAGGGCTGATGTCGCTTTAGTCCCCTCTGCTTCACACTGCCACGGTTAGCAGTATTGAGCCAATATCAGTCCTGCAGACGGCGACGCTGTTACCTACCAGTGTGAGGGTGGGAGATAGTGCACTCTCCTGGTCCCTCTCATTTACTAAGTCCGGTCCTGTGAAGTTGAGACTGTAATTTTAACTTTAGGATTTTTTGAATCGTAGAAAACTAATAAAGTTACCCCTTCCTCTTTCATTTACCTATTGTGATGTAGGTTTTAGTACACTAAAAATTAAAAGTGAAGTTTTAAGTAATACCTGGGTCAAGATAGGTCTCATTGCCTAGGTGGCACTAGTTAATTTAGTTATTAAATACCTTACCCAGGTTCTGTCCTAAATTTACTTCTTATGTGATCGTAAGGTAGACGCGGTAGAGGCGCTCCTGAGAGCATTCCCGACTGATGCCAGGGGACAAGTGGAAGCACAAGGCGAAGGCAGGGGAGGAGGAACAGGTCGCCAACGCAGCTGTGTCAGCGCCAGCACCTCAGAAGGCAGGGTTAGCATGGCCGACATGTGGAAAAGCTTTGTCACCTCGCCGCAACAACCGGCCCCAACTGCTGATATGGAGCGTGTTAGCAGGAGGCAGCATTTGAACAACATGGTGGAACAGTACCTGGAGTCTTATATCCAGTTTATAGACAGACTAGAAGCTTTTAATGGAATAGGTGGAATGGAGAAACTCAGCACAAACAAACACAATATTACATTTCTGGTCTCTTGTAGACTTGCATTAGAAAAAACAAGTATTCTCTTCTTTAAACCCTGTGGTAGCTCTGGAAAATTACCAGCTTCTCATTATTAGCTATAAAGCTATAAAGTCCCAAACGTCTCTCGGTGTTCATGAACCTTTTCTATATTAGCAAATACAGTGCAAATGAGAAGGATATATATATATATATATATATATATATATTTATTTATTTATAACAGTTACACAGTACTAAACAGTATAAGTTAGTGCAAGATAACCCTTTAAAGTGAAATAAAGTAAGGAGTTGATGACTTTACATAGGGGAAACAGGCAAATGTCCATATACACCCAGACTTCAAAGTATCTCTGCTCCAGAGCACTACTACAGAAACAGTCATTGGCATAGCATCTGACAAAAGAAAAAGCCTCCCTGCTGTGAGAATTTCAGCTGGAGACTAAGGCCTCTTTCACACGGGCGTCGCGGGAAAATATGCGATTTCCACGCGAGTGCAAAGCGTTTTAATGTGTGAGAAAAATCTGCAAGTTTGCTACCCAGACCCAAACCCGGAACCCGAACTTCTTCACTGAAGTTCGGGTTTGGGTTAGGTGTTCTGTAGATTTTATTATTTTCCCTTACAACATGGTTATAAGGGAAAATAATAGCATCCTTAATACAGAATCCTTAGTAAAATGTCCTTTGAGGGGTTAAAAATAATAAACAAATTTAACTCACCCCATCCACTTGATCGCGTAGCGGATCTCCTCTTGTTTCTACTTTCTTCAGGACCTGGCTAAACAACCTGACATCACTGCGCTCACCACATGGTCCATCACCATGGCGATGGACCATGTGATGGAAGTTCAAGTGGATTAAGGTGAGTTTATTAATATTTTTATTTTTTTTTAACCCCTCCATCACTATTTTACTAAGCATTCTGTATTAAGAATGCTAATATTTTCCCTTATAACCATGTTATAAGGGAAAATAATAAAGATCGGGTCCCCATCCTGATCGTCTCCTAGCAACTATGCGTGAAAATCGCACTGCATCCGCACTTGCTTGCGGATGCTTGCAATTTTCACGCAGCCCCATTCACTTCTATGGGGCCTACATTGTGTGAAAAATGCACAATATAGAACATGCTGCAATTTTCACGCAACGCACAAGTGATGTGTGAAAATCACCACTCATGTACACAGCCCCATTGAAGTGAATGGGTCCGGATTCAGTGCGGGTGCAATGCGTTCACCTCACACATTGCACCCACACGGAATTCTCGCCTGTGTGAAAGGGGCCTAAGGCCTTTCACACGAGTGTTTTAGAGTCTCTATCAGGGTTCAGGAAAACACTGATGGGTTTGTATGCAAGTTCAGTCAGTGTTTCAGTTATTTCCGCGTGGGTGCAATCAGTTTGGGATGTGTTTGAAAAAAACTCAAGAATAACAATCTACATCTCCTAGCAACCATCAGTGAAAAACGTATCCGTTTTTCACGGAAGCCTCATTCACTCCTTGGAACCAGAGCTGTTTGAAAAATGCAGAATATAGAACATGCTGCAATTTTTCCTGAACATGGAAATGACGCATGAAAAAGGACACACATGTGCAGAGACCCATTGAAATCAATGGGTCAAGATTCAGTCCAGGTGCCATATGTGTTTGCTTCACGCATCGCACTGGGACGGAAAACTCGCTCATTTGAAAGAGGCCTAATATATGAAATCAGAGTCATATGGAGATAGGGTAGAAGGCTCCTGCATCTCTACGGCAGCAAAAACAGAGTCGTAATATAGCTGTGTGCATGAGTGTTATTAAATGAATTTATGCCAATGTCCCCACAAAACAACTATTTAAGGTCTTGTTCACGCGAACGTGCCGTGTTTTTCGGATCTGCAAAACAAGGATGCCGTCCGTGTGCCTTCTGCAATTTGCGGAACAGAACGGACGGCCATTTATTGAAATGCCTATTCTTGTCCGCAAAATGGACAAGAATAGGACGTGATCTATAATATTTGCGGGGCTACTGAACGGAGCAACGGATGCTCACAGCACACGGAGTGTTATCCGCATCTTTTGCGGCCCCATTAAAGTGAATGAATCAAACCACGATCGTGTAAATGAGCCCTAAACCTAAAATATCTGCACTACATTGAAATGTAATTTAGGTTACTGGAAAACAGGTAACTGCTAAGTGTTCAGGGCATATTTCCATTGCAAATGAAAATCACAGCTTACAAATTATGCCTGTCTATTGTATAAAGACATTCTAGTGAAAACCGCACATTCCATTTATTTTCTATCTACCGTACTTACAGAGAGTTCTACACACCTGTATAAAAAATTACTTTCCATATCTTATTTGTAACTACCAGATACTGGAATGTATGGCCATATTATGCAAATACATACTCAAACAATAGAGTTGTGGAGTGTCCATCATGAAAGCTGCCAAACCTGCCGCTATTCATTTATATTCACATTTCCCAAGCTGCTTATTATAAGGAAGGGTGTTTAGTCTCATTATCTGGACTGAAACAATTAAGCTGTCCGACCACAAGTAATCTTTCACAGGTCAATCCTTTATATTTTTAAATATGCATCAGGAGTGAAGATGTTACCTCCCCATTTCCTCAGGAGTATCCTTCTTCTGTCACAAAGAACTGTTTTCTATAACCAACACAAATGAATTGGCTAATTAAGTGGGCCCTGGATGAAATATTGCAGACACCAATAATGTAATGCATTATGCAGAAAGCTGATTAACCCCTCTCTCTTTATATGGCTCAAATTGAGAAATTCCAGCACAACATATGTCAAGGTATAATTGCATTTTGATGGTCGTATATTTCAGAGTAGGCTCTCTGGGGTTCATGCATTGTGGGCCGAGCACTGGACAGAGAAAAATTCTAAGTATAACCCATCATCAAAATATGCATTCTCTATTTATATGTAAATGAAACGGGCTACACTAAAAGTAATGAAATATACAGCAACATTTAGGGAATTATGATTCTACTGTACTCTAAATCAGTGCTCAGCTCAAAATGCAGCCCTTGTCTCCATTAGAGGGCAAATCATCAATAATGAAAAAATCCATGTGTAGATAATGCAGGAAAACTGTGACAAAAAGTATATGTATTTTCAAATGGTCATTCTTGTGAATTACAGGTGTGGTTTTCTGCCACACCACTATTAATACAATAGCCCCTCCACAATACCCCTGTAAGCATAGCAGTCACAATGGGCAGCCACAATATAGTTAATGCTGTGCAGTGGTAAAATTTCAGCATTAAAAATGGCATTAACACAGGGACTTGTAGAGAAGGATTTATGCGTGCTTGTAGATCCTAGATTAAATAACAGCAGGCAATATTAAGCAATAGCTTCTAAAGCAAGCATGACATTGTCATGTATTAAACAAGGCATGGTTGTGTGACAGGGATGTAATATTATCACGTTACAAAGCTTTGGTGAGGCCTCATCTGGAATATACAGTTCATTTCTGGGTGCAAGTTCATATAAAGGATGCTCTGGAGCAGAATAAAAGTACAGAGGAGAGTGACTAAACAGATATTTACACACATTATTATATATTTAGAATATATTATATATTGTAATATATGTAAATATATTATGGCTAAAACATCAGTAGTAGTTTCCCACAAATTATACATTCATATACAGTATATCAGAAGTATGAATATACAGGGTGGGCCATTTATATGGATACACCTTAATAAAATGGGAATGGTTGGTGATATTAACTTCCTGTTTGTGGCACATTAGTATATGTGAGGGGGGAAACTTTTCAAGATGGGTGGTGACCATGGCGGCCATTTTAAAGTCGGCAATTTTGAATCCAACTTTTGTTTTTTCAATAGGAAGAGGGTCATGTGACACATCAAACTTATTGGGAATTTCACAAGAAAAACAATGGTGTGCTTGGTTTTAATGTAACTTTATTCTTTCATGAGTTATTTACAAGTTTCTGACCACTTATAAAATGTGTTCAATGTGCTGCCCATTGTGTTGGATTGTCAATGCAACCCTCTTCTCCCACTCTTCACAAACTGATAGCAACACCGCAGGAGAAATGCTAGCACAGGCTTCCAGTATTCGTAGTTTCAGGTGCTGCACATCTCGTATTTTCACAGCATAGACAATTGCCTTCAGATGACCCCAAAGATAAAAGTCTAAGGGGGTCAGATCGGGAGACCTTGGGGCTCATTCAACTGGCCCACGACGACCAATCCACTTTCCAGGAAACTGTTCATCTAGGAATGCTCGGACCTGACACCCATAATGTGGTGGCGCACCATCTTGCTGGAAAAACGTGCCAGCTTCAATGCATAAAGAGGGAAACACATCATCATGTAGCAATTTCGCATATCCAGTGGCCTTGAGGTTTCCATTGATGAAGAATGGCCCCACTATCTTTGTACCCCATATACCACACCATACCATAAATTCTTTTGTTCCAACAGTCTTGGAGGGATCTATCCAATGTGGGTTAGTGTCAGACCAATAGCGGTGGTTTTGTTTGTTAACTTCACCATTCACATAAAAGTTTGCCTCATCACTGAACAAAATCTTCTGCGTAAACTGAGGGTCCTGTTCCATTTTTTGTTTTGCCCATTCTGCAAATTCAGTGCGCCGATCTGGGTCATCCTCGTTGAGATGCTGCAGTAGCTGGAGTTTGTAAGGGTGCCATTTGTGAGTAGCTAATATCCGCCGAAGGGATGTTCGACTAATGCCACTCTCCAGTGACATGCGGTGAGTGCTACGCTGTGGGCTCTTGCTGAATGAAGCTAGGACAGCCACTGATGTTTCTTCATTATAGACAGATTTCATGCGTCCACATTTTGGCAAATCCAACACTGAACCAGTTTCACGAAACTTAGCAAGCAGTTTGCTAACTGTAGCATGGGAGATGGGTGGTCTCGTAGGGTGTCTTGCATTGAAATCTGCTGCAATGACCCGGTTACTGCATTCACCAGACATCAACACAATTTCTATCGGCTCCTCACGTGTTAACCTCAGCGACATGTCAATGGCTGTAAACAAAGAGAAACTTGTAAATAACTCATGAAAGAATAAAGTTACATTAAAACCACACCATTGTTTTTTCTTGTGAAATTCCCAATAAGTTTGATGTGTCACATGACCCTCTTCATATTGAAAAAAAAAAAGTTGGCTTCAAAATGGCCGCCATGGTCACCACCCATCTTGAAAGGTTTCCCCCCTCACATATACTAATGTGCCACAAGCAGGAAGTTAATATCCCCAACCATTCTCATTTTATTAAGGTGTATCCATATAAATGGCCCACCCTGTAGATTGGGTTGCTGACAGTGGATCCAATTCCTTCGCATTGTCTCCCACCCAGTCTCATGCTGAAAGACCACAGTTGGCACCTGCAGCCGATGTCCATTAGTCTTTCACCTCACCCCCTTGCAAATCAGCCAAGCAGTCTGAGCCCCAAGTCATGCAGCAGTCTCTTCTGCTTTTTGATGACTGTTAGCAGGATTTCCCAGGGCCATCCACCTATCCCTGCCCCAGAAGGGTAAGAGATTGAGTGCATCGATGCCCAACTACTTATTTTTCAAGATGAGTGCATGGGAGGACCATCGCAGCACGTCTTGGATGATGACAAAACACAGGTGCCAACTGCTGGGGCTTTCGAAAGTGTGCAGACCGACAAGGAAGTCAGGGGTGAAGACTGGGTGGAAGATGATGTGGAGGATGATGAGGTCCTGGACCCCACATGGAATGAAGGTCATGCAAGTGACCTATGTTGTTTGGTGGAAGAGGCAGTGGTCGCACAGAGCCACAAGCACAGCAGAAGAGGGAGCAGGGTGCAAAAGCGGAGCGGCCGTCCTCTAGACAGTACGCCTCCTACTGCCCACCGCAGCAAGGGACCGAGCACACCAAAGCCAGCTCCAAGGAGTTCCCTGGCGTGGCAGTTCTTCAGACAATGTGCTGACAACAAGACACGAGTGGTTTGCACGCTGTGCAATCAGAGCCTGAAGCGAGGCATAACGTTCTCAACCTGAGCACAACCTGCATGACCAGGTATTTAAGTGAAAAGCACGAGCTGCAGTGGAGTAGACACCTCAAAAACCAAGAAAAGTCTCTGGCTCCTCCTGCTTCCTCTTCTGCTGCAGTCGCGGCCTCTTCATCCACCTCTGGAGTGACAGTGCCACCTGGCATCCCACAAACAGAGCATCTGCCAGCAACACCAACACCTGGGTCACCAAGCATCTCCACAATGTCACACAGAAGCGTTCAGCTCTCCATATCCCAAACGCTGGAGAGGAAGAGGAAGTACCCCCTACCCACCCGTGATCCCTAGCCCTGAATGCCAGCATTTCTAAATTACTTGCCTTTGAAATGCTGTCATTCCGTCTGGTTTTAAAGGCCTTATGGCGGTGGCTGTCCCACAGTACGTCGTGCCCAGCCGCTACTACTTTTCAAGGCGAGCCATCCCTTCCCTTTACAACCAAGTAGGGGACAAAATCAGGTGTGCACTGCGCAACGCAATATGTGGCAAGGTGCACCTGACTACGGATACGTGGACCAGTAAGCACGGTCAGGGCCGTTATATCTCCAGAACAGTACACTGGGTAAATGCAGTGGAGGCTGGGCCTGAGGCGGATAGCAGTTTGGCGCATGTCCTTCCACCACCGAGGAATTCAGGGCGCTTCAGTTTGCCTCCTGTTGCTTAATCCTCCTACTCTGCTTCCTCATCCTCTACCAGCTCCTCATCCGGTCAGCGTAACACCTTCACCACCAACTTCAGCACAGCCAGGGGTAAACGACAGCAGGCAGTTTTAAAACGTATCTGTTTGGGGGACAAACCCCACACCACGCAGGAGCTGTGGACGGGCCTTGGACAACAGACCGATGAGTGGTTGGTGCCAGTCAGCCTCAAGCCCGGCCTGGTGGTGTGCGATAATGGGCGAAATCTTGTAGCAGCTCTAGGACTAGCCAGTTTGACGCACATCCCTTGCCTGGCGCATGTGTTGAATTTGGTGGTGCAGAGATTCCTTAAAAATGACCCCAACATGTCAGAGCTGCTGCATAAAGTGCGGGCCGTCTGTGCATGCTTTCGGCGTTCTTACCCTGCTGCTGCTCGGCTGTCAGCGCTGCAGCGTAACTTCGGCCTTCCCGCTCACCGCCTCAAATGCGACGTGCCCACAAGGTGGAACTCCACCTTGCACATGCTGGCCAGACTGGTCGAGCAGCAGCAGGCGATAGTGGAGTTTCAGCTGCAGAACGCACGGGTGAGTCGCTCGGTGGAACAGCACCACTTCACCACCAATGACTGGGCCTCCATGCGAGACCTGTTTTCCTTGTTGCACTGTTTCGAGTACTCCACCAACATAGCCATTGTCGATAACGCTGTTCTCAGCGTTACTATCCCACTTCTATGCCTCCTTGAAAAAAACGCTCCTGGCGATGATGGAAGAGGATGTGGCACAGGAGGAGGAGGAGGAGGAAGAGGGATCATTTCGTAGGGTTTCTGGCCAGTCATTCCCAAGTGGCTCCGAGGGTGGGTTCCTGCACCCACAAACCCAAGGTACACATTTGTCCAGCCAGGGCACAGTTCTGGAGGATGAGGAGGTGGAGGATGAGGAGGAGGAGATGCAGGAGGAGGAACCATGTTCACACCAGGGTGGCACCCAGACCAGCTCATGGCCATCACTGGTGCGTGAATGGGGGGATACAAAGGACACAGCCGATACACCTCCCACAGAGGACAGCTTTTCGTTGCCTCTGGGCAGCCTGGCACACATGAGCGATTACATGCTGCAGTGTTTCCGCAGCGACCGCCGAGTTGCCCACATTCTAACTTGATTACTGGGTGGCCACGCTGCTGGATCCCCGTTACAAGGACATCGTACCGTCCTTAATTCCGTCACTGGAGCGAGATCGTAAGATGCGCGAGTACAAGCGCTCGCTGGTAGACGTGCTGCTGGTGGCATTCCCACCTGACAGCAGGGGCACAGTGGAAGCACAAGGCGAAGGCAGAGGTCGCCAACGCAGCTGGGGCACCGCCAGCACCTCAGAAGGCAGGGTTAGCATGGCCGAAATGTGGAAAAGCTTTGTCAGCACACCACAACAACCAGCACCACCAGCTTATATGGAACGTCTTAGCAGGAGGCAGCATTTCACCAACATGGTGGAGCAGTATGTGTGCACACGCCTACACGTACTGAATGACGGGTCTGCCCCCTTTAACTTTTGGGTCTCCAAATTGGGCACATGGCCTGAGCTTGTCCTTTACGCCTTGGAGGTGCTGGCCTGCCCTGCAGCCAGTGTATTATCTGAACGTGTGTTTAGCACGGCATGGGGCGTCATCACAGACAAGCGCAGCCGCCTGTCCACAGCCAACGTGGACAAGCTCACGTTCATTAAAATAAACCAGGCTTGGATCCCACAGGACTTGTCTGTACCTTGTGCAGAATAGACATTTATACCACCATCAAACATACAGTCTTGTACTCAAGTCAAGTGCAATGATTCTTTGCAGGGCCGGCGCCACCACCCGGCAAACCCGGGCAAATGTCGGGGCCCCCTGCTGGGGGGGCCCACTGTGCCCGCTCACTCCTGCAGCTGTGTCCTGCCTGTTTTGAAGTCTAGGGCACCCTACCCCAGCAATGCAGACAATTTTCGCCATGTGCACTGCTGGGGTAAGTGGCCCCAGAACTCAGAACAGGGAAGATGGAGTTGTTTCGGTAGATGATCAATCTTATGCTAGAATGTAGTTGTTAGAAGGAGGTCTGTGACATCACTGGTCACATGCTCCTTCATGGTCACATGACAAACCCTGACGACTGCAGCAGCAGCTTGTGGAAGGAGGAGGGGCTGTGCCTGCAAGATGCAGAGTGAGGTAGGATGTGCTGCTGGAGAACCAGAGCTTCGTGAGGGGAAGCATATGGAGCTCATATATGAGGGGGCAGGTGGAGCACTCAGGGGCAGTGGGGTTCAAGTGGAGTGGAACCTGGTGCAATTAAGGGGGTTTGTCATACAGATCCGGGTGTATTCTGAGGGCCATGATGTGTATGTCTGTCTGTCCCTGTGTGTGTGTGTGTGTCTGTCAGTCTGTCTGTCCTTGTGTGTGTGCCCCTTTCTGTGTCTATGGCCTCATGCACACCGGCCGTGGGCATCACGGATGCGGACCTATTCACTTGAATGGGTCTGCAATCGCTCAATGGGAAGCACTATGGAGTGTTTCCGTCCGTGCTTCCGCACCGCAAAAAAATAGAACATGTTCTATTTTTTTTTGCGGTGTGTACGGATCATGGACCCATTCAGGTTGAATGGGTCTCAATCTGTCCCGGCCGCCGCACGGACGTTGCCAGTGCATTGGGGACCACAAATTGTGGTCCCCAATGCACGGAACGGACACATAACGGCAGTGTGCATGAGGCCTGAGGCATTGCTTAGACTCCATCCCACAATCTAGCCAGTGCCTAATGGGTTACGGTTTAGACAACCTTGTGGTTCATGATAATTCCCTTTTAAACCCCAGTCCATGTCCCCTCAGTACTGGGAATCAGTGCAGGTCATATTATTGTCACTACCAGAGCTTTGGGACGTTCTCACAGCTCTGTTTCTCCACCCCTGTGATGATGTCACTACTAGAGCTGGGAGGAGTTCTCACTACTCTGTTTACTTTTGGTTTCTTTCACCACAGCTGTTCTTCATGTGTTTGATTTCCCTCTCTTTATATCACCCCTCCTCCTATGATAGGATGTGGATTATAGTTCTCACTTCAGTTGTAGCTCTTGCTTTAGTTTCTTCACTTGTAGCTATCAGTTCACTGGACCTGTGTTCTGCTGCAGCTAGCACTCCGGATTTTGCCAGCCTGTCCTTGCATCCGTCTTCTCTGCGGCTGCAACACCTTCAGCTAAGTCTGCAGACATTGTTGTGTTCCTGTTTGTTTTCTGACTGGATCTGAGGTGGCCACGGTTCCCTCCATATACTGAGTAGGGCACTGGTGGCCGTGCCCCTTCCACTATTGTAGGGGTTACAGTGGTCATTAGTCTTAGGCACGTGGGCATGCCTCGTTCCGCCATTTGGATCCGGGCATGTGCTTTAGCAGAATAGGGAGAGCGTTGAGGGTCGGACAGGGGTCACCCTTTATCCTCCCTAGTTCTGGGTCCAGTCAGTTGCTCTGTACTGTGTATTACTATTGTTGCTCACATACAGCCGTGACAATTATAAGGTAACAAAAGGTTGGAGCATAACTTAAGGTGGAATTTCCTTTTAATGCCCCCTTAAGGTGGCCACACATTAGATAGAAGTTGGTTGTCGATCGCACAGATGTCTGTCCCTGTGTGTGTAGGTGTCTGTCCCTGTGTGTGTGTGTGTGTCTGTCCCTGTGTGTGTGTCTGTCCCTGTGTGTGTGTCTGTCCCTGTGTGTGTGTCTGTCCCTGTGTGTGTGTCTGTCTGTGTGTGTGTGTGTGTCTGTCCCTGTGTGTGTGTCTGTCCCTGTGTGTGTGTGTGTCTGTCCCTGTGTGTGTGTGTCTGTCTGTCCCTGTGTGTGTGTCTGTCCCTGTGTGTGTGTGTGTGTGTGTCTGTCCCTGTGTGTGTGTCTGTCCCTGTGTGTGTGTCTGTCCCCGTGTGTGTGTCTGTCCCCGTGTGTGTGTGTCTGTCCCCGTGTGTGTCTGTCCCAGTGTGTGTCTGTCTCCATGTGTGTGTCTGTCCCCGTGTGTGTGTGTCTGTCCCCGTGTGTGTCTGTGTCTCTGTCCGCGTGTGTGTCTGTCCCTGTGTGTGTGTGTGTGTCTGTCCGCGTGTGTGTCTGTCCCTGTGTGTGTGTGTCTGTCCCTGTGTGTGTGTGTGTCTGTCCCCGTGTGTGTGTCCCTGTGTGTGTGTCTGTCCCTGTGTGTGTGTGTCTGTCCGTGTGTGTGTGTGTGTGTCTGTCCCTGTGTGTGTCTGTCTGTCCCTGTGTGTGTGTGTGTCTGTGTGTGTGTGTGTCTGTCTGTCCCTGTGTGTGTCTGTCTGTCCCTGTGTGTGTGTGTCTGTCCCTGTGTGTGTGTCTGTCCCTGTGTGTCTGTCCCTGTGTGTGTGTCTGTCCCTGTGTGTCTGTTCCCGTGTGTGTGTGTCTGTCCCCGTGTGTGTCTGTGTCTCTGTCCGCGTGTGTGTCTGTCCCTGTGTGTGTGTGTCTGTCCCTGTGTGTGTGTGTGTGTGTCTGTCCCCGTGTGTGTGTGTCCCTGTGTGTGTGTCTGTCCCCGTGTGTCTGTCCCTGTGTGTGTGTGTGTCTGTCCCCGTGTGTGTCTGTCCCTGTGTGTGTGTGTGTATGTGTGTGTCTGTCCCTGTGTGTGTATCTCTCTGTCCCTGTGTATGTCACCATCACCATGCCCACAGTGTTCCCTTTGTTTTGACGCAGCTACATCAGGACATTCTCTGCGGGACAAGATGAAGATGGAAGAGGAGGCAGCGCCGCCAGCATGGAGTCCGTGGTATAGGCACAGGGAGGCACACTAAGGACGCAGGTAACACTACTACATGTTCTACACTAGTGTTATCTGTGATTTACATAGGACTACAGGTAACACTACTACATTTTCTGTACTCAGATAGCCATGACTGTGTTATCTATGCTGTTACATAGGACTGCAGGTGATATCTACTGTATTATCTGTACTCCGAGAGTTATCACTGTGTAAAGGGGGCCCAATGAGACTTTATCGCCCAAGGGCCCACATGATCCTGGAGCCGGCCCTGATTCTTTGTTTTCTTTTTTTTTTTATTTGTCCCAATACTCCATATCCACCTCCTTTTTGTGCCCTAAATTGAAAAAAATTGTATTTTCAATTGTCGGGTGACATTTTACCATTTTTGGCGTATACAAACCCCTGCTGTGCCTGGGTGACAGGGGCCTAAATCTCTCAAAATCCTCTGTTCTATTGCTGGGGGACATGAACCCCCTTTTGTCGTGAATAAACCCCTGCTGTGCCTGGGTGACAGGGGCCTAAATCTCTCAAAATCCTCTGTTCTATTGCTGGGTGACAAGAACCCCCTTTTGCCGTGAATGAACCGCTGCTGTGCCTTGGTGACAGGGGCCTAAATCTCTCAAAATCCTCTGTTTTATTGCTGGGTGACATGAACCCCCTTTTGCCGTGAATGAACCCCTGCTGTGCCTGGGTGACATGGGCCTCGTTCTCTCAAAATCCTCTGTTCTATTGCTGAATGACATGAACCCTCTTTTGCCATGAAGGAACCCCTGCTCTGCATTGCTGACAGGGAACTAAATTTAGTGAAAACATCTGTTACTGATCGGAAGATAAGTGACTACAAGCGTACTCTAATGATGGCATTCCCACCTGACAGCGGGGGCACAGTGGAAGCACAAGGCGAAGGCAGAGGAGGAGGAAGAGGTCGCCAACGCAGCTGGGGCACCGCCAGCACCTGAGAAGGCAGGGTTAGCATGGCCCAAATGTGTAAAAGCTTTGTCAGCCTTGGAGGTGCTGAAATCCCCTGAAGCCAGTGTATAGTGTAAACGTGTGTTTAGCACGGCAGAGAGCATTATCACAGGCCGCAGCCAATGTGGACAAGATTACGTTTATTAAAATGAACCAGGCATGGATCCCACAGGACTTGTCCGTACCTTGTGCAGAATAGACATTTATACCAGCCTCAACCATCCATTCTTGTACTCAAATGCACTTATTCTTTGTTTTATTTTATTATATGTATTATTGTTATATGTATTATTTTGTTATATTTTGGGGGATACCCCAATTTAAAAATAAAAAATAACACAAATCAGTGTTGGCTACCTATTCCTCCTTCACCGCCGCTTCCACCTACAACGCCACGTCAACCTACACCGCCACTTCCACCCATCCACCGCCTCCTCAACCTCCTACTCCTAGATCCAGATTGTTATTTTTAATTTTTCTGCATTTCATGTTATTTTAAGTCATTTCCCTATCCACATTTATTTTCAGAACAGTTGCCATGCTCTTAAGCGCATTTTGATGCCTTTTGCAGCCCTCTAGCCCTTTCCAGGACTATTTTAGAGCCATTTTAGTGCCCAAAAGTTTGGGTCCCCATGGACTTCAATGGGGTTCGGGTCAAGTTCGGGTCCCGAACCCAAACTTTTTTTTTCAAGTTTGGCCGAACTCGTCGAACCCGAACATCCAGGTGTCCGCTCAACTCTAATCATGACTGTGCAAGTCTGGAACAAAAAGTTTACTGGTGTTGGCTGCAGTATTGAAGTACAATATTGCTCTGAAATCTTCATGACTGCTACCAACTTACAGTATCTGCAAGTAAGGTATTTTCTGTTTCTTGTGGTGTCTTACAAGATTGGAGCAGGACAGAACCATGTGTTTCTATTTTTCTGACTTTTAAATAATTTTTGACCCATCTTTTGAAGAACCTGCAGCGCTCAGTGTGAACTGATTGCTTAGAGCAGTGATGGCTAACCTCCAGCACTTCAGCTGTGGTGAAACTACGATTCCCAGCATGCTCCATTCATTTTTATAGAGTTCTGAGAAAAGCCAAGCAAGAGTACATATTGGAAGTCATAGTTTTACCACAGCTGGAGTACCGGAGGTTAGCCATCCCAGGCTTAGAGGTATTTTGTAATTTATTTAGCTACAGATGTTACAGCTGCCCTTTACATCCTGCACACTCAACTGCTCGACTGACGATAACACAAGCAGTTGGGGCGGTGTGTCGCTCCATAGCAAAGGCAGCATTGAAGCGCTCACCACGAGGCCTCCATACCTAAACCTGACCATTATGGGATTCCAAACAGAACCTGGTGTCACGGATGATGTTGCAGATAGCTGGAAGTTATGGATAAACATCCGACTGGCTTGATCCCAAACTAAGGAGCATAAAGGGAACCCCTATAAAACCCTAAGAGCTCACCCTGACTGCTAAGCACATACAAGGGTCTCAGAGGTAGACAATTGCATGCCCTCGTACCTAGACTGTGTGACACCTGAAAACCATATAATAGTGAGGGGACATGACCACCGGCTCCCTGCACTTAATACGGAGGGAGTCAGGGTCACCTAGAATCAAGCCAGCAAGGAAACACAATACATGAAAGGACTTATCTGAACAAGTAGCAACAGAAGTCTCCAACAGTGAACACTTCAATCCAGGAAGTAGTATAAACCGCAAAGTGAGGCAGTATGGGAGGGAATATAAAGGAAAGAGGATTAGTTTAAATAGGTGACACCTGGGAGAAGGAAATGAGATGACAAAGTGAAACCAAAACAAAGAACATCATGCTTGAGGTAGAAAAGGACGTCGGTCAGACCTTCTCACAGAAGTGGTGGTGACAGTACCCCTCCCTCCGGACATTCAGAACCCACCTTCTCAGGATGAGACCTATGGAAAGCCTTGATGCGACAAGTGGCCTTAATGTCCGCCACTGGGACCCACATCCTCTCCTCAGGACCATAACCCTCCCAATGAACAAGGTATTGGAGAGAACCGCGGATAATGCGAGAATCCACAATCCTAGAGACCTGGAATTCAAGATTACCATCAACAAAAATCGAAGGAGGAGGCAAAGAGGAGGGTACAGTGGGTTGGACATAAGGTTTTAATAGGGACCTATGAAAAACATTATGGATCTTCCAAGTCTGAGGAAGATCAAGACGGAAGGCAACGTGATTGATGACGGACAAGATCTTGTAAGGCCCAATAAACTTAGGACCCAACTTCCAGGAGGGAACCTTCAGTTTGATATTCTTTGTAGACAACCACACCAGATCACCCACATTCAGGTCCGGACCAGGCACACGTCTCTTATCCGCCACACGCTTATATCTCTCACTCATCCTCTTCAGATTACCCTGAATCTTTTGCCAAATAAATGACAAAGACGAGGAAAATCTCTCCTCATCAGGTAAACCAGAAGACCCCTCTCCAGAGAATGTCCCAAACAGCGGATGAAACCCATAAGCACCAAAAAATGGTGACGTATCAGAGGACTCCTGGCGACGGTTATTTAAAGCAAACTCAGCAAGGGACAAAAAAGAACACCAATCCTCCTGATTCTCCGCCACAAAACAGCGCAGATATGTCTCCAGATTCTGATTGACGCGTTCGGTCTGACCATTCGATTGCGGGTGAAAAGCAGAAGAAAACGACAACTGAATCCCCAAGAGAGAACAGAAGGCCTTCCAGAATCTAGAAACAAATTGCGTGCCCCTATCAGAAACAATGTCTGAAGGAATGCCATGCAATTTGACAATGTGATTAACAAACGCTTGCGCCAACGTATTAGCATTGGGTAACCCAGGAAAGGGAATGAAATGCGCCATTTTGATAAAATGGTCAACTACCACCAGAATCACAGTCTTCCCCGAGGAATAAGGTAGGTCCATAATGAAGTCCATGGACAGATGCGTCCAAGGACGGGAAGGAATGCGTAACGGGAGGAGAGAACCCGATGGCCGTGAATGAGGGACCTTGGCACGAGCGCAGGTCTCTCAGGCTGCCAAAAAACCCTCAACCGTTTTAAAAAGAGCCGGCCACCAGAATCTCCGAGCAATGAGATCTACTGTGGCTCTACTCCCCGGGTGCCCAGCAAGGACAGTATCGTGGTGCTCCTTAAAAACCTTGTGTCGTAAAGCGAGAGGCACAAACAACCTCCCAGGAGGACAAAGATCAGGAGCCTCTGCCTGGGCTGCCTTAACCTCTGTCTCCAAATCAGGATAAAGAGCAGAGACGACCACCCATTCAGCCAAAATGGGACCCGGGTCTTCAAAGTTCCCCCCTCCCGGAAAACAACGTGACAGGGCATCCGCCTTCACATTTTTAACCCCAGGGCGGAACGTGACAACAAAATTAAACCTAGAAAAGAATAAAGACCATCTGGCCTGTCTCGGGTTCAGAGGTTTGGCTGATTCGAAGTAGGCCAGATTCTTATGGTCGGTAAACACGGTAATAGGGTGTCTGGCTCCCTCTAGCCAATGGCGCCATTCCTCAAAAACTAAGCTAATTTGATGGCCAACAACTCCCTATCTCCCACATCGTAATTTCTCTCTGTGGAGGAGAGTTTCCTTGAGAAAAAGGCACACAGTCGCCATTTGGCAGGAGAGGGACCCTGAGATAAGACCGCACCCACACCCTCCTCAGAAGCGTCCACCTCAACAATAAAAGGTAGAGAGACATCAGATTGTACCAAAATGGGAGCGGAAGCAAAACTCTCTTTGATACTAGAAAAGGCTTTAAGCGCATTTACCGACCAGGAGGAAAAATCCACCCCCTTTTTAGTCATATCAGTGAGTGGCTTAACAACAGAGGAATAATTCAAAATGAACTTTCTGTAATAATTGGCAAAACCCAAAAACCACATCAGCGCCTTCTGATTCTCAGGAAGCTCCCAATCAAGCACAGCGCTGACCTTCTCAGGGTCCATGCGAAAACCAGAAGCGGAGAGAAGAAAACCAAGAAATTGAATCTCCGGAACCGCAAACACAAATTTTTCCAGTTTAGCGTACAATTTATTCTCCCACAGAATGAGCAAGACCTGAGGTAGGTGGTCCCTATGAGTTTTGAAATCGGGAGAAAAAAATCTAAATGTCATCTAGATACACCAGTACAAACTTCCCCATTAAATGATAAAAAATGCTGTTCACAAAATGTTGGAAGACGGCTGGAGCATTCATCAAACCAAAGGGCATAACCAAATTCTTGAAATGACCCTCAGGGGTATTGAAGATCGTCTTCCATTCGTCCCCTTCCCTGACCCTGACTAGGTTGTATGCCCCTCTTAAATCCAACTTAGAAAAAACTTTAGCCCCAACAATCTGGTTAAACAGGTCCGGGATCAGAGGAAGCGGATATGGGTCACGAATTGTGATACAGTTCAGCTCCCTGAAATCCAGACAAGGTCTTAAAGAACCATCTTTTTTCTTAACAAAAAAAACAAACAACGGCAACAGGTGACTTCGAGGGTCGGATGTGTCCCTTTCTCAGGCTCTCAGAGATATAAGTACGCATAGCGACTCTTTCAGGTTGGGAGAAATTGTATAAACGTGATTTTGGCAGCTTGGCGCCTGGGATGAGATTAATAGGGCAATCGTAATCCCGGTGAGGGGGCAGCTCCTGGACACCAGTCTCGGAAAACACATCCGAAAATTCAGAGAGAAAAGATGGTACAGTCTTAGTAGAAACCTCTGAAAGAGACGCCGTGAGGCAATTCTCTCTGCAAAAGTCACTCCAACCATTTATTTGCCTTGCTTGCTAATCAATGGTGGGGTTATGTTTAGTGAGCCAGGGTAGCCCCAACACTAGAGGAGTAGGTAATCCGCTTAGGACGAAACATGACATATTCTCAACATGAGCATCACCCACAGTCAAACGGATATTGTGAACTTTGCCCTTTAACGATCTCTGAGAAAGTGGAGCGGAATCTATAGCAAAAACAGGTATATCCTTTTCCAAAGTGCATATCTGGAAACCATGTATTATAGCAAATTGATTATCAATGAGATTGACAGCTGCTCCACTATCCACAAAAATCTCACAATGTTCTTGCTATCTAGCGTCACCCTGGCAGGTAGGAGAAAACGGGAACTACAAGCAAATGGCAAACCTTCAATTTCCGCATCAACCTTGCCAATAGTAGCAAATGGAAAGTTTTTAGAGAGGTTTTTCTTCTTTTTGTTTCATTATTACCCTCAGAAAACTAGAAATCTCCTAGAGGGGGCAAACATTAGCCAAATGATTTATACCCCCACAACAGAAACAAACCCTCCTCTGAGAGCTAAATCCTCTACTATCAGAGGCAAGCAAACCCAGCTGCATGGCCTCCTGCTCAGAGGGGATTGAGAGACTTAGGCCCCTGCGCACTGAATGAGACAGCCCCACTGTCCTTAAGCTGAATATGACAGGAAGGAGTGGTCTCTCCTCTCTCTCTAAGACACCGGTCAAAACTAACAGCTAGAGACATGGCAGACTCTAACGACGCTGGTCTCTCATGAAAATCAAATGCATCTTTCAATCCCTTCGAAAGACCAAGGCAAAATTTACTTCGGAGTGCAGCATCGTTCCAACCAGTATCAGCTGCCCATCTCCGAAATTCTGAACAATATATTTCTGCGGACTGGCATAAAAGACGCAGTTTAGATTCAGCCAGAGCAATACGATCCGGGTCATCATATATCTGCCCCAGGGCTACAAAAAATTCATCCACCGATCGGAGGGGCCGTGCCCCCACCGGCAGCGAAAAGGCCCAAGACTGAGCGTTATCCCTGAGCAGCGAGATGATGATCCCCACCCTCTGCTCCTCATCACCAGAGGAATGGGGAAGTAGGCGAAAATGGAGTTTGCAAGCCTCTCTAAAGCGAACAAAATTCTCAGTACCCCCGGAGAACGTATCCGGAAGCAAGATCTTAGGCTCGGAACAAACTCCATGAACGCAAGCAGAACCGGTCACCTGAAACTGAGACACAGTTTTACGGAGATCTGCTACCTCCAGTGAAAGACCTTGCATGCGGTCAATCAAGGCTGAAACCGGATCCATGCTTAAGACGGTTATGGCGGTTTATAATGTCACGGATGATGTTGCAGATAGCTGGAAGTTATGGATAAACATCCGACTGGCTTGATCCCAAACTAAGGAGCATAAAGGTGACCCCTATAAAACCCTAAGAGCTCACCCTGACTGCTAAGCACATACAAGGGTCTCAGAGGTAGACTATTGCATGCCCTCGTACCTAGACTGTGTGACACCTAAAAACCCTATAATAGTGAGGGGACATGACCACCGGCTCCCTGCACTTAATACAGAGGGAGTCAGGGTCACCTAGAATCAAGCCAGCAAGGAAACACAATACATGAAAGGACTTATCTGAACAAGCAGAAACGGAAGTCTCCAACAGTGAACACTTCAATCCAGGAAGTAGTATAAGCCGCAAAGTGAGGCAGTATGGGAGGGAATATAAAGGAAAGAGGGTTAGTCTAAATGAGATGACAAAGTGAAACCAAAACAAAGAACATCATGCAAGAGGTAGAAAAGGACGTCTGTCAGACCTTCTCACAGAAGTGGCGGTGACACCTGGATTCATTGTTATAGATGGTACTATTCCAGTCCGTAGCAGTCCAGGATTCTTGTGCAGGACCCCACTGCAAATGAAGGCAGAAGTTGCTGGCTGTCAATATACAAGTAGATATAATACTATATATATATACAGTACAGACCAAAAGTTTGGACACACCTTCTCATTCAAAGAGTTTTCATTATTTTCATGACTATGAAGGCATCAAAAGTATAAATTAACACATGTGGAATTATATACATAACAAACAAGTGTGAAACAACTGAAAATATGTCATATTCTAGGTTCTTCAAAGTAGACACCTTTTGCTTTGATTACTGCTTTGCACACTCTTGGCATTCTCTTGATGAGCTTCAAGAGGTAGTCCCCTGAAATGGTCTTCCAACAGTCTTGAAGGAGTTCCCAGAGATGCTTAGCACTTGTTGGCCCTTTTGCCTTCACTCTGCGGTCCAGCTCACCCCAAACCATCTCGATTGGGTTCAGGTATGGTGACTGTGGAGGCCAGGTCATCTGGCGCAGCACCCCATCATTCTCCTTTATGGTCAAATAGCCCTTACTTTCAAAGTTTTCCCAATTTTTCGGCTGACTGACTGACCTTCATTTCTTAAAGTAATGATGGCCACTTGTTTTTCTTTACTTAGCTGCTTTTTCTTGCCATAATACAAATTCTAACAGTCTATTCAGTAGGACTATCAGCTGTGTATCCACCTGACTTCTCCTCAACGCAACTGATGGTCCCAACCCCATTTATAAGGCAAGAAATCCCACTTATTAAACCTGACAGGGCACACCTGTGAAGTGAAAACCATTTCAGGGGACTACCTCTTGAAGCTCATCAAGAGAATGCCAAGAGTGTGCAAAGCAGTAATCAAAGCAAAAGGTGGCTACTTTGAAGAACCTAGAATATGACATATTTTCAGTTGTTTCACACTTGTTTGTTATGTATATAATTCCACATGTGTTAATTCATAGTTTTGATGCCTTCAGTGTGAATCTACAATTTTCATAGTCATTAAAATAAAGAAAACTCTTTGAATGAGAAGGTGTGTCCAAACTTTTGGTCTGTACTGTATATGGGATCGCTCTCTCACAGGGGTCGGCAATGGCAGTCTTCTCCTCAAACAAGGGTTTTCCAAGGCCAAACAGTGCTTTATTGTGTCACTTTCAGCAGTACAGATGATCTCACCAGTTATCGCGTCACTGGGTGAGGGTCCAGCACCAGAAAGCATAAATACAAAATAAACACCTGCCTGTTTGGGCTCTAACTAACACATAGGTCTCTTTCTCACCTTTAAGTCCCTGTTCACACCAGGGACTAGTTGCAGATCCACTCAGCCATATGGTCCAGCAGCCTCCTGTCTGTGACCACACCAAGCCTTTCAGGCTTCCGTCTTCCCTCTTCCCTCTCCCACACTGAGGATTCCTGCTGACTTTTAAATGAGAACTGTGGACATGGGCCACATGTGAAACCCGGACTGGATCATCAGGAAAACACAGCAAACCATAACATACATCTCCTTTAATAGATTTCCTGCACCATTCTGAGAGACACATATCTTCCCTCATGGATGAGGCCTGTCACTGCCTCACAATATATATATATATATATATATATATATATATATCTGTATGTATATACACACACACACACACACAAAACAATACTAAAACCTAGCGCTGTTGATATGTGAATAGTGTTGGGCACGAATTTTAATCACAAATATCACCACTTTGAGAATTTGCGAAGATTTAGAATATAGTGCTATATATTCATATTCACAAATATTCTAGATTTTTTTTTTTTTATCAGTAACCTCCCTTCTTGCTTGTGGGCCAATGAGAAAGCTGCAATGTCTTTGTCTGAGCTTAGCAACATGTCTAGCAACCAATAGGAAAGTTGCCTACTCCTTACTATATAAGAACCTCCCCAGCAGCCATTTTCTGTAGTTTTATGGAGTTCTGAGAGAGACAGCAGTGTCATTACTGTGCTCTGTGCTTTGCAGTGTCATTACATTAGATAGTTAGTTAGCTTATATATATACAGTATAATACAGATAGTGGTAGATAGTCAGTGTAGGTTAGATCCTGATATAGTGTAGCTGATGGTTCTGCTGTCCATACACACATGCTACAGACAAAGTGCTGTGATGTCACAAGTTCACAACAATACTTGGTGCACCAATCAGTAATATGTAGTCAGACCTGCTAAAATGTGAAGTTGCATGTATTGCGCAAAAATATGTGCATCATTAATTGCCGTTTTGCACAATCGCAAATATATTGGAGAACTCTATCTGCATATAAAGCAATTTTGATGTTCTGCCGTGCCAACCATTTTCTCCAGTCTCAGGAAACTTCTAGCAGCTTAAAAAATGTAGCAAAAGCGACCGACACCTGTATTGCGTGCGCAATACGCACATATTATATTGCCGATTTTCACAATCAAGCAAATAATCGGGAATTCTCGAATTCACAAATATTAACCCAAATATTCGCAAAATATTGCAAATTTGAATATTGCCCCTGCCGCTCATCACTATATGTGAAGTCCTCATCTGCTTGCAGCTGCCATTCTAGGCATCCACACCTTCCCTTTGAATCTGCATCGGTTAAGGTGGATTAGTCACAAGGATCAAGCTAGATTTGTCACCATCATCATCCCCTTCCCACCACCAGGAACAGAAAAGCATAAAGGACCAGACCCAGGAGCTGAATGGAAACTGCTGCCCCTCTGTCTAAACTCTCATATGCCACAGTATATCCAATCATAGCCATTGCAGCAGAATGAAAAGCGATACTGCAGGTGCTGCACTGGCACCATCCTACGTGTTGCACAGTTTATGCTGAGTGTATAACTACAGTACTCTAAATGTACATCCAATGTTGTCAAAGGTTAGACGTAACCAAATTTCATATTAAATAATAATAATAATAAAAAGGTATGATAACATAAATCAGACGTGACCAGAAAATAAGATGCCTTATCCGCCAAGGATTAACAGGGTGAATGTCCCCCACTAGCAACACTGTGACTTACAGAGGGGAGGAGGGGAAGTGCTTTTCTGATGCTTTCTCTTCAGACAAGAGCAATCCACCAAAACAACTCCTGTTGGAGGAATCTTCCTACCCATACATCCAGTGGACCAATCACTGAGGAGATCTTCTAGAATGAAACTGCTAAGTGTTTTAGAACCCTACTCATGTTACCTACAGCTAACCCTACATAGTAACAATGCTCGATATGCATAGACGATAAAATTGATTTGCTACAGGTATGTGACAAATACTTCTTTTTGAAGCCTTACCCCATTTTTATAACTTATTGTAAGATATTTTTCAAAGTATTGCAATAAAATTATTAACAGAGAGGCGAGATTTCTTGTCAGACAATGAGTTTTTCTGTGGGATATAACTACTAGTGATATATGAGAAAGTTGTGAAATTTACTCAGAAAAAGCTATTGCCAACCTGTGGTTTCCCACCTGCTGTGGAAATATGTATACCAGCACATCCTGGCAGCCAAAACTCTGCTCTAATCAGGGTTGCTGAATAGTGATGGGCGAACATCGGCCAGGACGGTTCAAGAACACGAACACACGTTAGCAATCAAATGTTCGCGAACGGCGAAATCCAGAGGGCCCCATTCACTTTAATGGCAGGCAAACCTGAAAAACCTTCAGGTCATATTTGCAGCCACTAAATACTTTCTAGAAGTGCACACATAGTCCCACAACGGGGGGAGGAGCTTGGCCGCTGAAGAAGATGGCTGCTAAACTCTAGCTCTCCGATCCTGAGATGCTCTGAAGCGGCTCACAGCAACTCGTACCCGCTCACACACTAGCTGAGTGAAGCCCTCCTGCACCCTGGTACCTCAGCCTAGCGGGAAATTCGGGGGTTCTGAGCGGTCAACCAGCAACCTCTGGAGAAGCCGCTCTTCTCAGCGAGCCTACGTACTTCGCGCCATTACATCTGCGCTGACCACTGCAAGCTCCTGGCACGGTGTCCTCCTCACTGCACGGCAAGACCTCACAGTAGGTCGGCAGCAGGGTCAGGAAAGTGGGAGGACGGGCCCTATCTCCAACAAGCCGGCTGCTATATATATGAAAGCTGCTTTCTTTCACTGCCAATGTGACAAGCAGCGCCATCTTGCTCGGCACACCGGACACAGGCAGAGCTGTAAAGCTCCGGTAACCATCTTGGACACAGGCCTTGCTGGGGGCATAATTACTTATGTGAAGCATAACACCCCATCCAACTGGGGAAAATTCCGCTCCTGCCTCCTCCTCAAGCTCCATCAAATTTATAGAATCTCATATTAGGGCATAAATATCCTTACTGGAACAATCTTGACCCTTGACAGGTGATTTATACAGGGCGACAATTGTGTTACTGATCAGCACCACTATGACCAAAAAAAGAAGCAGATCGGCTGCTCCACGGAAATGAACCGATTTTTTTTTTGAGGCGACAGCCTCATCGGGGAATGCCAAATCTGCATCAGCTCCTCCATCCCCACGCCCTATGAGCCCTTCATCACTATCTAGGGGCTCAATGAATGAGGTAGAGCAACATCCACCCGCATCTATTGCCGGTGACAACACACTTGCATTTGCGGAATCAGGGAAAAGACGGGCCAACAGCTCACCATCTGCTTCACCCAAAAGTAATGGTCCAGCACATAAGAAAAGTATCACAGCTGCTGGCATTGGCGACATCATGGAAGCTACAATTGAAAATGACATCTCTCAGTTTCCACTTCGTCAGAACCCGTTACAACAAATACCTTGAAGGACATGCTTATTGTTTTACAAAACGGAATCAATAAAAAAGTCACCTCATTGATTCACAAATTACAATCTAATATGTCGGAAATTGAAGAGAGGACGGATCATCTAGAACGCAAAATGTCTGAATTCTCAAGTGCACACAACGAATTGGTAGATGCACACAATGCATTGGAGGAGGAGGTTAAATGGCTTAAAGCAGATCCCGAAAGAATAATATTAAAATCCGTGGCATTCCGGAGGAGGTGACTGCCCCAGAGTTGATGGACTATCTCAAAAAGCTCTTCCACACGCTGGTGCCTTCTCTAATGGCAATGGACCTAACCTTGGATCGCGCTCATAGAATTCCTAAACCCCAGTCGGCACCAAGTAAAGCACCCAGAGATGCGTTAGTGAGGGTACATTTCTACCACATTAAGGATCTCATAATGTTTGAGGCCCATAAATATGGATAGTTTCCATCGCCTTATACTGATATCTCACTATTCCCAGATTTATCCGCGCCCACACTTTAAGCCAGAAGAGACTTCCTCCCGATAACCAAGACACTACGAGAGAAAGGCATCAAATATCGCTGGGGATTTCCTATAAAGCTTATAATGTCTAGGAACTGCATGACCGCGACCATCTCATCGGTGAAGGAGGGAATGGCTATACTGAAGAAATGGAACATCACATATTCCGCGTCCTCCTCACCCCACAACTCACAAGGATCAGCTACCTCGGTTCCCGCCGATTGGTCTACAGCACGTACTTGAGTATAATGTCTGTTATGGTTATTGGTTTCATCTTTCATTATCCCAATTAGGGTACAATCGCAATATTGGTTTAAAACATTTCTCATGAGCATCAGAATTGTCTTTCTAATGTCTCCCACCTCAGCGCTGCAGTACGTTACACTTCTATGTCACTGGCTTATTAGTTTTGTAACTTGGTACAGTGCAGTCAATGTTATTTATTCTCATACGTTTTCTCTAGTTTATTCCTGTTACAGGCAACTTAGACATTGTATATCTCACCGTTTAAAGCATGTGGCCACCTTCTTGTGGAACAGGAGCTTAACATCACCATCGGACCCACACCATGGTGTTATCTATAGCGTCCCTTAATGTTAAGGGTCTTAATAGCCCTTATAAACGTAGCATGGTCTGGAGAGAGGCCAAATCTCTCAAATGTGATATTCTCTTTTTGCAAGAGACTCATTTTCATAGAGATAAGTCTCCAAAATTTACTAACAAACTATTCCCACACATTTTCCTATCTTCGTGCCCTGCGAAACACAGAGGAGTGGCTATAGCAATTAGAAATTCAGTGGCTTTTACTCTGCATAACTCTATCATAGATCCTCAAGGGCGTTATTTAGGAATAGTATGTGCTGTTAATAATGTAACGTATACTTTTGTTAACGTATATTTTCCTAATAGACACGATATGCGATTCTGGTCGACCCTGATGCTCAAAATAAGGTTGCTGAGTACAGGGATTTTGGTAGTGGGTGGAGATTTTAACACTGTACTAGACGCCCACTTGGACACCACGGCTCAGGGGAGACATATTCCACCACACGCAGATGCTTTGGCTGAAGAGGGTCAACATGGAGGTGAGAGAGACTATACCTTCTTTTCTCCTCCGCGCCATTCTTACTCCAGAATAGATTTTTTTATAGGCAACAAGATGTTGCTGCTACAGGCAGATTTCACCACCATTAAAACAATTACATGGTCGGATCACGCACCGATCACACTTACAGTGTCAGAACTTACCTCCTCCCCTCTCCCTTCTCAATGGCGTTTAAATGACTCCATAATACATAATCCTGACCACGCAGACAAACTGAAATCCGAATAAGCCTCATATTATGAGTTAAACCATACCCCAAATATCGATCCGTATGTCTTATGGAATGCATACAAGGCGGTTATGCAGGGAATCTTTATCCAATGTAGGGCCCAAGCGAAAAAGAAACACAATAAAGAGGTCATGGATCTCACTGCTTCTATCCGGCGTCTGGAATTCCTAAACAAAGCTGCGGTCTCGCATACCACTTCCGCTACTCTGGGAGATCTCAGACACCGTTTACAAGCGTTACTTGTGACTCAACATGATTTTTTTTTTAAAAAGGTTCAAGTTGCAGTGCTATCTGCAAAACAATAAGACAGGTGCCTTTCTTGCTAAAAAAAAAACTTAAACAAGTCTCAGCTTCCTCCCGTGTTGCATTCCTGTTAGACATACAGGGAAATAAAATAATAGACCCTAGGAAAATTGCGGACCAATTCAGATCATATTATGAATCTCTATATAATTTGAAGAATGACGAGCAAACTACGCATCCCACTAAGGAGGCAATATAGTCATTTCACAACTCTATTCAGTTGCCCAAATTGTCTGGGGAACAAGTAAATTCCCTTTCCTCCCCAATCTCAGCTGAAGAAATTGCGGCAGCAATAAAATCCCTCCCACTGCAGAAGGCCCCTGGCCCTGACGGATATACTAGCCCTGGATGCAGAGAAGGCGTTCAATAGGGTGTATTGGGGGTATTTGTCTGCCACACTTGACAAATTTGGCTTTCAAGGCTTTATTAAATCGGCCATACTTGCTCTCTACTCCTCCCCATCTGCCCGAGTGTACACATCAGGGTTCTTATCGGACAGGTTCCCTATAACTAATGGGACCAGGCAGGGGTGCCCATTATCCCCTATTATCTTTGCCTTAGTGATGGAAACCCTCGCCGAAACTATTCGCAAATCTCCAGATATAATAGGGATCGCGGCGGGAGGAGCTCCTTATGTCCTGGGACTATACGCTGATGACGTTATTTTATCCCTTTCAGAACCGGAGACCTCTCTTATCGGAGTTCAAAGAGTGATAGACGAATTTCAAAATATTTCCTACTATAAACTTAATTTATCAAAAACTCAAGCATTTACGGTTGGAATTGAATCGTCACGAAGGGCAAACCTTGTCTCTAAATACCCTTTTAGTTGGCAAGAGAAAAGTTTTACCTACTTGGGCATAACCCTCACGAATAACAGTAGGGACTTATATGCAGCAAACTACCAATCTCTACTTCCTAAAATCTCCTCATTGATAGGGAAATTCTCTTTACCATTCATCTCCTGGGTGTGCAAAGTGGCTATCATAAAAATGATGTTGTTACCGATCATACTATACGTTTTTCGCTCAGTGGTGATCCCAGTCCCAACAGCATTCTTTTGCTCCCTACAAAAAACTGCTTAATGGCTTTGCATGAGTGGGAAGAAAACCCAGAATATGTTTCTCTACTATGACTAGACCCTGGACGACGGGAAGGGGGGGGGGGGCATCCCTTACGTTAAAAAATACTATTGGGCAACCATTATCACTCAAATGAAAGATTGGTGGCTGAATAATATGGACAAAAGATGGGTTACTTTGGAAGCTTGTGCTAACGATCAACTCTCTTATCACAGCATTTAATATTAGCCCTAAGACCAGGGAAGGCACTCTACCCCCATTATTGAGTGTTAAAGCATTGAATGCGGCCTGGAAAAATGCCTTACCTTACTTTATGGCCCTGCTCTAAGACACAATAGAACAGTTACCTCTATCGTATCTTAATGTTTGGACCCCAGATTTAAATCTAGATAACTGCATCACGGCAGGTTTACATCGCATTAAGCAATTATATGAAGGGTCGCACCTCCGCACCTTTGAAAATATAACCCAACTATACTCCATACCTCAGAAAGATTTTTATAAATATCTGAGGATTAGACACACACTATCAAGTCAAGATACCTCTGCTTTTCGCTTCCCGTCCCAAATTTTGGGATTTCTCTCCAACTCATCGTCCAATATTAGGGGGATCTCCTTCTATACCATACTCTTCTCTCCTAATGTATCTGACAAACTGCCCTTTGTGATGAAATGGGAAAAAGAGTTAGATATTATACATTTGGTTGAAGACTGGTACGCGGTATTCCCCATAGTGAAAAAAGTGTCCAGGGGTGCTACTCAGTGGGAAACAGCTTTTCAAATTCTCCTCCGCTGGTACCTTACACCATCGCATATACATAAAATGAACCCGTCATATTCCCCCTTATGTTGGAGGAAGTGTGGCTCTATTGGAACACATAAACATGTGTGGTGGGAGTGCCCTTTGGTTTTTAACTTTTGGAAAGCAACTTTTTCCCTTCTTCGCCGTATTACAGGAATAGAGATCCCTTTATCACCATCCTTAGCCTTATGTTTTGTGGGACAGGTGGATTTCCCCCCACACATGAGACTAATATGTGGTCAAGTGATTATAGCAGCTAGAGCTATTATTGCAAAAACCTGGAAATCTAGTGCACCCTTGACGATACGGGAGCTAATTTCCACTGTAGGAATAGCTTATGATTTAGAGAAATTATACGCGACCCGAACACATTTTTGGAATAAAGAGTCCCCTAAATGGGACTTATGGACTCAATTCTCCGCCTCACATTCCTCCTTAGCGGGTAGGATATAATGACCTATCTAGACTATGCACTTATAAGTCTGTATTAAATATACAATTTAGATTTGGTGAAGTTCCTCATTCTGGTATACATAAGTCTACCATGTTTATTTCTTTTTCTTTAAATGTTTAACAAAAAAACTACTATTGTCCTCGGACGTTTACCGCGGATGTTTATGTTGATTTAATCGGAACTTTCATGACATATATCCCTGCGTGGATTATATGATGTAAAAATAACATATGTATGTTATCTATGATGCTGTTTACTGACATCTTCTAATAAACTTAAATTACAAAAAAATAAAAAATAGTCCCACAACATGGACAGTGACATACCAGAGGGGGATAATTGGCAAAAATTCCCATAAAAAATATGTATTTTAATCAGGGGCCATTTTTATGCATCTTAAAGGAAAACTCTCAAAAATTTGCCCTGCTAGGGCCTAGAAAGAATTTATTTTAGGCCACGGAGTACAGGCCCCAAAAATTAGGCATTCACCTGACATTAAAAAAAGAACTTGTGATTATGTGGCTGGAGGTACATTAGGCGGTCACTGGCTAAAAAAATTACTGTAGGCCAGTACAGGCCCCAAAAATTAGGCATTCTTCTGACAGAAAAGAACTTGTAATTATGTGGCTGGAGGTACATTAAGCGGGCACTGGATAAAAATTTTACTATAGGCCACTGGAGTAGAGGCACCAAAAATTAGGCATTCTCCTGACAGAAAAGTCCTTTTATGCCGCTGTATATACATAAGACAAGGACCATTCTTTGTTCTGGGTGGTGGCAGATATGTGTGGGTTGGTATGAGGAAATTCAATTGCACGTGGTCATCACAGGTGTTGAATTCCTCCGAGATCCCTGCCTCATTCATTTTTAGAAATGTAAGGTAGTCCACACTGTAGTGAGCTAGGCAAGTGCGCTTTCCGGTCACGATCCCCCCTGCTGCGCTGAACGTCCTTTCGGACAGGACACTGGACGAGAGGCAAGCCAAGATTTCCATGGCAAATTGTTCCAGCTCTGGCCACAGATCAAGCCTGCACACCCAGTAGTCCAGGGGTTCCTCTCTTCTCAGAGCATCCACATCGGCCGTTAACCCGATGTAGCCAGACACCTGTCGGTCTAGGCGTTCCCTGAGGCTGGATACGGAGGGCGGCTGTCGATGGGTTGGCTGCAAGAATGATCACATATCCGAAGTGACCAACACATCTTCAAACCACTTTACCAACTGTCAAATTGACCGGGGTTAGCCACTGATCGGCCTGTGACCGCAGAGCTGAAAGGAGTTCAGGACTGGTGTGTCTCTTGGCTTCCAGGCACAACAGCCACAGCACAGCATGGAAACGTCTCAACTGGCACGTCGAATATGTTCTGGGGAGCTTGGGGGGAGCAGCGGAATAGGCGGTAGCAGTGGAAAAGGAGGAGTCAGAGGATAGAGTAGGAGGAGATTGATGATGGAGTAGAAGGAGGATAAGAGGCAGCATGCAATCTGTGGCGGTAACACCAAATCCACACAGGTGCCACGGGTTACATGCTTGACGGACGTCAAAAGGTTCACCTAGTGGGTAGTAAAAGTTATGTACCTTTCCTGCTCGTGTTTGCTAGACCACGTGTCTGTGGTCAGATGTATCTTGGCACCGACACTGTACCAGATATATATTAACTTGCTGCTGAACGTGGCCATATAGTTCAGGGATGCCCTTCTGGGAGAAATATTTCCTTCTGGGGATGTTCCTTTGCAGTGTGCCAATGGCCACAAATTTTCTAAAGGCCTCAGAGTCCACCAATTTATATGGGAGTAGTTGGCGGGCTAGCAGTTCCGACAAGCCAGCGGTCAGCCGTTGGGCAAGAGGATTATCCAGCGTCATAATTTTTTTACGCTTGAACATTTGGGCCATGGACGCCTGCCTTGTGCTAGAAAAAACGCGATGACGGCACGGTGGAAGGTGGAGTGGAGGACAAATGGGAGGAGAGAGGAGAAGAGGCAGGATGTGGAGCACTGGGAGTGTGGCCTTGTGGGTTCTGATGGCGTTGCTCCCACTGGGCTCGGTGATGGGAGGCCAGATGCCTTCTTAAGGCAGTCGTCCCTAGGTGAGTGTTGGGCTTACCGCGACTTATGCGTTGACAGCACAGGCTGCAGATGGCAACACTATTGTCAGCAGCTGACACGTTAAAAAAAGCCCACACTGCGGAGCCATGTGCCGGTGTCCTGGGAGTGCCAGAAGTGAGCATGCATGGTGGATGACTCGCTCCAGATACATTTGCAGTATGCTTTTTGCCTCCTGTGCACTGCGAGTTCTGGCTGTTTCTCCTCCTCCTCCTTTTCCCTATCTGCTGCTCCGTCTCTCCCTCTGAACTCCCCTCCTCTTCCTCTCTTGTGGGCACCCACGTGATGTCCATCGACACTATCATCGTCACCTTCATCAACACTGACATTAGAGATCTCGGAGTAGGCAGTAACAGCGGGGACCACCCTCCTTGGGCTGATCTGGGTACTGTCGTCAGACAGTTGGGTGGCGCCCGTTGCTACCTGCTCTTCCTCAACCGATGCCAAGAATGGCTGAGCATTGGTAAGGTCTGACAATTGATGGGAAAATAATTCCTCTGACTCGAGTGGAGGGGCTATGGTGGTGGTGGTGTCTTTGAGGGTGCACACAGCAAAGAGTGAGGAGGGTGCTGATACAGAGGATGAGGAGAGTGCAGAAGCGGAAGGCTGAATGAACCACTCAACCAACTCTGGTGCGTCCTGTGAAGTAATCGCACGCTCCTTCTCCAACTTCCCACTTAGGCTCCGGCTTGGTGCACCCTCCTGACCCCTACCACCCCTGCAGAACAGCCTGCCTCTTCCTCTGCCTGTGTCCCTAGAGAAAATCAGCATTTTAGAAGCAGATATATCGCAGGCCTCAATCACTATTTTGTGGAAACAGGTATATCAAACTCCTTAATCAGTATTTTGTAAAAGTAGGTATCTCGCAGGCCTTAATCAATATTTGGTTGAAACAGGCATATCAATCCCCTTAATCGGTATTTTGTGGAAGCACGTATACATTGCAGGCCTCAATCAATATTTTGTGGAAGCAGGTATATCAATCCCCTTACTCAGTATTTTTTGGAAGCAGGCATATCATAGGCCTCAATCAATATTTGGTGGAAACAGGTATATAAAACCCCTAAATCAGTATTTTGTGGAAGCAGGTATATCGTAGGCCTCAATTAATATTTGGTGGAAACATGTATATCAAACCCGTTAATCAGTATTTTGTGGACCCAGGTATATCGCACCCCTTAATCAGAATTTGGTGGGAACAGGTATATCGAACCTGTTAATCACTATTGTGTGGAAGCAGGTATCTCGCGGGCCTCAATCAAAATTTGGTGGAAGGAGGTATATCGAACCCATTAATCAATATTGTGTGGAAGCAGGTATATTGCAGGCCTCAATCATTATTTGGTGGAAGCAGGTATAGCGAACCCCTTAATCAGTATTTTGTGGAAGCAGATATCTCGCAAGCCTCAATCATTATTTGGTAGAAGCAGGTATAGCGAACCCCTTAATCAGTATTTTGTGGAAGCAGGTATATCATAGGCCTCAATCAATATTTAGTGGAAGCAGGTATATCAATCCCCTTAATCAGTATTTTGTGGAAGCAGGTATATTGAATCCCTTAATCGGTATTTTGTGGAAGCAGGTATATCGCAGCCCTCAATCAATATTTGATTGAAGCAGGTATATCAATTCCCTTTAATCAGTATTTTGTGGAAGCAGGTATATCGCAGGCCTCAATCAATATTTGGTGGAAGTAGGTATATCAATCCCCTTAATCAGTATTTTGTGGAAGCAGGTATATCGTAGGCCTCAATCAATATTTTGTGGAAACAGGTATATCGAATCCCTTAACCAGTATTTTGTGGAAGCAGGTATATCAAGACCCTTAATCTATATTTTGTGGAAACAGGTATATCAAATCCCTTAATCGGTATTTTGTGGAATCAGGTATATCGCAGCCCTCAATCAGTATTTTGTGGAAGCAAGTATATCAAGCCTCTTAATCTATATTTTGTGGAAACAGGTATATCAAATCCCTAAATTGATATTTTGTGGAAGCAGGTATATCGCAGCCCTCAATCAATATTTGGTTGAAGCAGGTATATCAATCCCCTTAATCAGTATTTTGTGGAAGCAGATATATTGCAGCCCTCAATCAATATTTGGTTGAAACAGGTATATCAACCCCTTAATCAGTGTTTTGTGGAAGTAGTAACATAGTAACATAGTAACATAGTACATAAGGCCAAAAAAAGACATTTGTCCATCCAGTTCGGCCTGTTATCCTGCAAGTTGATCCAGAGGAAGGCAAAAAAACCCTGTGAGGTAGAAGCCAATTTTCCTCACTTTAGGGGATTAAAAAATTCCTTCCCGACTCCAATCAGGCAATCAGAATAACTCCCTAGATCAACGACCCCTCTCTAGTAGCTATAGCCTGTAATATTATTACACTCCAAAAATACATCCAGGCCCCTCTTGAATTCCTTTATTGTACTTACCATCACCACCTCCTCAGGCAGAGAGTTCCATAGTCTCACTGCTCTTACCGTAAAGAATCCTTTTCTATGTTTGTGTACAAACCTTCTTTCCTCCAAACGCAGAGGATGTCCCCTCGTCACAGTCACAGTCCTGGGGATAAATAGATGATGGGATAGATCTCTGTACTGCTCCCTGATATACAGTGGGATGCAAAAGTTTGGGCAACCTTGTTAATCATCATGATTTTCCTGTATAAATCGTTGGTTGTTATGATAAAAAATGTCAGTTAAATATATCATATAGGAGACACACACAGTGATATTTGAGAAGTGAAATGAAGTTTATTGGATTTACAGAAAGTGTGCTATAATTGTTTAAACAAAATTAGGCAGGTGCATAAATTTGGGCACCACAAAAAAGAAATGAAATCAATATTTAGTAGATCCTCCTTTTGCACAAATTACAGCCTCTAAACGCTTCCTGTAGGTTCCAATGAGAGTCTGGATTCTGGTTGAAGGTATTTTGGACCATTCCTCTTTACAAAACATCTTTAGTTCATTCAGGTTTGATGGCTTCCGAGCATGGACAGCTCTCTTTAAGTCACACCACAGATTTTCAATTATATTCAGGTCTGGGGACTGAGATGGCCATTCCAGAACGTTGTACTTGTTCCTCTGCATAAATGCCTCAGTGGATTTTGAGCAGTGTTTAGGGTCGTTGTCTTGTTGAAAGATCCAGCCCTGGCGCAGCTTCAGCTTTGTCACTGATTCCTGGACATTGGTCTCCAGAATCTGCTGATACTGAGTGGAATCCATGCGTCCCTCAACTTTGACAAGATTCCCAGTCCCTGCACTGGCCACACAGCCCCACAGCATGATGGAACCACCACCATATTTTACTGTAGGTAGCAGGTGTTTTTCTTGGAATGCTGTGTTCTTTTTCCTCCATGCATAACGCCCCTTGTTATGGCCAAATAACTCAATTTTAGTTTCATCAGTCCACTGCACCTTATTCCAAAATGAAGCTGGCTTGTCCAAATGTGCTTTAGCCCACCTCAAGCGCCACTTTTTGTGCTGTGGGCGGACAAAAGGCTTCCTCTGCATCACTCTCGGATACAGCATCTCCTTGTGTAAAGTGCGCCGAATGGTTGAACGATGCACAGTGACTCCATCTGCAGCAAGATGATGTTGTAGGTCTTTGGTGCTGGTCTGTGGGTTGACTCTGACTGTTCTCACCATTCGTCACTTCTGTCTATCCGAGATTTTTCTTGGTTTGCCACTTCGAGCCTTAACTTGAACTCAGCCTGTGGTCTTCCATTTCCTCAATATGTTCCTAACTGTGGAAACAGACAGCTGAAATCTCTGAGACAGCTTTCTGTATCCTTCCCCTAAACCATGATGGTGAACAATCTTTGTCTTCAGGTCATTTGAGAGTTGTTTTGAGACCCCCATGTTGCTACTCTTCAGAGAAAATTAAAAGAGGAGGGAAACTTACAATTGACCCCCTTAAATACTCTTTCTCACAATTGGATTCACCTGTGTATGTAGGTCAGGGGTCACTGAGCTTACCAAGCCAATTTGAGTTCCAATAATTAGTTCTAAAGGTTTTGGAATCAATAAAATGACAACAGTGCCCAAATTTATGCACCTGCCTAATTGTGTTTAAACAATTATAGCACACTTTCTGTAAATCCAATAAACTTCATTTCACTTCTCAAATATCACTGTGTGTGTCTCCTATATGATATATTTAACTGACATTTTTTATCGTAACAACCAACGATTTATACAGGAAAACCATGACAATTAACAAGGTTGCCCAAACTTTCGCATCCCACTGTATTTATACATAGTAATTAGATCTCCCCTCAGTCGTCTTTTTTCTAACGTGAATAACCCTAATTTTGATAATCTTTCAGGGTACTGTAGTTGCCCCATTCCAGTTATTACTTTAGTTGCCCTCCTCTGGACCCTCTCCAGCTCTGCTATGTCTGCCTTGTTTACAGGAGCCCAGAACTGTACACAGTACTCCATGTGTGGTCTGACCAGTGATTTGTAAAGTAGTAGGAATATGTTCTCATCACGGGCATCTATGCCCCTTTTGATGCAACCCATTATCTTATTGGCCTTGGCAGCAGCTGCCTGACACTGTTTTTTGCAGCTTAGTTTGCTGTTTATTAAAATTCCTAGATCCTTTTCCATGTCAGTGTTACCGAGTGTTTTACCATTTAGTATGTATGGGTGACTTGCATTATTCCTTCCCATGTGCATAACCTTACATTTGTCAGTGTTAAACCTCATCTGCCACTTATCTGCCCAAGCCTCCAATCTATCCAGATCCCTCTGTAGTAGTATACTGTCCTCTTCAGTGTAAATTACTTTACACAGTTTAGTGTCTTCTGCGAAAATTGATACTTTACTATGCAAGCCTTCTACGAGATCATTAATAAATATATTGAAGAGAACGGGCCCCAATACTGACCCCTGAGGTACTCCACTAGTGACAGTGACCCAATCTGAGTGTGTACCGTTAATAACCACTCTCTGTTTTCTATCATTGAGCCAGTTACTTACCCACTTACAGACGTTTTCACCGAGTCCGAGCATTCTCATTTTATATACTAACCTTTTATGTGGTACAGTGTCAAATGCTTTGGAGAAGTCCAGATACACGACATCCATTGATTCGCCGCTGTCAAGTCTAGAACTTACCTCCTCATAGAAACTGATTAAATTAGTTTGACATGACCGATCCCTCACGAAGCCATGCTGATATGGCGTTATTTGCTTATTTCCGTTAAGATGCTCTAACATAACATCTCTCAGAAAACCATCAAACAATTTACCCACAACAGATGTTAAACTTACCGGCCTATAGTTTCCAGGCTCTGTTTTTGGACCCTTTTTGAATATTGGCACCACATTTGCCATGCGCCAATCCTGTGGGACATTCCCTGTCAGTATAGAGTCCGCAAATATCAGAAATAAGGGTCTGGCTATGACATTACTTAATTCCCTTAGGATACGGGGGTGTATGCCATCCGGTCCTGGCGATTTGTCTATTTTGATCTTTTTAAGTCGCTATTGTACTTCTTCCTGGGTCAGACAGGACACTTTTAATGGGGAATTTATTTCAACATTCAGCATTTCATCTGACAGTTTATATTCCTCAGTGAATAATTGGAGAAAAAAATATTTAACAGCTTTGCTTTCTCCTCGTCGCTCTATGCTACTCCCCCCTCATTACTCTTTAAAGGGCCGACACCTTCAGATTTATACTTTTTAACATTTATATAATTGAAGAACATTTTAGGGTTAGTTTTACTCTCTTTGGCAATTAATCTCTCGGTCTCTAATTTGGCCGCTTTTATTTGTTTTTTACATGTTCTGTTTTTTTCCTTATAGTTTTTCAGTGCTTCCGTGCTACCCTCCTGTTTTAGTGTTTTATATGCTTTCTTTTTGTCATTTATTGCTTTCTTTACAGTTCTGTTTATCCACATTGGTTTCTTTTTGTTCCTTAACCTTTTATTCCCATACGGTATGTACCTCTCACAATGAGATTTTAGGATGTTTTTAAAGATATCCCATTTTGTGGCTGTATTTTTATTTTTGAGGACTTTGTCCCAGTTAGTTAGAGCTATGGCCTCTCTTAGTTGGCTAAATTTAGCTTTTTTTGAAGTTTGGTATTTTTGTTCCTCCCTGTAGAAACGCTCTTTTGAATGATAATTGGAAGGTTATTACTTTATGGTCACTATTTCCCAGGTGTCCCCCAACCTGCACGTCTGTTGTTCTGTCAGGTCTATTGGTTAATATTAAGTCCAGTATGGCCGTCCCTCTAGTCGGGTCCTGAACCAGTTGGGAGAGATAATTGTCTTTGGTTATTGCCAAGAATCTGTTTCCTTTATGAGATATACAAGTTTCAGTTTCCCAGTCTATATCTGGGTAGTTGAAGTCCCCCATAATAACCACCTCATTATGATTTGCCGCCTTGTCTATCTCGTTTAGTAGCAGATTTTCTGTGGACTCTGGTATATTAGGTGGTTTATAGTAAACTCCTATTAGTAATTTATTGTTGTTTTTAGCTCCATATATCTTTACCCACAGTGACTCCACATGTTCATGTCCCTCACTTATATCTTCACGGAGTGTGGGCTTTAGACAAGACTTTACATAAAGGAAGACCCCTCCCACTCTCCGGTTTTGACGATCCTTTCTAAACAGACTGTAACCTTGTACATTAACTGCCCAGTCATAGCTATCATCCAGTCATGTCTCAGTTATTCCCACTATGTCATAGTCCTCCTCACACATCACTAATTCCAGTTCACCAGTTTTATTAGTCAGGCTTCTGGCATTAGTATGCATACATTTGAGAGGTTTATGTATATTTTTTACCCTACAACTTTCCTTCTGAACTGTTCTAGTCCCTCCTTCCATTCCTCCCCCAGTCCCACTACCTTGCCCCCGGTCTCTATCTGCACTATCTTCCCCTTCTATAGTGTAATTACCCTCCCCCCAGTCCCTAGTTTAAACACTCCTCCAACCTTCTAGCCATCTTCTTCCCCAACACAGCTGCCCCTTCCCCATTGAGGTGCAGCCCATCCCTACGATAGAGCCTGTAGCCGACAGAGAAGTCGGCCCAGTTCTCCAGGAACCCAAACCCCTCCATCCTACACCAGTTCTTGAGCCACTTGTTAATTTCCCTACTCTCCCGCTGCCTTTCTTGTGTGGCCCGTGGTACAGGTAGTATTTCGGAAAATACTACCTTTGAGGTCCTTGCCCTAAGCTTTTGACCTAAATCCCTGAAATCATTTTTAAGGACTCTCCACCTACCCCTAACTTTGTCATTAATTCCGATATGGACCATGACCGCTGGATCTTCTCCAGCCCCTCCCAGTAATCTGTCAACCCGATCCGCGATGTGTCGAACTCTAGCGCCAGGAAGACAGCACACTGTTCGGCGATCACAGTCTTTGTGACAGATTTCCCTATCTGTTCCCCTAATAATTGAGTCTCCCACTACCAGCACCTGTCTGGCCTGCCCTGCTCTCCTAATCCCCTGCTTACCGGAGCTGACATTCCCCTGACTGGCAGAGGAAGTGTCCGGCTGCGGCAGTGCCTTCCCTGGACTGATATCCCCCTCATCTGCCAAACGTGCAAACTTGTTGGGGTGTGTCAGATCAGGGCTAGCCTCCCTGGCACTCTTCCCTCTACCCCGCTTTCTAACTGTTACCCAGCTAGCTACCTCACTTTCCTCAGACTCCTCTCTGTCACCCTCCCCCTCATCTACCCCAAAGAGTGCTTGCTCGGTGAGAAGCAAACTTTTTTGCAAATTGTCAATGCCTCTCAGTGTTGCAACTTGCCCATTTAGAGACTCGATTAGCAATTCCAAACGGGTAATTTGCTCACATCTTGAACAAAGATATACACCCTCGAACGGCTGTTCCAGGACTGCATACATCATGCAAGATGTGCACTGGACTGCGTTGTCAATTGTGCAACACATACTAAATGGGGATTACACCACAAAAGCAAAAAATACAATACAATGTAGTAATAAGATACAGGCTAATTGCAGTCCCCCACTGAAGTCCCTGAATCTAAAGTCACTTAATCTTAAGTCACATACTTACGCAACCACACTTAATCAACCACGCATCGCGGTCAAACTCGCGTTATATATCTCCTTATATAAATATAAATGCAGCTCACTGCACCAGCCTGGTTTGTTTCCCCTCTGGAATCAAAAAGACTGTGCTGCTCTCACTGCTGAGTTTTTATAGTCTCCTAATTAGACAGCCACACCCTAATTAAACAGTCACACCCTAATTGCTCACCTGTGCAACCCCTGGAGAAGGAAAAAAAAAAGTGTTATCACAGCACACAATACAGGGAGTGCAGAATTATTAGGCAAGTTGTATTTTTGAGGATTAATTTTATTATTGAACAACAACCATGTTCTCAATGAACCCAAAAAACTCATTAATATCAAAGCTGAATATTTTTGGAAGTAGTTTTTAGTTTGTTTTTAGTTTTAGCTATTTTAGGGGGATATCTGTGTGTGCAGGTGACTATTACTGTGCATAATTATTATGCAACTTAACAAAAAACAAATATATACCCATTTCAATTATTTATTTTTACCAGTGAAACCAATATAACATCTCAACATTCACAAATATACATTTCTGACATTCAAAAACAAAACAAAAACAAATCAGTGACCAATATAGCCACCTTTCTTTGCAAGGACACTCAAAAGCCTGCCATCCATGGATTCTGTCAGTGTTTTGATCTGTTCACCATCAACATTGCGTGCAGCAGCAACCACTGCCTCCCAGACACTGTTCAGAGAGGTGTACTGTTTTCCCTCCTTGTAAATCTCACATTTGATGATGGACCACAGGTTCTCAATGGGGTTCAGATCAGGTGAACAAGGAGGCCATGTCATTAGATTTTCTTCTTTTATACCCTTTCTTGCCAGCCACGCTGTGGAGTACTTGGACGCGTGTGATGGAGCATTGCCCTGCATGAAAATCATGTTTTTCTTGAAGGATGCAGACTTCTTCCTGTACCACTGCTTGAAGAAGGTGTCTTCCAGAAACTGGCAGTAGGACTGGGAGTTGAGCTTGACTCCATCCTCAACCCGAAAAGGCCCCACAAGCTCATCTTTGATAATACCAGCCCAAACCAGTACTCCACCTCCACCTTGCTGGCGTCTGAGTCGGACTGGAGCTCTCTGCCCTTTACCAATCCAGCCACGGGCCCATCCATCTGGCCCATCAAGACTCACTCTCATTTCATCAGTCCATAAAACCTTAGAAAAATCAGTCTTGAGATATTTCTTGGCCCAGTCTTGACGTTTCAGCTTGTGTGTCTTGTTCAGTGGTGGTCGTCTTTCAGCCTTTCTTACCTTGGCCATGTCTCTGAGTATTGCACACCTTGTGCTTTTGGGCACTCCAGTGATGTTGCAGCTCTGAAATATGGCCAAACTGGTGGCAAGTGGCATCTTGGCAGCTGCACGCTTGACTTTTCTCAGTTCATGGGCAGTTATTTTGCGCCTTGGTTTTTCCACATGCTTCTTGCGACCCTGTTGACTATTTTGAATGAAACGCTTGATTGTTCGATGATCACGTTTCAGAAGCTTTGCAATTTTAAGAGTGCTGCATCCCTCTGCAAGATATCTCACTATTTTTGACTTTTCTGAGCCTGTCAAGTCCTTCTTTTGACCCATTTTGCCAAAGGAAAGGAAGTTACCTAATAATTATGCACACCTAATATAGGGTGTTGATGTCATTAGACCACACCCCTTCTCATTACAGAGATGCACATCACCTAATATGCTTAATTGGTAGTAGGCTTTCGAGCCTATACAGCTTGGAGTAAGATAACATGCATAAAGAGGATGATGTGGTCAAAATACTCATTTGCCTAATAATTCTGCACGCAGTGTACAGTCTAACACAGCCACTCATCAATGTGCACAAATAATTTAGCTCTCAGATACTCCCTCACTTAATCTTAAGTCACACACTTACGCAACCACACTTAATCAACCACGCGTCGCGGTCAAACTCGCGTTATATATCTCCTTATATAAATATAAATGCAGCTCACTGCACCAGCCTGGTTTGTTTCCCCTCTGGAATCAAAAAGGATATAGGTATATAAAACCCCTTAAACAATATTTTGTGGAAGCAGTTATATCGTAGACCTCAATCAATATTTTGTGGAAACAGGTATATCGAATCCCTTAATTGGTATTTTGTGGAAGCAGGTATATCACAGCCCTCAATCAATATTTGGTTAAAGCAGGTAAATCATTCCCCTTAATCAGTATTTTGTAGAAGCAGGTATATCGCAGGCCTCAATCAATATTTGGTGGAAGCAGGAATATCAAACCCCTTAATCAGTATTTTGTGGAAGCAGGTATGTTGCAGGCCTCAATCAATATTTGGTGGAAACAGGTATATAGAACGCCTTAATCAGTAATTTGTGGAATAAGGTATATCGCAGCCCTCAATCAGTATGTGGTGGAAGCAGGCATATCAAATCCCTTAATCAGTTTTTTTGTGGAAGCAGGTATATCGTAGGCCTCAATCAATATTTGGTGGAAGCAGGAATATCAAACCCTTAATCAGTATTTTGTGGAAGCAGGTATATCGCAGGTCTCAATCAATATTTGGTGGAAACAGGTATATCAAACCCCTTAATCAGTAATTTGTGGAATCAGGTATATCTCAGCCCTCAATCAGTATTTTGTGGAAGCAAGTATATCAAGCCTCTTAATCTATATTTTGTAGAAACAGTTATATCAAATCCCTAAATTGATATTTTGTGGAAGCAGGTATATCGCAGCCCTCACTCAATATTTGGTTGAAGCAGGTATATCAATCCCCTTAATCAGTATTTTGTGGAAGCAGGTATATCGCAGGCCTCAATCAATATTTGGTGGAAGTAGGTATATCAATCCCCTTAATCAGTATTTTGTGGAAGCAGGTATATCAAACCCATTAATCAATATTTTGTGGAAGCAGGTATATCGTAGGCCTCAATCAATATTTTGTGGAAACAGGTATATCGAATCCCTTAATCAGTATTTTGTGGAAGCAGGTATATCAAGCCCCTTAATCTATATTTTGTGGAAACAGGTATATCAAATCCCTTAATCTGTATTTTGTGGAAGCAGGTATATTGCAGCCCTCAATCAATATTTGGTTGAAACAGGTATATCAACCCCTTAATCAGTGTTTTGTGGAAGTAGGTATATTAAACCCCTTAAACAATATTTTGTGGAAGCAGTTATATCTTAGACCTCAATCAATATTTTGTGGAAACAGGTATATCGAATCCCTTAATTGGTCTTTTGTAGAAGCAGGTATATCACAGCCCTCAATCAATATTTGGTTAAAGCAGGTAAATCATTCCCCTTAATCAGTATTTTGTAAAAGCAGGTATATCGCAGGCCTCAATCAATATTTGGTGGAAGCAGGAATATCAAACCCCTTAATCAGTATTTTGTGGAAGCAGGTATATTGCAGGCCTCAATCAATAATTGGTGGAAGCAGGAATATCAAACCCTTAATCAGTATTTTGTGGAAGCAGGTATATCGCAGGCCTCAAACAATATTTGGTGGAAACAGGTATATCAAACCCCTTAATCAGTAATTTGTGGAATCAGGTATATCGCAGGCCTCAATCAGTATTTTGTGGAAGCAGGTATATCAAACCCCTTAATCAGTATTTTGTGGAAACAGGTATATAGAACGCCTTAATCAGTAATTTGTGGAATAAGGTATATCGCAGCCCTCAATCAGTATGTGGTGGAAGCAGGTATATCGAATCCCTTAATCAGTATTTTGTGGAAGCAGGTATATCGTAGGCCTCAATCAATATTTGGTGGAAGCAGGAATATCAAACCCTTAATCAGTAATTTGTGGAATCAGGTATATCGCAGGCCTCAATCAGTATTTTGTGGAAGCAGGTATATCAAACCTCTTAATCAGTATTTTGTGGAAGCAGGTATATCGTAGGCCTCAATCAATATTTTGTGGAAACAGGTATATCGAATCCCTTCATCGGTATTTTGTGGAAGCAGGTATATGGCAGCCCTCAATCAATATTTGGTTAAAGCAGGTATATCATTCACCTTTATCAGTATTTTGTGGAAGCAGGTATATCGCAGGCCTCAATCAATATTTGGTTGAAACAGGTATATCAAACCCCTTAATCAGTATTATGTGGAAGCAGGTATATCAAACCCCTCAATTATATTTTTTTTGCTACAACATTTATATAACACCACCCTGTTTATTTTGAGCAACAGGTATATCGCAGCCGTCAATCAGTATTTTGTGGAAACAGGTATATCACACCCCTTAATCCGTTTTTTTGGGGACAACGGGTATATCACACTCATTGCAAATGGTTGTTCCAATAGCACTTGTCTCTCTATATAGCTGTGGTATCGCAGCAGAACTGCACACAACTGCTGCACAATACAAATGCACTATAATATACTTTCTATGTTAGAAAGTATATTATAAGTATATTACACCCCTCAGTATATCACACCTATCAATAGCACACCTATACCAGTCCTTAAAAGGACTTTTGTGGCCCTATTAGCTAGCGTTTGGTGTCCCTAACAGCCTGTCCCTTCTCCAAAAACCAACCTCTCCCTACACTGGCAAAACACAGAATGTAAAATGGCTTCCAGATCTGGTTCTGTTAAAAGGTGGGGGTGTGTCCATGTGCTGAAACATCTCAATTGGCTGTCCTTTCACACCTTATGGATGTGTCATGGGTCAAAGTTCAACGCAATGCAAAAGAATATAGCTTCGCAAGGCCATCTCTATTGCTGATCTGTTAGATTGCTCATATTCTCTATGGACATTATCTAAAAGATTTCAAACGTAACCTGTATACAGCTGTTCTCTATGCTTTTGCTTGAAAGAAAAACTATTTACTAAATGTCTTTGCAATTATTATTCCAGAAGCATTGGCTGTGTGGGTACAAACAGCTCCTGAAATGCCAAACATCCTTTGTGTGATGGAAAGGACTTAACAGCATATGACATAAGGAAATGATGCCCAAGCACTTTCTTATCTAGAAAAAAATCTAAATAGACAGGCTTTATTCACAGCACAGCCTTGAGAAACTAATGAACTGGTCTCCCTAATTACCTTTCTGGAGAGCCAACAGCATTGATCCGTCTCCTTTCACTAGCGTTTTTGGCTCCATCTATCCATAACAATCAGACTGTCAGTTGTAATTTCTAGTCTCTAACAGTTTGTGGCAATTGCTGCATGAGGACGTGGTGGTGAAAGCTTTGAAGCTGCAAGACTAAAAGGTGGATTTTCATTAAACTAAAAAGTACATATTAGTCATCATCGTTTAGGAGGCTTGATCACACTGAAATTGGTATGGTAGTAACAGAATGCATAGAGCAAACTCAACTACTAGTGATGAGCAAGCATGCTCGGCCGAATACCGGTTCGGCTCGAGCATCGCAATACTCGGCACATGGCGGTACTCGGCCGAGTACCGCATGTGCTCGAGCGCCATACTCGAGTCTCCTCCCCGCACGTTTTGCGGTTGCTAAGCAGCCAATAAACGTGCAGGTAAGTACTGCAATCACTGTAATGCCAGTAGCCATGTTGGCTGCTGGCATTACAGTGATTGGCTGGCCATAACACGTCATTGGGTGCTATATAGCACCCGATGACACGTGCTCGGATCAGTCATAGTCAGGGAGAGCAGAGCGTAGGAAGGGAAAGGCAGTGTCAGGAGCGAAATTCACAGATATTATTCGAAGAAAGCTTTTCAAAGACCAAAAAGTCCTTTTAAGGACTACTGTGTGTAAGTGTGTTTTAGAGCAGCAATATATATTTTACCTGCGCTAAATTGATCAGTCTCAGGGACATCCGTACTCAGGAAGGGACAGATAGTGCAGGGAGAGAAATTTGCTCTTTTTACTGCCAAAAGCTTTTCAAAGACCCCAAAGAACGTTTAAGGACTACTGTGTGTGTGTTTGACAGCAGCAAGATATTTTTCTTTAATACCTATTAGTGACACATACTGTACATCAGATATGTGGAGGTTGGCTTTCTTCCTAAAAACATGTCGGACAAGCTTGTCCCATTGTATCCAGCCAAGCCATCCTGGTACTTCTTGCCCAAAGTTCACAAGTCGCTGAGCCATCCCCCGGGACGCCCCATTGTGGCGGGGATTGGCTCAGCAACTGAGCCTTTGTCCAAGTATTTGGACTGGCTCTTAAGACCAGCACTCGTCAGCGCTCCTGCGTACCTCAGGGATACCAATGATTTTTTATTGGCCCTGAGGGAGATATGCTGGCAACAAGACTACCAGTTGGTGTCCCTCGATGTGGAAAGCCTCTACACCCGCATCCCACATGATGCGGGTGTAGAGGCGGTCCTCGACATCGTGGTGAACCTGGGTAAGAGTGATTTGTACTGTGAATTTGTTGGCGAAGCACTGAGGTTCATTTTAACTAATAATACTTTCCAGTTTGGGAGCGAGTGGTTCAGACAGAAAGTGGGCACGGCTATGGGGACCCCGGTCTCCTGTACATTTGCTAATATGTACCTTGCCAGACTAGAGGACAGGTATGTTTATTCTACCAACAATCCTTTCCTCTCAAAACTCAAGGCGTATTCACGCTTTGTAGATGATGTGTTCCTCGTCTGGCAAGGTTCAGAACAGGAATGCGGTGAATTTGTGAGTTATCTCAATGAGAATGATATGGGCATGACCTTTACCCTCAATTTCGGAGGAAGTAGGTTAGAATTCTTGGATGTGGCTGTCCTGGTGGAAGGCGACGGGTTGGTCACGGAGGGTTTTCGTAAACCCACGGCGACCAACTCCTTGCTCCACCATGACAGCTTCCATCCACAGAGTGTCAAGAGATCCGTACCTTACGGTCAATTCATTAGATTGAGACGCATCAACAGCACTGACAGTGGGTACCATAAACAGGCTCAGGATCTGAAACAGCGATTGGTTAGGAGAGGCTATCCTGAAGAGGTATTAGAGAGGGAGATGGAACGAGTAGGACAAAACTTCACACAAGAAAGTCTTCTGAAAAGTGGTCGTGAGAAAAAGGATCAGAGGAAAAATAAGAGTGTCAGATTTGCATTTTCATTTAAGTATAGCCCCATGGCTGAACGCATACGGTCAGTCATGTTTAAAAACTGGGACGTATTGAGAAGGGATGCAACTCTGAATGAATTGACACAACAGAAACCCCTGATTTCCTTTAGAAGGAGCCACACTGTGAAGGATAAGTTGGTCAGGAGTAGGTTTCAATCAGACAGGAGCAAGAGTTGGCTCAATAGTAATCTTCCTAAGGGCAACTTCAGGTGTGGAAGCTGCTCACTGTGCACTAGCAATTCTCAGAAAAAATGTGTTGAGTTTGCCGTCATTTCATATAAAGTTAACACCTTTATTAATTGCCGTAGTACTTATGTAGTATACTTGCTATTGTGCACGTGTGGCCGCTTCTACATCGGGAAGACTATAAGATGCCTATACGAACGAGTCAGGGAACATTTTAATTCCATCAGGACAGGTAAGGGATGTCCGAGACTCATAGAGCATATTAGAAGAGCCCATGACGGTGATGTCAGCTGTATCTCCTTCTCAGGTTTAGAAACAGTACCCACGCCCCCGCAAGGAGGAGACAGACATCGTCTACTCCTACAGAGAGAGGCTAGATGGGTACTACGTACGCATGCCCTAGGGGACCTGGGTATGAATGACAGGAATGATCTCAGCCCCTTTTTATAATACTCTGTGTATTAATTCATTGCCATATTATTTGTATTGTTTATTGTCCTTGACGTTGCACATGTCATTGTTTTTATATTTGTATCTATATCATTTTCAGTTACAACCTTTGTGCGGACGCAGCCTGGTTTGTCGGTTTCTATGGCAACAGATTGCGCCAGCATTTAAAAGGAGCGATGCGTGAGCACGCATTGACAAACAGCCAGAAGAAGCGCATGTAGCGCGAAACGGCCGCCGCTGTTCAATGCGTGCTCTGGATCTGTCCGCCCCCTGCTTCATGTGAATTTTGAATAATAAAGCTGTTCAGTACACACGGGTGAGTGCCGCTACTTGTTTTCACTTCTATATTGATTACGCACTGTACATCATTAGGGTTGAGCGAACCCGAACTGTAAAGTTCGGGATCGTACCGAACTTTAGGATTTTTAGTCGCCGGACTTGAATCGGAACTTTTCAGTAAAAGTTCGGGTTCAAGTTTGGTGTTCGGCGATTTAATGGCGCTTTTTGAAAGGCTGCAGAGCAGCCAATCAACAAGCGTTTAACTCTTGATTGGCCAGTGCAGCATGTGACCCAGCCTCTATATAAGCTGGAGTCACGTAGTGCTGCATGTCACTCTGCTCTTACTAGTGTAGGGATAGGATGCTGCTGCTGTGAGGGAGAGAATAGGAAAGAATCTGTTATCAGAAGTGCTTGTTAACTCTGCGATCTTCAGCGATTTTGTTATGTGGGTGCAGTGCACCATTTATTTTACCCTGCCCTGAGCCCAGTGACACAGAAAAATAACTTTTTTCCATCTGTTAGTTAGGTGGGCGTCAGCTGCCATTTTGTGCAAGTTCAGTGCACCAGCACAGCATATGTGCATTTGTGACAGTCAAATACAAGCTTTAAATACTACAGTTATATTCAGGGTTTAAAAAAACACCCATTTTTTTTTACAAGATAATACATTTTGGGTCCTTTGCTGAATTTGTGACAGTCAAATACAAGCTGTAAATACTGCAGTTTATATTCTGGGTTTAAAAAAACACCCATTTTGTGCAAGATAATACATTTTGGGCCTTTGCTGCATTTGTGACAGTCAAATACTAGCGTTAGATAGTGCTGTTATATTCTGGTATAGAAAAAAACACCCATTTTGGGCAAGATAATACATTTGCAGCCTTTGCTGCATTTCTGACAGTCCAATACAAGCTTCAAATACTGCAATTATATTCTGGGTTTAAAAAAAACACCCATTTTGTGCAAGACACTACATCTGGGGCCTTTGCTGCATTTCTGACAGTTCAATACAAGCGTTAGATACTGCAGTTATATTCTGGGTTTAAAAAAAAACACCCATTTTTTGCAAGACCCTACATCTGGGGCCTTTGCTGCATTTGTCACAGTCAAATACAAGCGCTAGATACTACTGTTATATTCCGGTTTTAAAAAAACACAAATTTTGTGCAAGACACTACATTTGGGGCCTTTCCTGCATTTGTGACAGTTAAATACAAGCTTTGAATACTGCAATTATATTCTAGGTTTTAAAAAAAAAACACATTTTGTGCAAGACACTACTTTTGGGGCCTTTGCTGAATTTCTGACAGTCCAATACAAGCTTAAAATACTGCAGTTATATTCTGGGTTTAAAAAATACACCCATTTTGTGCTAGATACTACATTTGGGGCCTTTTCTGCATTTGTGACAGTCAAATACTAGCGTTAGATACTGCTGTTATATTCTGGTATAGAAAAAAACACCCATTTTGGGCAAGATAATACATTTGCAGCCTTTGCTGCATTTCTGACAGTCCAATACAAGCTTCAAATACTGCAATTATATTTTGGGTTTAAAAAAAAACACCCATTTTGTGCAAGACACTACATCTGGGGCCTGTGCTGCATTTCTGACAGTTCAATACAAGCGTTAGATACTGCAGTTATATTCTGGGTTTAAAAAAAACACCCATTTTTTGCAAGACCCTACATCTGGGGCCTTTGCTGCATTTGTCACAGTCAAATACAAGCGTTAGATACTGCTGTTATATTCCGGTTTTAAAAAAAACACCAATTTTGTGCAAGACACTACATTTGGGGCCTTTCCTGCATTTATGACAGTTAAATACAAGCTTTGAATACTGCAATTATATTCTGGGTTTTAAAAAAAAAACACACATTTTGTGCAAGACACTACTTTTGGGGCCTTTGCTGAATTTCTGACAGTCCAATACAAGCTTAAAATACTGCAGTTATATTCTGGGTTTAAAAAATACACCCATTTTGTGCTAGATACTACATTTGGGGCCTTTTCTGCATTTGTCACAGTCAATTACCAGCGTTAGATACTGCTGTTATATTCTGGTTAAAAAAAAATACATTTTGTGAAATACACTACATTTGCAGCCTTTGCTGCATTTATGAGAGTCAAATACAAGCTTAAAATACTGCAATTATATTGTTGGTTGACAAATTAACAGTTTTTGTGACCGTGAAGTAATTGTATATAATTCGCCTGTCAAACTGTTGTGTGACCTTAATAAATTTTTCCTCTTTATGACACTGGCACTGCGTTACGGTCAGTGAACTTAATTGTTGACTTATGGCAGTTACATAGTCGCCTGACATAAACCATCTGTTAGTTTGGTTGGTGAACGCAAAGAATGACGAAAGCGTCAAATAAGGGACGTGGCCCTAGTCGTGGTGCTGCTGGTGTTGGTGGAGCTCCTGTTGCAAGGAGAGGATGTGGTAGATCTGTGCCAGCTACATGCACAAATAAAACACCTTCCTCAGGTGCGAGTAGGCGACAGAACCTTCAGCATTATTTGGTCGGGCCTAATGCTGCTCTACGAATGGTGAGGCCAGAACAAGTAGAGGCAATAGTAGATTGGGTGGCTGACAGTGCCTCCAGTTCCTTCGCATTGTCTCCCACCCAGTCTCCTTCTGAAAGATCTGAGTTGGCACCTGCAGCCTATGTCCATCAGTCTTTCACCTCACCCCCTTGCAAATCAGCCAAGCTATCTGAGCCCCAAGTCATGGAGCAGTCTCTTCTACTTTTTGATGACTCTGCTAGCAGGGTTTCCCAGGGCCATCCACATAGCCCTGCCCCAGAAGGGTAAGAGATTGAGTGCACCGATGCCCAACCACTTATGTTTCAAAATGAGTACATGGGAGGACCACCGCAGCACGTCTCGGATGATGACGAAACATAGGTGCCAACTGCTGTGGCTTTCTGCAGTGTGCAGACCGACAAGGAGGGCAGGGGTGAAGACTGGGTGGAAGATGATGTGGAGGACGATGAGGTCCTCGACCCCACATGGAATCAAGGTCATGCAAGTGACCTGTCTAGTTCTGAGGAAGAGGCGGTGGTTGCACAGAGCCACCAGCACAGCAAAAGAGGGAGCAGGGTGCAAAAGCGGAGAAGCTGTCCCCTAGACAGTACGCCTGCTACTGCCCACCGCAGCAAGGGACCTAGCACACCAAAGCCAGCTCCAAGGAGTTCCCTGGCGCAGCAGTTCTTCAGACAATGTGCTGACAACAAGACACAAGTGGTTTGCACGCTATGCAATAGGAGCCTGAAGCGAGGCATAAATGTTCTCAACTTGAGCACAACCTGCATGACCAGGCATCTAAGTGCAAAGCACGAGCTGCAATGGAGTAGACACCTGAAAATCCAAGAAAGGTATCTGGCTCCTCCTGCTTCCTCTTTTGCTGCAGTCTCGGCCTCTTCATCCACCTCTGGAGTGACAGTGCCACATGCCACCCCACAAGCAGAGGATGTACCAGCAATGCCACCACCTGGCTCACCAAGCATCTCCACAATGTCCCATGGAAACGTTCAGCTGTCTATCTCCCAAACACTGGAGCGAAAGAGGAAGTACCGCCCTACCCACCTGCGATCCCTGGCTCTGAATGCCAGCATTTCTAAATTACTGGCCTTTTAAATGTCATTCCGTCTGGTGGAGACGGAAAGTTTTAAAAGTCTTATGGTGCTGGCTGTCCCGCAGTACGTCGTGCCAAGCCGCCACTACTTTTCCAGGTGAGCTGTGAGATTGTGAAACAGCTATTTCTGCATAATGTGGGGGATTCAATCAGCACAACCCTATATGTAGGTGCACATTGCTATGGCGAAATATATATACAAAGAAAAAGACACAAATGCAATGGCACTCTGCAACCAGCATTCTGCCCTGCCTCTATGTTGGATGAGGCATTGGTGTACATTTTGGCCAAAGCGTAATAAGTAACTCACTACGTCAAGGTCGCCTCTATGGAGTGGTCCCCAACACTAGTTCCTACCTGTTTGTGGGCCATGACAGCCACACAAAGTCCAGGGAATGCAGATGCAGCATGCACACCAAGCACACTCTGCTTTTAAACCCGTCCGGTGCCATTACAGCTTTCATCAGATCCAGGGATGCAAGTACCAACATGCATGCTGAGCCCACTATATACTTCTCCTGGAACCAAATGGCTACTGGTAGGTAGCTTGGAGCGCATTCGTCTCACTTCCTAGTGTGGCCACACTTGCTTTGCCCAGCTGTCCTTCATTCCAGCTAATATCTTAGCTATATAAAGCCGCTTCATTGCCATCTATACACACACACCTTGTACCCTGAAGAAGCTAACGCGAAACGTGCGTTGGGGTTATCCAGTTCACCACTCAGGTATTTTATGTCATCAGTCTTTATACGGATGTTTTATTAATCTGATTTATGTACTTGCATTTTGGCACTTTGCACTTTATCTACTCTTGTACTGTTTTTTGGATTTTCATCCGGTTATACTATCCATGACTTTGCCTGTATTATAGATATCTGGCTTTTTTTCACCCATATACCATTTTGTATCTATACGATTTCATTAACCTTGATATCTATTGACATATATATATATCCTTTATTTATATGTTCATTACCAGTGGTGCTGTTTTTTTTTTCCTGTGTGTCTCTCATTCATCACAGTATGGTATTTTATCTGTATTTTTACCTCCGGTCCTGGATTGAGACCATAATAAAGATTAATTATATATTCATTTCTGTGCTGGCCTTTTTTCTTTGGTGTTTCATCCTACGTGCAGGCTTGGCACGAGTACTCACCTCTGTGAGTCATATATTGGTGTATATAGGTGCTATATATGCAGACTCAGTTTTATACTGACTTTAAAACCAGCCTCCAGGACAGATTGACTGGTCAGGTGTGCATGACTGCATGGAGATCGCCACGCCTCCAATATATACTACAAAGAAAAAATGTGGGGGATTCAATCAGCACAACCCTATATGTAGGTGCACATTGCTATGGCGAAATACATATACAAAGAAAAAGACACAAATGCAATGGCACTCTGCAACCAGCATTCTGCTCTGCCTCTATGCTGGATGAGGCATTGGTGTACATTTTGGCCAAAGCGTAATAAGCCACTCACCACGTCAAGGTCGCCTCTATGGAGTGGTCCATAACACTAGTTCCTACCTGTTTGTGGGCCATGACAGCCACACAAAGTCCAGGGAATCCAGCATAGAGGCAGGGCAGAATGCTGGTTGCAGAGTGCCATTGCATTTGTGTCTATTTCTGCATAATGTTTGTACTTAAACTGTCATTTGGCATTCCGGGCACTAGAGGCCACTGTTTTGCAGCTACAACCAGAACACTCTGGGATTTGCATATGTAAAGTAGGTAATGACTCATGCTGCTGCTGGTGAGTGAACCAGGAAGTGTTGATCTGAGATGGTGGAAGGATTGTGCTGTGAGGGACTGAATCCGATTCCACCCTGGCTTGCAGATGTCCGGCAGTTAATGGACACTCAAAAGAAGGTTTTGTCAGGAAGACCAGTTCAGTGTGTGGACAGAAGGCCTCATCATCAAGCAAGGCCGCACGGTTGCTGAGAAGTTGGTGGCCATCTCTGGTAGGCTGCATCCTCGGGCCCAGAATGGACGCAGGTCAGTACACCTGGTTGCTGATTGTAATATATTGTGTGGCGTCTGAAGTAACAGAGACTAGCCTAGGCCTCACATTAGTTAGTTAGGATTATATTGTTTGCTAGGCTTTACTGTACTGGACTGCAGCGCAGTTATTGACTTGCAGGCTCTGCTGCGTCTGCCACCAGCTAGGGGTGTTCTCTGTAGCGGCACAGCACGACTTGCAGGCTCTGCTGTGTTCGCCATCGGCTAGGCCTGTCCAGTGGGCAGGGACATTGACTGTGGGTCCGGGATATAGCGTTTTCTTTGCATGTTTGTATTGTTTTGGTTATGCTTGTATTATTACTTTTTGCCTAAGTAAAGTTTCTCTTCGTGCATATTAAGCTGGTGTCAGTGTCGCTTTCCTTGTCTGTGACTTTGCTGTATCCTGGGGAGCCCACCCCGGTACATGGCTTACAGAGCCATCCCATCCCTGCACAACCAAGTGGGGGACAAAATCAGGTTTGCACTGTGCAACGCCATCAGTGGCAAGGTCCACCTAACTACGGATACGTAGACCAGTAAGCACAGTCAGGGACGTTATATCTCCATAATAGCACATTGGGTAAATGCATTGGCGGCTGGGCCTGAGGCGGATAGCAGTTTGGCGCATGTCCTTCGACCACCCAGGATTGCAGGGAGCTTCTCTTTGCCTCCTGTTGCTTCCTCCTCCTACTCCGCTTCCTCATCCTCTACCGCCTCCTCATCCGGTCAGCGTAACACCTTCACCACCAACTTCAGCACAGCCAGGTGTAAACGACAGCAGGCAGTTTTAAAACGTATCTGTTTGGGGGACAAACCCCACACCACGCAGGAGCTGTGGACGGGCATGAAACAATAGACCGATGAGTGGTTGGTGCCAGTGAGCCTCAAGCCCGGCCTGGTGGTGTGCGATAATGGGCTCGTAGCAGCTATGGGACTAGCCGGTTTGACACATACATGCCTTGCCTGGCGTATGTGCTGAATTTGGTGGTGCAGAAATTCCTTAAAAATTACCCCAATATATCAGAGCTGTCGCAGAAAGTGCGGGCCGTCTGTGCATGCTTTTGGCGTTCTCACCCTGCTGCTGCTTGCCTGCGAGCACTGCAGGGTAACTTTGGACTTCCCGCTCACCGACTCATATGTGACGTTCCCACAAGATGGAACTCCACCTTGCACATGCTGGCCAGACTGTGCGAGCAGCAGCAGACGATAGTGGAGTTTCAGCTGCAGCACGCACGGGTGAGTCTCTCTGTGGAACAGCACCACTTCACCACCAATGAGTGGGCCTCCATGCGAGACCTGTGTGCCTTGTTGCACTGTTTTGAGTACTCCACCAACACGGCCAGTGCCGATGACGCCGTTCCCAGAGTTACTATCCCACTTCTATGCCTCCTTGAAAAAACGCTGCTGGCGAAGATGGAAGAGGATGTGGCACAGGAGGAGGAGGAAGAGGGATCATTTAGAAAGGTTTCAGGCCAGTCATTCACAAGTGGCTCCGAGGGTGGGTTCCTGCACCAACATACGCCAGGTACACAATTATCCAGCCAGGGCACAGTTCTGAAGGATGACGAGGTGGAGGATGAGGAGGAGGAGATTGAGGAGGAGGAACCATGTTCACAGCAGGGTGGCACCCAAACCAGCTCATTGGCATCACATCATGGTGCGTGGCTGGGGGGATACAGAGGACACAGACTATACACCTCCCACAGAGGACAGCTTGCCGTTGCCTCTGGGCAGCCTTGCACACATGAATGATTACGTGCTGCAGTGTCTCCGCAGCGACCTCCGAGTTGGCCACAATCTAACTTGTGCTGATTACTGGGTGGCCACGCTGCTGGATCGCCGTTACAAGGACAACGTACCTTTCTTAATTCCGTTACTGGAGCATTATCGTAAGATACGCAAGTACAAGCGCACGCTGGTAGACGCACTGCTGGTGGCATTTCCACCTGACAGCAGGGGCACAGTGGAAGCACAAGACGAAGGCAGAGGAGGAGGAAGAGGTCGCCAACGCAGCTGGGGCACCGCCAGCACCTCAGAAGGCAGGGTTAGCATGGCTGAAATGTGGAAAAGCTTTGTAAGCACGCCACAACTACAAGCACTACCAGCTGATATGGAACGTCTTAGCAGGAGGCAGCCTTTCAGCACCATGGTGGAGCAGTATGTGTGCACACGCCTACACGTACTGACTGATGGGTCTGCCCCCTTCAACTTCTGGGTCTCCAAATTGGGCACATGGCCTGAGCTTGCCCTTTACGCCTTGGAAGTGCTGGCCTGCCCTGCAGCCAGTGTATTGTCTGAACGTGTGTTTAGCACAACTGGAGGGGGTTATCACAGGTTAGCAAGAGCGAAAGGAAAACAACGGCACTGCTCCTTTAAGAAAGTCACCCACGCCTCCTTGAACTCCGGAACTCCTAGACCCGTGGCTGCACAAGCGAACCCAGACAGTGTGGTGCTCAGCGTGACAAGAATAACACTTGACATGGAAGGTAGATAAAAGATGAGCGGCACTCACCAGGATCGAGTCTTCAAAGGAGCTTTATTGCTGACTAGCAGGGTAACATCAGCTGCACAGGCAGGGGAGCGGGACGGCCCAGGTGTGGACAGGCGGTGACGGCCGTTTCACGCAGAATCGCGCTTCCTCAGACCGCTACTGATGTACAAGCGCACTGACGTGCATTTAAGGGCGACCGTAGGTCATCACAATGACGACCAACGACGCTCCCCAGGTGCGCGCTGTAAGAGATACAGAAAGGGAGCACTGCAACATTACATGCATGCCACAGGGCACTGAAGCAACTTAAAGCAACACATTATCAAATACTGAAGGAGACAAATTACATTAGCGTACAGGCAAATACTAGAAAGTAAAGGGAGATACAAATGGAGGTGATATATAAATATGCTATTTCCCTTGTACTAAATGAAGCAGAGGGCTATGCCCCTATCAGGGAGTGGGGGCACGGGGAGGGAAATTCCCTTAATCCCCTGCTGCGTTAGAAAGCAAGAACAAGGGTTATCACAGGTTATATTTTCCAATGTTTTGGGGTGTACCCTAATTTAAAAATATAAAAATAAATTTAAAACCAAAAAACTGTGTAGGCTACCTCCTCCTCCTCCTCCACCGCCACTTCCACCTACACAGCCACATCCACCACCGTCTCAACCTCCTACTCCATATGGACCTCGTCCTCCTAGATCACAATTATAATATTTATTTATTTTTACGTATTTTGTGTTATTTAAAGTCATTTCCCTACCACTTTTGTTTGCAGAGCACTCGCCATGCTCTTAACCACATTTTGATGCCATTTGAAGCCCTCTAGCCCTTTCCATGACATTTTTACAGCCATTTCAGTGCTCAAAAGTTTGGGTCCCCATTGACTTCAATAGGGTTCGGGGTCAAGTTTGGGTAAAATTCGGGTCCCGAACTTGAACTTTTTTGCGAAGTTCGGACGAACCCGTCGAGCCCGAACATCCAGGTGTCCGCTCAACTCTAGTCCTAAATGATCCCTAAGTGCCTTACTGGGTGTCCAAGCTGGATACGTGGCACGAACTTGCGCTCTACGCCTTGGAGGTGCTGGCCTGCCCTGCTGCCAGCATTTTGTCTGAGCGTGTATTTAGTGCTGCTGGTGGCATTATAACAGATAAGTGTATCCGCTTGTCCACTGGCAATGCTGACAGGTTGACTTAGATAAAAATGAGCAAGGCCTGGATTGCCCCTGACTTCTCAACTCCACCAGAGGAGAGCTGAGCGGTTGATGAACATAAAGACAATTTCAATCTATCATTTATAATGAACTCAATCTACTGTAGTGTATTCCCATTCACCTTTTCCACTACAAAAAAGAGCCTACCTACCCCGTAAGTAGTGGTGCAGGGGTTCACGGAAGTAGCGGCGGTGGTAGTCAGTCGATGCGGGGGTTATTAGTGATGATCTAGCACCAAAGTATTCGGGTGTTCGGCTATATACCCAAGTATAATGGAAGTCAAAGGGAGACAACCAAGATGCTCTGAAGAGGGGATGGTGCCTGGTCCATTGGAAAAGGTCAGAAAGTGACAGAAACACCACCGAAATGGATCGGGAACAACATGAGGACGATGTTTGGATGCACCTTGAACTCCCAGGTCGCTGCTGGGAACCATGTTGTCTGAGTCGTACGCCACTTTTAGAGACTGACAAAAATACGCACAAAACCCCCAAAAAATCTAATTTACATGAAAAATTGTTAGGAAACATTCTTTCATGTATATTCAATTGTATATTAAGTGCAAGTGCTGCAAAAAATTACAAGCAAGAGCCACTCCTAAACAGCCTGTATATCACATAAAGGAGGGCCTCATTCACATTGTGGTACAATTGTTTGGGACTCCTGCACTCATAAAGCCTATGCACTAAGTGAAAGGGCTGACAAAAATTACAAGGAACTGCCACTCCAAAACACCCTGTGTAAGGCTACTTTCCTACTTTCACACTTGCGTTAGGAGCGGATCCGTCTGGTGTCTGCACAGACGGATCCGCTCCTATAATGCAAACGCTTGCATCCGTTCAGAACGGATCCGTTTGCATAACCATGAACAAAAAAAAAAAAAAAAAAAATTTTTTTTTTTTTTTTTTTCATGATAATGCAAACGGATCCGTTCAGACTTTACATTGAAAGTCAATGGGGGACGGATCCGTTTGAAAATTGAGCCATACTGTGTCATCTTCAAACGGATCCATCCCCATTGACTTCCATTATAAGTCTGGACGGATCCGCTCGCCTCCGCACGGCCAGGCGGACACCCGAACGCTGCAAGCAGCGTTCAGGTGTCCGCTCACTGAGCGGAGCGGAGGCTGAGCGCTGGCAGGCGGATGCATTCTCAGTGGATCCGCCTCCATTGAGAATGCATCAGGGCTGGACGGCTGCGTTCGGGACCGCTCGTGAGCTCCTTCAAACGGAGCTCACGAGCGGACACCTGAACGCAGGTGTGAAAGTAGCCTTACACATAAAGGAGGGCATCATACACACCCTTGAAAAATTATGATTGATGGCCTGCTGGTGACCCTCAAAAACATTTTGAGAAAGGGCCTGCTGATCTGACCATCTAAAACCTTAGGGTCGAGGGCCTGCTGCCGCATTGGTGACTCTAGATAACCTCTGGGCGTTTGCACGTCCCTGTGACAACTTTCGATGTTCTTTTCTGTGCCTACCATGGTGATCACAGGTAATAGGGAATCAGGGTTTGATGAGGATAGGGAGTTTGAGAAAGGGATACCACATCCAAGGGAGGTCAATGGCTGAAATCTGATTGGGTGGAGATGGTGGGTCAAGTTATTAAGCCAATAACCGCGGCAATAACACACTCCCGGCTCGTTGAGGTAGCGACGATAAAAAACAATACAGGACTCTTAAGATGCCCTGTTATTGGAATGAGTAATAAAAAATTACAGGGAATGTCACTGCGGTATTTTGGATGAGGAAACATTATACAGGGGAGGCCCTGCTGCCGCTTTGTTGACTCTAGATAACTTCTGCCTGATCGCACGTCCCCATGACGTCCACGATTAATTTGGATATCTTCCCTATCAACTTTCGATGTTTTTTTATGCACCTACCATGGTGATCACCGATAACGGGGCCGACTTCAAAAGCAGAGAAAGCCTTTTCCGCCTGCTCATTCCACTGGACCGTCACTGACTTGCGTCCCTTGAAAAGGCCTGTTAATGGTGCAGCGACTGTAGCAAAGTGGGGGACAAACCTCATATAGTATCCCACCATTCCCAGGAACGACTTTACTTGCCGAGTAGTGACAGGTCGGGGCCAATTCCGAATTGCCTCCAATTTTTTTACCTGAGGTTTAATAATTCCGCGCCCAATTACATACCCCAGGTACTTGGTCTCTTCTAACCCTATCGTGCACTTTTTTGGGTTAGCGGTTAAGCCAGCCTTCCTAAGGGAGTCCACTACAGCCTGTACTTAAGGTAGGTGACTTTCCCAGTCAGTGCTGTGGATAACGATATCATCCAGGTACGCCGAAGCGTACCGACGATGTGGATGGAGTACAATGTCCATTAGCCTTTGAAATGTTGCGGGAGCACCATGTAGCCCAAAGGGTAATACCTTGTACTGATACAGCCCCTCTGGCGTGAAAAAAATTTGTTTTTTCCTTGGCAGCCTCCGTCAAGGGTACCTGCCAGTATCCTTTGGTGAGGTCCAACACAGAAAAATTTGCCTGAGGCTCAGTGATAAAGTCATGTCGGATTATGGAAGTGCATCAATGAAGGTCTTTGAACACATCCATGTTCCGACTAACGAACTCCCTGGCTTCCTGAGCCTGTTTAGAGGAGAGGCTGTCAGCAATTTGCACTGACAGTCGCTTCCCTTGCTTTAGACACAGGGACTAAATCCGCTTCCCCTAGAAACCCTGGACGTGGGCTGTCTTTAAGTATAGGCTTCCCTATCTTTCCAAGGATTGAGCAGATTCACATGGTACACCTGCTCCGTCTTTCGCCTCCCCGGCTGATGTACCTTGTAATCTACCTCTCCAATTTTTTCAAGTACCTCATAGGGCCCCTGCCACCTAGCTAGGAACTTACTGTCTACGGTTGGTGCCAGCACCAATACCCGATCGCCCGGGTTAAAGTTCCGGACCCGAGCCTGCCGATTATAGACCCTACTCTGGGCTCGCTGCGCTGCCTCCATATGCTCCCTAACTAGAGGTAACACTGTTTCCATCTGTCCTTGCATCTGGGTTACATACTTAACAACACTTTTGAGCAGCGTGGGTTGTTGTTCCCGCGCCTCTTTGGCCACGTCCAACAGACCGCGAATGTTTGAATTAATCTCTCTACCAGGCCGTCCGTTTGCAGGTGATAGACGGATGTCCGCAACTGTTTTATGTGGAGCAACTTACAGAGTTCTCTCAAGACCTTGGACATAAAACGGGTCCCCTGGTCAGTCAGAACCTCTTTAGGCAGACCCACTTGAGAAAACATCTCCATTAACTCCTTAGCTATGAGTTTGGCTGATGTATGACGCAGTGGCACCGCATCCGGGTACCGAGTGGCGTAGTCAAGGACGACCAAGATGTGTTGGTGCCCTCTAGTGGACCTCGATACAGGGCCTATTAGATCCATAGCAATCCGCTCGAATGGAACCTCAATAATCGGGAGAGGGACCAAGGGACTATGGAAATGTGGCTGGGGGCTGGTTATCTGGCAGGTTGGGCAAGCCTTGCAATACTCTTCCACCTCTCTGAACACATTGGGCTAGTAGAACCGCTGTAGACTCCGGTCCTGCATTTTCTGCTGGCCCAGGTGTCCCCCAAGAACATGTTGGCGGACTAACTCCAACACGAGCTTGCGATACACCTTGGGCACCACCAGCTGTTCAATATGTTTACCCCGTAGTTGATTTACCCAGTACAGCATCTCCTGTTGAACCATAAAAAGGGGGTACATAGACTCGGCTCCAGGTTGTTGCGAATCACCCTCAACTATTACCACATTTTCCCAGGCTCGAGACAGAGTTGGGTCCTGGTGCTGTGCTGTACCAAATTTTTCCACAGAGACATTGAGGTCTGCCAGCTCAGGACCCAGCGGCAAGTCCTCCACATCTCCCACCATCACACTTAGCGGGGTTGTCACCACCGAAGTGGTGGTCACCTCTACCGCTGGCCCTTCTGACTCAGGTTCCCAGGGTTCTGGTCTCCCCCCTGAGCCGGGCCACTCTGCTATGGTTACATCTGTCTCCCGGGTATCTGTAACTTTCGTATCCGGCCATAGTGCCGGGAAGTCTCTCCCAATTATTAACTCATACGGCAACTTTGTGGCGATGGCCACCTCATGCGTCCCATGAATGCAGACAACGCAGACTTTTCGGCCAGTATACTCGGTGGGACACAAGGGCAGCTCTTACCAGGGACACCAGGCTCCCTGAATCCAGCAGTGCCACCACCAGAGTGTCCCCCACTTCCACCTGGCACAGATGACTATTGTCTACAGTCTCGGAGCTACCTGTGGCACACAGCTCCCTGGCATACAATGAGTGGCGGTAGCCATAATTGGTATCCACGGGTTCACCCCATAGGGATAGTCGGCTCTTATGTGTCCAGGCTCGTGACACCGCCAGCAGACCACCGGGGCTGGGTATGCAGGGGGTACGTCCCTGGCGGTTTGGCTGGCACCAGCCACCGGATTTGGAGTGGAGATTAACCGGGTTTGACTGGCCCCCTCCCAAAAGAACTTCCCTGCAGATTTCTGGTGGCCTTGTAGTGCTCCACCAGGTTGACCATCTCCAAGGCATTATCCGGAGACACCTGGCCGATCCAGTGCTGAAGAGGGTACGGCAAAGCCCTCCAAAACAGATCCGCCAACAGCCGATTCAACATAGCAGTGGGAGTCAACATGTCAGGCTGCAGCCATTTTTGCAATCGGTGCAGCAGATCATAATATTGTGGTCTGGCGGGTTCAGCCGGGTTAAATTCCCACCAATGCACCCACTGGGCCCAGACCAATACATTCACCCCAAGTCTCGCCAGGATCTGACCTTTTACTGTCGGGTAGTCGGCCGCTTCATCATCAGGGAGATGGGGACCAGATGCCAGGAACGGAGCGACGACCTCAGCCCACTGGTCTTGGGGTAACTTTTCACACCATGGCAAGTCCACAGAACAAAAAGCATTCACCTTGTCAGCGATTTTGGCATTAGCAGTCCCCAACAGGCTTTAAGGCATGCTTCTCAGCAATGCGGCTCTCAGCCCTTTAGTACGGCACACATCATGCATATCCCAAACCACAGAGACTCCACAGATATTCACTGTGAAATGGAGGATAACCCACACCCAGCTGAGACTGAGACTGCTATCCCTAACCAAAACCCGGCCTGGAACGTGGCGAACAGCCACCCACCCTGCACTTTGGCTGCTCCCAGTAAGAGCCAGCCTGGATCAGCTTTACAGCCACACTAAATAACCAATAGGGTCAGTCAGCACTAGCTGCCGCTGACACTTAAAATTACCGGCTCTTACCTCACCGGCTCTTACCTCAGGGAGACACTAGCTCAAACTGAGGGTGAAACCCATATGCACCAAAAAATTGTGACTTATCATTGGACTCCTGACAACGGTTATTCAAAGCAAATTCAGCCAAAGACAAAAATGAGGGCCACTCCTCCTGATTCTCCGCGACAAAACATCTCAAATTTGTCTCAGATTCTGGTTAGTGCGTTCAGTTTGTCCGTTCGACTGAGGGTGAAAAGCCGAAAAGAAGGACAAACGAATCCCCAGGCGAGTACAGAAAGCCTTCCAGAATCTGGACTCAAATTGAGTCCTTCTATCAGACACCACATTAGAGGGAATGCAGTATAATTTCACAATGTTATCAACAAAAGTCCGAGCCAGAGTTTTAGCATTAGGTATGTAAGGCAATATGGACACTTTGCCTAAATGTGTCCCTGACTCCAGACTTCGGTGATCAGCTTGAATTAAATCTTATCCGGTACCAGGAGAATGAATAAGATGAACACTGAACACGTGTCTAGTTCTAATCCATTCTGGTTTATTCACAGTTGGCAAACAGTTATAATAGAGGGGGTTGAGCTTCCTTGACATCCAATCATATGTTAGCATTAGTTTAAACCTATAGTATGAACACACATGAGCTCTGCATTAACATAATAGATGACTCATAGTAACAGCATTTGACCAATCAGGTATACACACATAGGCCAGTGTGCATTTGAGCCAAGATGACCCTATAAGGTAAGAACTAAGGAATGTATGGGTATCTTGAAACCGCACAGGAAGTTTCTCACATTCCAAAGGGGGGAACGGGGAAGGGAGATTTTGGAAGTGCACTGGCCAAATGTATTCGCATTACACGGTGCTGAAAGAACAAAATGGAGTCACTTATACCCCATCAATCCCCTCTTTAGAACCTTATATACACTCACCTAAAGAATTATTAGGAACACCATACTAATACGGTGTTGGACCCCCTTTTGCCTTCAGAACTGCCTTAATTCTACGTTGCATTGATTCAACAAGGTGCTGATAGCATTCTTTAGAAATGTTGGCCCATATTGATAGGATAGCATCTTGCAGTTGATGGAGATTTGAGGGATGCACATCCAGGGCACAAAGCTCCCGTTCCACCACATCCCAAAGATGCTCTATTGGGTTGAGATCTGGTGACTGTGGGGGCCATTTTAGTACAGTGAACTTATTGTCATGTTCAAGAAACCAATTTGAAATGATTCGAGCTTTGTGACATGGTGCATTATCCTGCTGGAAGTAGCCATCAGAGGATGGATACATGTTCTCATTCTGTTTACGCCAAATTCGGACTCTACCATTTGAATGTCTCAACAGAAATCGAGACTCATCAGACCAGGCAACATTTTTCCAGTCTTCAACAGTCCAATTTTGGTGAGTTCGTGCAAATTGTAGCCTCTTTTTCCTATTTGTAGTGGAGATGAGTGGTACCCGGTGGGGTCTTCTGCTGTTGTAGCCTATCCGCCTCAAGGTTGTGCGTGTTGTGGCTTCACAAATGCTTTGCTGCATACCTCGGTTGTAACGAGTGGTTATTTCAGTCAACGTTGCTCTTCTATCAGCTTGAATCAGTCAGCCCATTCTCCTCTGACCTCTAGCATCCACAAGGCATTTTTGCCCACAGGACTGCTGCATACTGGATGTTTTTCCCTTTTCACACCATTCTTTGTAAACCCTAGAAATGGTTGTGCGTGAAAATCCCAGTAACTGAGCAGATTGTGAAATACTCAGACCGGCCCGTCTGGCACCAACAACCATGCCACGCTCAAAATTGCTTAAATCACCTTTCTTTCCCATTCTGACATTCAGTTTGGAGTTCAGGAGTTTATCTTGACCAGGACCACATCCTTAAATGCATTGAAGCAACTTGCCATGTGATTGGTTGACTAGATAATTGCATTAATGAGAAATAGAACAGGTGTTCCTAATAATTCTTTAGGTGAATGTATATACCTTATACTATATGGTTCTTTCTCTGCTCTTCCTTTGTTTGCTTGTAAGCCTTTAGGTATTCCATATACCCTTCAGGAGTATAATCCTCAGGCTTTGTTGAGGTTGTGTTTGCCTCTTCTACCTCTACCGGAGTATAGAGGAATGTTGAGTGTACCCCTCTTTCGGCCACCTTTTTACATACGGCAAGAAGGGAGGGCACACACTGTAGACAACAGCAGAGACACACTATTGCAGCGATCACGGCGAGTGCCACTCCTAAAACATATCTTATTTGACCAAAGTCAGGTATCCCGCCAAAAAGCCAGTCCCACCATCCTTGGTCAACATCTTGTTTTATATGTTTTATCATCTCTTCTAGTTGGCCTATTTTATATTTTATTCCACGGGAGTGATCTGATAAATTGAAACAACACATCCCTGCGAACGCTGAGCATCCTATACCATGTTGGAGCAATAAATAGTCAATAGTTGCCCTATTCTGCAAGATAGCCTTTTTATGATTGTATATCCAGCAGCATATCTTGCAGAATTGCACTAGTGACATTTATCTGTTTTACCATAAAACAGGCAAGTTTTGATATTGTCCTGTGGTTATATATGGCCAAACCTGGTACTCCTATCAAAGACATCCCTAAACTCATGCATTCTGATCTAGAGAGGAGATTCACATTATAATCAAAATTTTCTGGTAACTGTAGGGAAGTGTCTCTCGTGTGGCGTGTCTGCATTGCTGGGAATAGTGGTATCATTGCTAATGTCAACCTAGCTATTGTACAGGGTCCCTCTGTAATGTTGGCTGGTATATATGTGTAACTAGTATTTCCACAGGCCAATACCCATCCTGTTGGTAGAGGTACACGTTTGTCTAGGGATGGTACTGTTTTTGTAATATTACATTGCATATTTTTTCCTGATACTATCTTTTTACAACTACCTAAATCTCTATCACAAATATTTGGTTTAGTCTTATTCTGCATTTTTGCTTGTATGCAGGGAGGCAATAGTGTCTCATCACAGGTGAAATTATAACATATTATTGCTGCTGTGACAAGACCTGTAATTATTTCTATCATATTACTTTGCAGAGTCTCATATGTAGGACAGTCATAACAAGCATGATAAGGATTTACATATCCATATTTAACATCATGATCCTCCAAATCTGTGTCATTCCATTGGGAACGTAGGAGCCCGTCCATACATCTACTGGGGTGGGGACTGCTACCAGACATGTCTCCAAAAGGTTAGATGCAGATAAAGTGGTTCGGAGACAAAAGTCAGTTAAGTTCAGAGTTTTGGCCAGGTACAGCCATAAGTTCTCCTTTGTCTTCCACAGAATGTCTTCCCCTCTGCATTCTGTTTTCAGGTATGTCTGTCTGTTCCACAGCCGTGGGACAGTAAGTAGGAGACACAAAATTGCAATTATTAAGGCACTGCATCTCAGCCATCTCGAGGAATTTCCCGACTGCGTTGTCTCGTTGGGGGTCAAGGCTGTCTGCCTCCATTAGTACCCCTTCTGTATCTTCTTTGAGGTCAAGGCTGTCTGCCTCCGTTAGTACCTCTGAGCCTCGTTGGAGGTCAGGGCTGTCTGCCCCCGTTAGTACCTCTCTTTTCTTCACCAACTTAATCCTTGTGGCGTGGATCCACGTGGGTGACTGTTCAGTGAGGACTGCTGTTCTGGTGATCGCGACTAACTCGGTAGGTGGTCCGTAGGTGAAGCTTCCTGGTTCCTTTCCCTTCTTTAAGATCTTGATCATCACCTGGTCGCCTACCCGGAATGGATGGGTTGGTTCCTGTGAAAGAGAAGGAGACTTACAAGCAACTTTTTCTTCAGTTTTACTGAGGACCTTGATCAGATTAGTAACATACTCCACTCTGATCAGGTCCAAGTCCCCTTCCTGCACTACCAGGGGGTGTCTTGCCCATGGTGTGGGGAAAGGCCTACCCATCAGAATTTCAAATGGTGACATCCCTAACTTCTTATTAGGCGTCATTCTAATTTCTGCAAGTATTATGGGTAGGATTTGTTTCCATTTTTCAAATGTACCAGCAGTGACCTTCCTGAGTTTGTCTTTAACCGTCCTGTTCATTCTTTCCACAATGCCTGAGCTTTGTGGGTGGTATGGAATATGGAATTTCCATTCCACTTGTAACAGTCTAGCTACCTCCTTGTTAAGTTTTGAGGTGAAGGCCGGCCCCTGGTATGATTCAATAACCAGAGGAAAGCCCCACCTTGGGATTATTTGCTGTGTCAGGATTTTAGCTGTTGTTTTAGCATCTTCTGCCTTTGTAGGAAAAACTTCTGGCCACCTTGAGAACATGTCCACTATCACTAATGCATACTCTTGTTTCCCTTTTGTTTTAGGTATATGCGTGTAATCCACCTGCAAGTGGGTGAATGGTGTAGTGGGGTAGTCAAGGTGTTGGAGAGGTATTTCCAGTGGGTTGTTAGGGTTGTTTCTCAAGCACGTAATACATCTGTGTATGTAGTCTGTGACTAGCTGTTTGCTATCAGTGATGTAAAAACTTTGGCTCAACAACATATGGGTAGTTTGTATGCTGTTGTGTCCTACCCCGTGAAAGTGTGCAATGAAGATGGATGCACTATGCTGAGGTATGCATGTCCTCCCCTCCTTGCAGATCAATCCAGACTTTGGATTTTTCTGCAAGATTGGATAGCACCAATCCTTCTCCTCTGTTTCAGTGGCATACCTTTGTAGGTCTGTTAGCATGTGTGTCAAATCAGGTGAGGGTGGGTGTAAGACTGCCATTTCCCAATTGTCATGATTCATTCTATTTGGATTACTCTTGGCTGTGTCTTTAGCTACACTATCTGCAAATGCATTACCTCTTGAAATTCTGTCTTTTCCATTTGTGTGTGCCCTGCAATGTACTATAGCTAAATCCGAAGGCAATCTGATTGCAGCCAAGAGGTCCGTGACTAGCTGTGCATGTGAGATTCTCTTACCGTCTGCTGCAGTGAATCCTCTCCTCTGCCAAATCATTCCATGATCCCATACTACACCATGAGCATATCTGCTGTCTGTGTAAATAGTGACAGGTTTATTGGTGTGTAGTATGCAAGCCCTTGTGAGTGCAATGAGTTCAGCTGCCTGTGCAGACTGGATGGAAATTGGGCTTGCTTCCAAGACTATATCTGGCAGCATGCCAATAGCATATGCTGCACAGAATATAGTATCAGTGGGGCGAGCGCATGAACCATCAACAAAAACTTCTGGTGCATCAGGTATGGGAACAGTTGATAAGTTAGCCCTAGGTTACGTCTCATGATTGAGCACCTGTAGGAAATCATGTGTGTCAGGAAGGGCGTCTTATGTTCCTTTCAGCCCTAGTAATGCATTCAAAATAGGTGCTGGTCCTGTAATGTTGGATGCATATTTAATCTGGAGTGAAGGGTTACTGAGCAACAGGATCTCATATCCAGATAATCTTTGCGCTGACATGTGTTGTGTATGTACACCTCTGAGTAAACCTACAACATCATGTGTAGTGTGCAAGAAGGTTAAATGTCCCAGGGTGAAAGTAGTTGCTAATTCTACCATCATTGCACAGGCTGCAAGGGAACGCAGAGATGCCGGCATCCATTTGACAGAGGTGGGCATAACCTTTGAGAAAAACGCACAAGGACGCAACTTGCCTCCTTGTTCTTGTGTCAGTACCCCCGCCATGGTTTTACAATTTTGGCGTGCAAACATGTGGAAGGGCATATTATAGTCAGGGAGGCCCAGCCCTGGACTCGACATGAGTGAACATTTCAGATAATCAAATGCATTGTACATTTCAGAAGACCATTTAATCAAATCTGGATTTTCATCCAGAGTGGCTTGCCTCAAAACATTGTCATAGTAGGAGCAATCAGGAATCCATTGTCTACAGTAGTTTATCATACCAAGGAAAGATAACATTTCTTTCTTGGTGTGCGGGGTGACCAAACCCGCAATAGACTGGACTCTTTCTGCGCTGATTCTCCCCTCACCTTTTGTGAGGACAAAACCCAAGTATTCAACCTGCATTTTACACCATTGCATTTTCTTAAGTGTCACTTTGTGACCACATCCTGACAACCATTGTAACAGTGATAAACCATCCTGAATGCTGGCCTCCGCTGACATGCTACACAGTAACAAATCATCGACATATTGCAGCAGCACAGAACCTTGGGGGGGGGGGGTACCATGGTTTTAACATGGCTTGGAGGACTATGCTGTACACTACAGGTGAATCAGCATATCCCTGAGGCATTCTGCACCAGGTCAGTTGTCGTCCATCAAAGGAAAAAGCAAAAAGTAGTCTGGTTGCCTTATCAACTGGGATAGAGAAGAAAGCATTCTTCAGATCTATCGCACGGAAATAGACAGTGTCTGCAGGAATTGCAGAAAGAAGTGAGGTGATATCTGGGACAATAGGAGCAATAGGCACAATGATATTATTTATTGCCCTTAAATCCTGCACAAAGTGGGTAGTACCATCTGCCTTTGTCACTGCATTCACGGGCGTGCTGTAGGGTGAAATCACCTCTTCCAGGATTCCCTTTTGTAGGAATTCTTCTATCATTGGCCTAAGTCCATCAAGTTTCTCTTTTGACAGTGGGTATTGTTTCTGATATACAGGTGTACTGCCCTCTTTGATGGTTGCTTTGTATGGTGTGCAGTCAATGAATCCTGTGTCATAGTCCCCCTTTGCCCATAATGATGGGTCTATATCCTCTAATTCTGAGTGATCTTGTAAGTTTGTAAAGATCAGAGGTGTGGGGGTTATTATGGGCAAAGCATCAGAGTATACACTGATGCCATTGTTCTCAATAGTGATTTGCAATTCTAACTTAATGAATACGTCTCTTCCCAGAAGACTCACAGGACATTCAGGTATAATGCTAAAAGCATGATCTGTAATGTATTCCCTATCAATGGTTTCTACTGGTAAGGAATCTGTTCTGTATGTCCTTGTCAGTACCCCATTTATTCCCATAGAGGGCGCACACTTCCTTAAAGGCACATTGTACATTGAGTTGTTTAACACACTAGAAGTAGCTCCACTATCTATTAGAAACCCCACTTTTCTTCCTGCTATTCTAAGTAGAATTACTGGTGTGTCCTGCCAATGTGTTGTGACCTGTGTGAAAGTTGGGGCTTGTCCCTCCGGGCATCCTCAGTATGAGTTTTGCTGATGACAATTGTGGCGAAACCAACCTCGCCACTGGGCTTTGGAGAGGACTGGCTGCTGGCCTCTTGCCCCTGGATTATGGGCCATATACTAACTTTTGAACCCCTGGTCTGATTCATGCCATTTTTTAATATGTTGTTCCCCTGAATGGATTGATTGTGAATATGTAATTTTTATGTGAATGTGATGTATGGTTTTAGAGTTATGAAAGTTGGGTAGAAAGTATGTTTAACTGTATGTATAATTGGGTCTCCTCTCAGGATAAGGGGAGGGAATATGCTGGGTGTGTTTCTATTGTCCCATTGTGTGTTTAAAATGGTGATGTCTGTTCTGTTGTCCTCACATGTGTATTGGCGGTACGTGAAGTACAGTCAGACCACTGTTTGACCCTCAACACGGAGCCTTGTCTCGTTTTTGGGGGGATTCACTGTATGCTGTTAGAAGACCGATTGCCAGGATTGTATGCTTTTCCTGTTCGTCTGCTAGCAGCTATTCGTGAGGTTCCAGTTTGGAGTGCTATTTTGTATCCAGTTCGGGAATTTGGTGTCCTGCAGTAGCTGTGCCTGTCTCTCAGAAAGGGGCTTATCGCCTAAACGGATTTTAACCCCTTGTCTGCTGAAACGGTCCGTTACATTGGTGGCAAGCAGCGGGATCGTTCCTACATCCAGAAGGACAGCTACAGGAGACACCATTTCTGTGGATTCTACAATTTAAGGACAACGCATGTCTCAGTACAGCGACCCTAAAAGCACCAGGATGGAACCAGCAGTGTTATACGAGGAGGAGAACCTGGATGGCCGGGATGCATTAAGGAAAGGCATCTGGTACCAGGCCCTGGATAATCTACAATACCAGCGGGGTGAGAGTCTCCCCAGTGAAGAGCAGCGGTTGCAGAAGCAAGTGGCCCTGCGGATGCCCTTCCTGGGAGAGCAGCCTCTGGAGGAATGGGTGAAGGAACTAGAGCACCGGGTATGGCAGGAGCTATGGCTGGAGGATGCCTACCAGGCGCTTTGGTGGTATATGGCACAGTATATACCCTGGACAGCCGAACATGACAAGCCAGAGGGAGAGGAGTTTTATGGTCCTGGCTTGTTATGGGAGTCCTTTGCAGAGCCTGACTTCGGGAGCCCTGCACAGTCCAGACTTCAGGACATTTTTTATGAGAGGGAGGCTAGGCATGAGTGGGATGACCCCCATGAGGTAGAGCAAGACCTGGCTCACCTAGCAACCCTGGAGTGGGAACTGGAGCAGGACTACCGAGATCTCTTCCACTCCATTGAGAAGGCTCAGCAGGACGGTAAGGTGACAGACCCAGATCCAGACCCATTCAGCTGGGCAGATATTGTAGAGTGTTACTGGGAAGGACCCCAGGTGGCCGGTAGAGATGGGACCGAGGTCTCTCCACCGGTCCTGCAGGGAATTGGGAGCCCAGTCTCCATTCCCCAGCGGCAGTGTGAAGTGCAGGGAGAGGAGAGCAGCGTCCTCCCTCTCCAGCAGCAGGCTGAGTTACAGGGGGCAGAGGTAGTTGTTCCTGCCCCCCAGCAGCAGAGTGATATGCCGGGAAGGCAGTGTGAAATGCAGGGAGAGGAGAGCAGCGTCCTCCCTCTCCAGCGGCAGGCTGAGTTACAGGGGGCAGAGGTAGTTGTTCCTGCCCCCCAGCAGCAGCATGATTTTTTGGGAATAGAGAGCCCAGTCTCCTTTCCCCAGCAGCAGGACACTGTATTGGGAGCAGAGACAGTCGGTCCTGTCCCCCAGCATCATGATTTTTTGGGAATAGAGAGCCCAGTCTCCTTTCCCCAGCAGCAGGACACTGTATTGGGAGCAGAGACAGTCGGTCCTGTCCCCCAGCAGCAGCATGATTTTTTGGGAATAGAGAGCCCAGTCTCCTTTCCCCAGCAGCAGGACACTGTATTGGGAGCGGAGATGGTCGGTCACCCTCCCCAGCGGCTGGAAGTATGTATGGGAGAGGAGCTTGTTACCCCCTCTCCCCAGCGGCAGCTTAACGCACCAGGGGGAGACAGTAAGCCCCACAACAGTGCAGATGGGACCGTGGTCTCTGCACTTACAGCACAGGGGGTAGAGACAGTCGGTCTCCCCCTCCAACAACCAGGCTCCAACCAGGCTTCTTCCGTGGTAGCGCTGGCACCAGGGCAGAGTACCGCTGATACCTGCCCACAAAGCAACCCCCACTCCAAGCCAGGGAGCAACACAGAGACCGGGAGTACCAGCTTCCAACATAACCTTGGTGGACTCACTGGACAGAGACAGGCTACTAAAGTCAACAGGTCCAGTATTGGGTTGTGGGTGGGCTGCCAGACTAACTCAGGTACCGACCGGCGTGAGGTCAGGTATCTGGTTAGTCTTCCCTGGGGGCGGGAGATGTGTGGCGAAACCAACCTCGCCACTGGGCTTTGGAGAGGACTGGCTGCTGGCCTCTTGCCCCTGGATTATGGGCCATATACTAACTTTTGAACCCCTGGTCTGATTCATGCCATTTTTTAATATGTTGTTCCCCTGAATGGATTGATTGCGAATATGTAATTTTTATGTGAATGTGATGTATGGTTTTAGAGTTATGAAAGTTGGGTAGAAAGTATGTTTAACTGTATGTATAATTGGGTCTCCTCTCAGGATAAGGGGAGGGAATATGCTGGGTGTGTTTCTATTGTCCCATTGTGTGTTTAAAATGGTGATGTCTGTTCTGTTGTCCTCACATGTGTATTGGCGATCTCCTTTTGTCCTCAGAGATAATTGGATTGCTCTTCAGGTTGTCTGGACAGAGAGGAGGAAACCATGATGCATTGTGGGGATATGTTGTCCTATGTTACAGTCTTCATTCTGGTCCTCTGGGGGCGTGAACGATTGGTTGCTGTAGTTACATTGTATGTCTTGTAATATACTGATTGGTTGTATTTCAAACCCCTGTGGGCAGTACTATGTTTGTGGTTCATGAATAAAAGAGGCTGTACGTGAAGTACAGTCAGACCACTGTTTGACCCTCAACACGGAGCCTTGTCTCGTTTTTGGGGGGATTCACTGTATGCTGTTAGAAGACCGATTGCCAGGATTGTATGCTTTTCCTGTTCGTCTGCTAGCAGCTATTCGTGAGGTTCCAGTTTGGAGTGCTATTTTGTATCCAGTTCGGGAATTTGGTGTCCTGCAGTAGCTGTGCCTGTCTCTCAGAAAGGGGCTTATCGCCTAAACAGATTTTAACCCCTTGTCTGCTGAAACGGTCCGTTACAACAATCTAATGGGAATCTGGGCTGACTCTGAACTTTGTCTGTGGTTTATCTGACCTGGTTGATTGTTTTGTGACTGAGTGTCAGGTTTCTGTGTGTTGTAGTCCTGACCTCTCCCATCCCTTCTTGGCGCACGGCATTGACGTGCCCAATGTCCTTCCTTTCCACAGTTATAACAACAATTATTTGGCAATGAGTCCTGTCTTTCATTGTAGGGTCTGCTGTTATTTCTACCCCTCCTCCCCCCTCTGCCCCTGCCTCTGCTAGTATATGCGTGTGTGGGGGATGTTGCTTTCCTTATCTCAAAGCATCCTGCTGCTTCCTTTTCAAAGAGATGTTTCTCAAACTCGTCAGTTGTATCTGAGGTCCAAGAGGACACATTTTGTTTTACAGTTAAGATCAATTTATCTGATAGATTGTTTACAAATGTGGAAATAATCAAACTATCATTGTCACGCACAGGTAGCCCGGCCTCGGTCTTCCAGCAATCAATGAATCTTTTCCAGAATTCAGTGACCGATTCAACAGATTTATGTTTGCAGGCTACTGCTACGGGCAATGAAGATTTTAGTTTGAATACCTCATTCATATGTTCCTCAATCTCCGCCCATATCCTTTTCTGACCCTCTTCTGTATTACATACATAATCTAGAGCATCGCCGCGTTGTGCAATAGTAGATATGGATCTAACCTTCTCCCAATCCCATGTTGTGTGTGTGCCTATAATACCATCCAGGATAAGCCTTAAATCTTCCTGTGTATAGTTGCACCCTCTACAGGCCTTTTTTAGGTATGCAATAGTCCCCAGTGGAGCTATGGAAGGTTTGGGACAATATTTTATAATTTTGTTGAGATCCTCTATTTCTAAGGACTGTTTTACTAAGTGTTGTCCTACTGTCAGAAAGGGAGCAATTACTTGGACTCCCTCTTTTGATTCTTCCTTTTCTGTTTCATCTTTCAGTCTACTTGTACTGCGTGTAATATAACTAGTATGCGGTGTGTCAGTAATTAGACTGCGCTCTATTACGTTTCCAAATGTTGGCGTGGGGGGGTCAGTATTTTTCTTCTAGTTTTAATGGTATAACCGCTGTTACAGCATCTTCTTCAATCTGAGTCAGAACTGGGTACAGAGGTGCCATGGGGGTGGATTTATCATAAAGTGGAGGGGATTTCTGACTTCTCCTCTTTGTGCCTACCTCCTGCTCTATTTCATGTAGAAACCTATCATTTTTGGGACTTTTTAGATTCTTATTCTTCTTGCTATTACCTGCATCATACCAGTGGGGGGCTATTTACAGCCACTGTTCTCCTCCCCTGGGACATACTCCATGTCCCAGGAAGGATCCGCATCGAAATGCGGCCAGGCTGTTTTATCACCTAGACATAGTCCTTTGACCATATCCATATGATAAATACTATTATCACCGTCCCTGGGGAATGGATCTGGAGCATCCATTACCTCAGTCCAGCCTGCTAGATTATCTACCCACGGGTTGATCAGGTAATAGTTTGTTGGACTAACACGAGCTACATAGATTTTGCAAGTTTCTCCTGGTTCTGGTTTAGGGAATTTAGTTTTAGAACCTTGTCCTCCCATGTTAGTATTTATAGTTCAAAGAATAAGTGAGACAATCACTGTCAGGACTGGCTGTACTGCACCGTAAAGGCGCCGACAAGACCTGTCAACTGATTCGTATCTTAATGTCTCTCTATACTCTTTGGACCCCTATCGACTATTGTTGTTTCGGACCGCCTGAACATAATTTCTTTAGTTCTTTAGTGCACTATATCTCTATTGATATGGACTCCCTGAGTCTCTTATAATCAACTTAGCTCCCTAAACTATTGCCTGCGTCCCGGACACAGCAATGCACCGAAATCATAAATAGATGTCTTTCACCGTAGACCCGAGGATGACCCTCTCAATCCCGAGACTGAGCTCCCAAAGCTGTAAGGCAATATGGACTCTTTGCCTAAATGTGTCCCTGACTCCAGACTTCGGTGATCAGCTTGAATTAAATCTTATCCGGTAACGGGAGAATGCATAAGATGAACACTGAACACGTGTCTAGTTCTAATCCATTCTGGTTTATTCACAGTTGGCAAACAGTTATAATAGAGGGGGTTGAGCTTCCTTGACATCCAATCATATGTTAGCATTAGTTTCAACCTATAGTATGAACACACATGAGCTCCGCATTAACATAATAGATGACTCATAGTAACAGCATTTGACCAATCAGGTATACACACATAGGCCAGTGCGCATTTGAGCCAAGATTACCCTATAAGGTAAGAACTAAGGAATGTATGGGTATCTTGAAACCGCACAGGAAGTTTCTCACATTCCAAAGGGGGGAAGGGGGAAGGGAGATTTTGGAAGTGCACTGGCCAAATGTAATCGCAATACACGTTGCTGAAAGGACAAAATGGAGTCACTAATACCCATCAGGGTATACCAGAAAATGGAATAAAGTGTGCCATCTTACTGAATCGGTCGACCACCACCAAAATCACCGTCATCCCCGAAGAACTGGGTAAATCAGTGATAAAGTCCATAGACAGGTACATCTAGGGACGTAATGGGATGTACAAAGGAAGCAGAGATCCTGAGGGCTGAATATGAGTCACCTTGGCACGTGCACAGGTCTCACAAGCTGCCACATAGCCCTCAACACTCTTCCGTAAACCGGGCCACCAGAATCTCCAAGAAATAAGATCAGCAGTGGATCTGTTCCCAGGGTGTCCAGCAAGGACAGTATCATGATGTTCCTTAAGCATCTTGTGATGAAGCTCAGAAGAAACAAACAACCTCCCTGGGAGACAGGAATCAGGTGCCTCTCCCTGAACTTCTAACACCTCTGCCTCCAGTTCAGGATAAAGGGCGGATACAACCACCCCATCAGCCAAAATAGGACCAGGATCCTCAGTATCACCCCCCCCAAGGGAAGCTACACGACAAGGCATCCGCCTTGACATTCTTGACCCCAGGGCGAAAAGTGACAATGAAATTAAATCTGGTAAAAAACAAAGACCATCTGGCCTGCCTTGGGTTCAAATGTTTAGCTGACTCCAGCTAGGCCAGATTTTTTGATTGGTAAATACAGTAATGGGATGAATCACTCCTTCTAACCAATGATGCCATTCCTCAAATGCCAACTTAATGGCCAGCAACTCTCTATTGCCAACATCATAATTTCTCTCGGCAGAAGAGAGTTTCTTTGAAAAAAAAAACACAAGGGCGCCATTTGCCAGGAGAAGGACCCTGCAACAGAACTGCACCAACTCCCACTTCTGATTAGAGTTGAGCGAACACCTGGATGTTCGGGTTCGAGAAGGTCGGGAACCGAACCCGACCCGAACTTCGTCCCGAACCCGAACCCCATTGAAGTCAATGGGGACCCAAACTTCTCGGCACTAAAAAGGCTGTAAAACAGCCCAGGAAAGAGCTAGAGGGCTGCAAAAGGCAGCAACATGTAGGTAAATCCCCTGCAAACAAATGTGGATAGGGAAATGAATAAAAATAAAAATAAAATAAATAAAAATGAACCAATATCAATTGGAGAAAGGTCCCATAGCAGAGAATCTGGCTTCACATCAGCAGAGAATCAGTCTTCATGCCATAGCAGAGAATCTGGCTTCACGTCACCCACCACTGTAACAGTCCATTGTCATATATTTAGGCCCCGGCACCCAGGCAGAGGAGAGAGGTCCCATAACAGAGAATCTGGCTTCATGTCAGCACAGAATCAGTCTTCATGTCATAGCAGAGAATCAGGCTTCACGTCACCCAACACTGAAAAAGTCCATTGTCAGATATTTAGGCCCAGGCACCCAGGCAGAGGAGAGAGGTCCCATAACAGAGAATATGGCTTCATGTCAGCAGAGAATCAGTCTTCATGTCATAGCAGAGAATCAGGCTTCACGTCACCCAACACTGGAACAGTCCATTGTCAGATATTTAGGCCCAGGCACCCAGGCAGAGGAGAGAGGTCCCGTAACAGAGAATCTGGCTTCATGTCAGCAGAGAATCAGTCTGCATGTCATAGCAGAGAATCAGGCGTCACGTCACCCACCACTGGAACAGTCCATTGTCATATATTTAGGCCCAGGCACCCAGGCAGAGGAGAGAGGTCCCGTAACAGAGAATCTGGCTTCATGTCAGCAGAGAATCAGTCTTCATGTCATAGCAGAGAATCAGGCTTCACGTCACCCACCACTGGAACAGTCCATTGTCACATATTTAGGCCCAGGCACCCAGGCAGAGGAGAGAGGTCCCGTAACAGAGAATCTGGCTTCATGTCAGCAGAGAATCAGTCTTCATGTCATAGCAGAGAATCAGGCTTCACGTCACCCACCACTGGAACAGTCCATTGTCACATATTTAGGCCCAGGCACCCAGGCAGAGGAGAGAGGTCCCATAACAGAGATTCAGGCTTCATGTCAGCAAAGAATCAGTCTTCATATCATAGCAGAGAATCAGGCTTCATGTCACCCACCACTGGAACAGGCCATTGCCAAATATTTTTAGGCCCCGACACCCAGACAGAGGAGAGGTTCATTCAACTTTGGGTTGCCCCGCAATATAATGGTAAAATGAAAATAAAAATAGGATTGAATGAGGAAGTGCCCTGGAGTACAATAATATATTGTTAAGGGGAGGTAGTTAATGTCTAATCTGCACAAGGGATGGACAGGTCCTGTGGGATCCATGCCTGGTTCATTTTTATGAACGTCAACTTGTCCACATTGCTGTAGACAGGCGGCTGCGTTTGTCTGTAATGACGCCGCCTGCCGTGCTGAATACACGTTCAGACAAAACGCTGGCCGCCGGGCAGGCCAGCACCTCCAAGGCATAAAAGGCTAGCTCTGGCCATGAGGACAATTTTGAGACCCAGAAGTTGAATGGGGTCGAACCATCAGTCAGTACGTGGAGGGGTGTGCACAGGTACTGTTCCACCATGTTAGTGAAATGTTGCCTCCTGCTAACACGTTCCGTATCAGGTGGTGGTGCAGTTAGCTGTGGCGTGGTGACAAAACTTTTCCACATCTCTGCCATGCTAACCCTGCCCTCAGAGGAGCTGGCCGTGACACAGCTGCGTTGGCGACCTCTTGCTTCTCCTCTGCCTTCGCCTTGGGCTTCCACTTGTTCCCCTGTGACATTTGGGAATTCTCTCAGTAGCGCGTCTTCCAACGTGCGCTTGTACTCGCGCATCTTACTATTACGCTCCAGTGCATGAAGTAAGGTGGGCATATTGTCTTTGTACCGTGGATCCAGCAGGGTGGCAACCCAGTAGTCCGCACACGTTAAAATGTGGGCAACTCTGCTGTCGTTGCGCAGGCACTGCAGCATGTAGTCGCTCATGTGTGCCAGGCTGCCCAGAGGTAAGGACAAGCTGTCCTCTGTGGGAGGCGTATCGTCATCGTCCTGCGTTTCCCCCCAGCCACGCACCAGTGATGGGCCCGAGCTGCGTTGGATGCCAGCCCGCTGTGAACCTGCTTCATCCTCATCCTCCTCCACCTCCTCCTCATCCTCGTCCTCTTCGTCCTCCAGTAGTGGGCCCTGTCTGGCCACATTTGTACCTGGCCTCTGCTGTTGCAAGAAACCTCCCTCTGAGTCACTTCGAAGAGACTGGCCTGAAAGTGCTAAAAATGACCCCTCTTCCTCCTCCTCCTCCTGTGCCACCTCCTCTTCCATCATCGCCCTAAGTGTTTTCTCAAGGAGACATAGAAGTGGTATTGTAACGCTGATAACAGCGTCATCACCACTGGCCATGTTGGTGGAGTACTCGAAACAGCGCAACAGGGCACACAGGTCTCGCATGGAGGCCCAGTCATTGGTGGTGAAGTGGGGCTGATCCGCAGTGCGACTGACCAGTGTGTGCTGCAGCTGAAACTCCACTAAGGCCTGCTGCTGCTCGCACAGTCTGTCCAGCATGTGCAAGATGGAGTTCCACCTGGTGGGCACGTCGCATATGAGGCGGTGAGCGGGAAGGCCGAAGTTACGCTGTAGCGCAGACAGGCGAGCAGCGGCAGGATGTGAACGTCGGAAGCGCCCAAACATATGAGTTTCAGAACGGCCTGCTGATGTTTACCCCGGGCTGTGCTGAAGTTGGTGGTGAAGGTGTATGGCTGACTGGATGAGCAGGTGGAAACTAGAGGAGGAGGAAGCAGAGTAGGAGGAGGAGGAGACAGAAGGCAAAGAATGTTGCCCTGCGATCCTTGGCGGCGGAAGGACGTGCGCCAAACAGCTCTCCGCCTGGGGCCCAGCCGCCACTACATTTACCCAGTGTGCAGTTAGGGAGATATAGCGTCCCTGGCCGTGCTTACTGGTCCACGTATCTGTGGTTAGGTGGACCTTGCCACAGATGGCGTTGCGCAGTACACACTTGATTTTATCGGATACTTGGTTGTGCAGGGAAGGCACGGCTCTCTTGGAGAAGTAGTGCCGGCTGGGAACAACATACTGTGGGACAGCAAGCGACATGAGCTGTTTGAAGCTGTCTGTGTCCACCAGCCTAAATGACAGCATTTCATAGGCCAGTAGTTTAGAAAGGCTGGCATTCAGGGCCAGGGATCGAGGGTGGCTAGGTGGGAATTTACGCTTTCTCTCAAATGTTTGTGAGATGGAGAGCTGAACGCTGCCGTGTGACATGGTTGAGATGCTTGGTGACGCAGGTGGTGGTGTTGGTGGTACATCCCATGTTTGCTGGGCGGCAGGTGCCAACGTTCCTCCAGAGGCGGAGGAAGAGGCCGAGGCGGCGGCAGCAGCAGAAGAGGCGGAGGCGGCAGCAGCAGAAGAGGTAGCAGGGGGAGCCTGAGTGACTTCCTTGTTTTTAAGGTGTTTACTCCACTGCAGTTCATGCTTTGCATGCAGGTGCCTGGTCATGCAGGTTGTGCTAAGGTTCAGAACGTTAATGCCACGCTTCAGCCTCTGATGGCACAGCGTGCAAACCACTCGGGTCTTGTCGTCAGCACATTGTTTGAATTAGTGCCATGCCAGGGAACTCCTTGAAGCTGCCTTTGGGGTGCTCGGTCCCAGATGGCGGCGGTCAGTAGCAGGCGGAGTCTCTTGGCGGCGGGTGTTCTGCTTTTGCCCACTGCTCCCTCTTTGTCTTTTGCTACGCTGTTGGCTCGGTCTCACCACTGCCTCTTCCTCCGAACTGTGAAAGTCAGTGGCACGACCTTCATTCCATGTGGGGTCTAGGACCTCATCGTCCCCTGAATCGTCTTCCACCCAGTCTTGATCCCTAACCTCCTGTTCAGTCTGCACACTGCAGAAAGACGCAGTAGTTGGCACCTGTGTTTCGTCATCATCAGAGACGTGCTGAGGTGGTATTCCCATGTCCTCATCATCAGGAAACATAAGTGGTTGTGCGTTAGCTCATTCTATCTCTTCCACCCCTGGGGAAGGGCTAGGTGGATGCCCTTGGGAAACCCTGCCAGCAGAGTCTTCAAACAGCATAAGAGACTGCTGCATAACTTGAGGCTCAGACAGTTTCCCTGATATGCATGGGGGTGATGTGACAGACGGATGGGCTTGGTTTTCATGCGCCATCTGTGCGCTTTCTGCAGAAGACTGGGTGGGAGATAATGTGAACGTGCTGGATGCACTGTCGGCCACCCAATTGACTAATGCCTGTACCTGCTCAGGCCTTACCATCCTTAGAACGGCATTGGGCCCCACCAAATATGGCTGTAAATTCTGGCGGCTACTGGGACCTGAGGTAGTTGGTACACTAGGACGTGTGGCTGTGGCAGAACGGCCACCTCCTCTCCCAGCACCAGAGGGTCCATTAACACCACCACGACCATGTCCGCGTCCCTTACTAGATGTTTTCCTCATTGTTACCGTTCACCACAATAAGAAAAATATTATTCGGGCCAATGTATTGAATTCAAATTCAGGCCTTTTTTTACAGACACCTAACACTATCTGGCTATCTATTTAGGTACCGTATTACACTAATACAGGCACACCAGTAATGACAGATTTAGCTGAATATAAATTTGAGGCCTATTATTTAGGCGCTGGGTGACAGGTATACGTTTACGGACAGAATTAGACTTGGATCTGCACTGTAGCGTGTGTGTGAAGTTCTTGAGAATTACCCTATCAGCACCTTGAATCTAATTTGTGGTCAGGACCTAAACGATTGGAAGATGCCCAACCACCACCCCCCTACCTAATTGGCCTGAGGTGTGCCTTGGCCTCACTAGGTCGGTATGCCTGAAAAAGGGGGCATACCCTGAATGTGATGGTTGAATGACTGAATGAAGAATGGGAATGGGTGGGCAGGGGACGTCCGAATGCCGACGTGCTGCCTGGGAGAGCCAGACTGCTTAAGACAGGTACCGGCCCCTCCCACAAATCCAGGCTAGCCTGCGGCCAGCCTTCACACTTGTGGTCAGGACCTAAACGATTGGAAGATGCCCAACCACCACCCCCCTACCTAATTGGCCTGAGGTGTGCCTTGGCCTCACTAGGTCGGTATGCCTGAAAAAGGGGGCAAAACCCACCAGTGAGGGAAGGATTGGCCTGAGGTGCTACTCTGCCAATGTACTGAATGCTTGGACCAGCTCCGCTTGTGGCTCCGGGATATACCGTACAAAGCACCCCGAGCGCCAGCGCCCCAAGTGTTCAATGATATGCACAGGGACTCCATGCTGGACGCTGCGGATGCCGCACCGATGCGGAAAGAATGCCCCGAGAATTGAGCCGGATTCAATCCTACACTGGTCAACAGGATGCGAATATGTTTGATGAACTGGCTGGACGTCAGTGGACCAACAGGGAATGGAAGTAATGGGTCGGTGGGGCTGTGAAGACTGAGGGCCAGCAAGAGGTTGTCCAAGACTGTCACTGGACACCATGCGTTTGTGGTCTGGAAGAACTTTAACTACATGGCCGGGACCTACCTGCCTTGTTCTGTTGTGAGGCAACTGCAAATGAGTTACTGCCCATCCTGACTAAATCTCCCTTGCGGAGAGCCACCGCCCCTTGTCTGGCCTGTGTCACTTCACCTGGTCTTAAAAACCCGTAAAACGCCAAGTACATCGCCGCCTTGATCACCAGGCTGGGAAGGACTCCGAATGGTGACAATGTGAGAACTTCCGACAGGCTATGAAACGTGTCCCCCTTGATAGGTCGACGGACCAACTTGACCGTGACCTGGCTTTTTTGAATGCCTCTGAGGATGGCCTTGATCGGGTGAGCTGAAAATATAGAGGGTCTGTCTGGCTCTTGAAGTGCCAAAAAAAATGCTGCACCCCAGCCAAATATAGCCTAATGGTGTTGTAGGATAAAGCCAATACCGAATGACAATAAGACACGAAAGCCACCATATACTTGACCTGACCTGTGTCACCTCTAGGATATGCCAACTTAAAGTTCGAAAAACCACCCACGCTCGGCGGTACGACCGCAACGTACTGGCCGACAAAGACTTGGTAATGAGTGAACTGGCGACCCCAATCAGAGAGTCTAATCCAAGACCAGCAGCCGCCAGTCCGGTACCGGGGTGCCCACTGAGTCTGCTTCTGGGTTCTGTAAGAAAAAGCGAGAAAATCAAAACGAGATAAAGCATCAGCTGCAACGTTGCTGACCCCGTCCAAAAACAGGGCATGAAAATGAAACCCCTGTCCCAGAGCTATCCAGGTCAATCTACGCATGAAAGACCTGATGAGTAACGATTTAGATCTGCCCTTGTTAATGATCTCTGCGGTCGCCATGTTGTCAGTGTGGAAAACCACCGTGTGACCCGACCACCTATGCCCCCAGACTATAGCAGCTGCTACGATAGGAGAGATCTCGAACAATGCCGACATCTGAGAAAACCCCGGCACCTGTAGCACGTGTGTGGGCCATGAGCCGGCGCACCAATGTGAGCCAAATATGGCCGCGAAACCTACCGAGGCAGCCGCGTCTGAAAATACGTGTGGAGAATCAGAAGTGGCCCTCGGAATAACCATGGAAATGCCGTTCCACCCACTGAGAAATCTGTCCCACATGAACAGATCTGCTCGGGCGTTCGCATTAAGATGCACTGATGCGTCCAAATCACTGGTCTGTTGTAATAAGACTAGCAATCTTGAAATGAATGATCTACCCTGAGGAATGATCCTCATGGCAAAGTATAACATGCCCAACAGACTGCAATTCTCTCTTGGTGCAAATCTGACACATGAGCAAGGAACGGACACCTGATTTGATTATGTCGAGTTTGTCTTGTGGCAGACTGGCTGACATGGCACGTGAATCCAGAGAGATCCCCAAGAACGTGACAACCTGCGCAGGCCCTTCTGTTTTGTGTTCGGCCACTGGAATGTTTAACTCCTTGAAGACCTGCAAGTCAACAGGTGCCTGTGAGGGTTCTTCGATCAACAGAAAATCATCCAGGTAGTGAATGACATTCTGGCAACCCTGTTCCAACAAAATCCATTCCAGTGCCTGCGCTAACCTGTCAACAGACTGGGGCTGCTCTAGGAACCAAACGTCAACTTGGTGGGGAATAGTACGCATCTCTCCATTTGATGCCATGCCACTGCCAGAGAGATGGGCTAATGGGCAGCAGTTTGAACGCATCAGAGACATCTGCTTTGGACAGCCAAGCCCCCATGCCTGTCTGAAGAATGACCTGGATAGCCTGGTCTACGGAAGTATACTTCAAGGAAAATTCCTCGGACGGAATCAACGAGTTGGGACTAGGAACGTGGGAAGAATGTGTAGCAGACAAATCATGAATCAAACAAATTTATTGGAATATTTTCCCTGCACCACCCCCACCGGGCTCACCCTCCAAGTGCAGAAAGGAGGGGACTGGAAAGGACCAATGATGAAACCCTTGTCCAGCTCAACTGCCAAGAGTGAATCCACCAGACCAGCATGTTTAGAAGCCGACTGCAAGTTGGGGCATTCATGAGTCTGCTGGGGCAGGTTGATGAGCCCAGTGTGAAACCCCCGTGAAACCCTTCCACCAGGAATGTACGGAACGGCTGAACCGGATGAAGCCGCAGCAGCTGGTCTAGTGCCTCCACATTCACCTGGCTCAGTCACGCCGGCTTCAATGTGCAGACCGTGACCGGATGTGCCCTAAAACATGTGGCACAGACATGCAGGAGCCTGCACTGGCTGAAGTTGCAGATGGCGTAGACCACTGCAAACAACACAACAACACCACAAACAACAACAATAAAAAACAAAAAAAAAACAACCTGTTAACCCTACGACCTGCTGCCCATAAGCTGACAAACAAAATGACGGAATCTAAGCCCCTCCCCTCCCCCCCCCCCCCCCAGCAGCGTGAAACGATTGAACGAAAAGCCTTCGAGGCTGACAGGGAGTATGATAGTCGTTTCCACTGACGTATGAAGCGAGCCCGAGTTTGTGCGAATCTGTGACGTGGCAGATTAATTAAAAACGAATACCGCGGGCTAAAGAACCTACAGACGTGGTAGGTGATGTATGTAAGTATAGGATTTGTGGAAAACAGACCGTATGACGTATGACACTAGTCTACGAGATGAAACGGGGTGTGTATGTCGTGCGAGCGTGTAGCTGTATTGGCGGATGTACCTGTGCTAGAGGTGTATGGATGAAGCTTGGTGGATAAAGTGTTTTTTTTTTTTTTTTTTTATTTAACAATCCACTTGTACCCTTTTTTTTTTTTTTCATTTGAACAACCCACTTTTTTTTTTTTGTTTTAACTTTATTTAACAATCCACTTGTACCCCTTTTTTTTTTTTTTTTTTTTTCTCATCAAACTGCCTGATGTGCGAACTATGTGTCTAAGGTATGTATGTAGTGTATGTGATGAGTGTCAAACATGTGCACAAGCAGCAACTTTGTAAGTAAGCAGCGTGAAACGATTGAACGAAAAGCCTGCGAGGCTGACAGGGAGTATGATAGTTGTTTCCACTGACGTATGAAGCGAGCCCGAGTTTGTGTGAATCTGTGACGTGGCAGATTAATTAAAAACGAATACTGCGGGCTAAAGAACCTACAGACGTGGTAGGTGATGTATGTAAGTATAGGATTTGTGGAAAACAGACCGTATGACGTATGACACTAGTCTACGAGATGAAACGGGGTGTGTATGTCGTGCGAGCGTGTAGCTGTATTGGCGGATGAACCTGTGCTAGAGGTGTATGGATGAAGCTTGGTGGATAAAGTTTTTTTTTTTTTTTTTTTTTAAACTTTATTTAACAATCCACTTGTACCCTTTTTTTTTTTTTTTTCGTCAAACTGCCTGATGTGCGAACTATGTGTCTAAGGTATGTATGTAGTGTATGTGATTAGTGTCAAACATGTGCACAAGCAGCAACTTTGTAAGTAATCAACTCAGTAATGGCACCAGGACCCAGCTGCCAGAGTTTAACCTGCTGAGCCCAGATGACTCGCAGCCCCTGTGTGAACTTAGATACAGGTTATGCTGAGACAGGCAATGAGCTCCAACTATGTGACAATGCTGCCCATTGGTGCCAAAACTTGAATTGCATGTGCCTGAACGCAGTGAGGAGAAGCGATCCTCCGGCACACTTCCCCCTCTCTACACACCCTCCTACCCTCCTCCACGTTGCCACGCTCCCCAAACAAACCAGTTATCTTGGAAAACGACCTGAACAGCTTGCAGACTGAAGGGAAAGGTACACCCGGCTTCTCTGAGATCTGACCCGTGCAGGACGCTTGCTGATGACGTCACACCCGGAAGTAGCAGACGTCCGAATGCCGACGTGCTGCCTGGGAGAGCCAGACTGCTTAAGACAGGTACCGGCCCCTCCCACAAATCCAGGCTAGCCTGCGGCCAGCCTTCACACATACCCTTTTAGGGATAGATTTAAAGTAGGCCTGATACAGCAGAAACCACTAATTTAGAGAATTGCAAAATTGGGAATTGTTTTTCAACCCAGAACAAAAACTGTGCTTTGACGGACACTAAAAATAACTTCACCAGCTAAAAAAGTAATGACAGATTTGGATGAATATAAATGTGAGGCCTATTTTTTAGGCGCTGGGTGACAGGTATACTTTTTATCACAGAATTAGACTTGGATCTGCACTGTAGCGTGTGTGTGAAGTTCTTGAGAATTACCCTATCAGCACCTTGAATCCAATATACCCTTTTAGGGATAGATTTAAAGTAGGCCTGATACAGCAGAAACCACTAATTTTAAGAATTGCAAATTTGGGAATTGTTTTTCAACCCAGAACAAAAACTGTGCTTTGACGGACACTAAATAACTTGACCAGCTAAAGCAGTAATGACAGATTTGGATGAATATAAATGTGAGGCCTATTTTTTAGGCGCTGGGTGACAGGTATACGTTTAATCACAGAATTAGACTTGGATCTGCACTGTAGCGTGTGTGTGAAGTTCTTGAGAATTACCCTATCAGAACCTTGAATCTAATATACCCTTTTAGGGATAGATTTAAAGTTGGCCTGATACAGCAGAAACCACTAATTTTGAGAATTGCAAATTTGGGAATTGTTTTTCAACCCAGAACAAAAACTGTGCTTTGACGGACACTAAATAACTTGACCAGCTAAAGCAGTAATGACAGATTTGGATTAATATAAATGTGAGGCCTATTTTTTAGGCGCTGCGTGACAGGCTCAACTTGCCCCTGATGTAGTATATGGCCAAAAAATAACCACACTATTGATGGTTAAATGCACTTGGTGACAGGCTCAGCTTGCCCCTGATGTAGTATATGGCCAAAAAAATAACCACACTATTGATGGTTAAATGCACTTGGGTGACAAGGTCAGCTTGCCCCTGATGTAGTATATGGCCAAAAAAATTACCACACTATTGATGGTTAAATGCACTTGATGAAAGCTTGACCCTGATGTAGGATATAGCAAAAAATAACCACACTAGTGATCTAAAAACGCTCTGGGCAGCCTAAAAACACTGAGCAATTGAATAGCAGCAGTTCAATGATCCACAGCTGTAGATCGATCACTGAATGAAGTCTTTTGGAGGAGTTAATCACTGCCTAATCTCGCCTTAATGTTGCAGCTGCAACCTCTCCCTACACTTGTATCAGCAGAGTGACGTGCAGCGCTACGTGACCCAAGCTTATATAGAGGCTGGGTCACATGCTGCACTGGCCAATCACAGCCATGCCAATAGTAGGCATGGCTGTGATGGCCTCTTGGGGCAAGTAGTATGATGCTTGTTGATTGGCTGCTTTGCAGCCTTTCAAAAAGCGCCAAGAAAGCGCCGAACACCGAACTTGAACCCGGACTTTTATGAAAATGTTCGGGTCCGTGTCACGGACACCCCAAAATTCGGTACAAACCCGAACTATACAGTTCGGGTTCGCTCATCCCTACTTCTGATCCATCCACCTCAAGAATAAATGGCTGAGACACATCAGGCTGCACCAAAATGGGAGCAGAAGAAAAACATTTCTTTATAGTGGAAAAAGCATGTAACGCCTCTTCCGATCACACACAGAAACCCACCCCTTTCTTAGTCATGTCAGTCAGAGGTTTGACAACAGTGGATTAATTCAAGATACATTTTCTGTAATAATGGGTAAACCCCAAAAACCTCATAAGCGCTTTCTGATTCTCGGGCAGATCCCATTCCAAGACCGTACAGACTTTTTTGGGATCCACGCAGAAGCCCGAAGTCGAAAGCAGGTAACTAGTGTTGAGCGAACTTCTGTTTTAAGTTCGGCGTCTAAAGTTCGGCTTCCGGTTAGCGAAGAATCCCGATATGGATTCCGAATTCCGTTGTGGTCCGTGGTAGCGGAATCAATAATCGGCCATTATTGATTCCGCTACCACGGACCACAACGGAATTCGGAATCTATATCAGGATTCTTCGCTAACCGGAAGCCGAACTTTAGACGCCGAACTTAAAACAGAAGTTCGCTCAACACTACAGGTAACCCAGATAAGAAATCTCTTGAACAGCAAACACACATTTTTCTATCTTGGCATATAACTTATTCTCCCGGAGGATCAGCAAGACTTGTCTCAAATGATCCTGATGAATCTCCATGTGGGGCGAGTAAATCAATATGTCATCTAGGTATACGACAACAACCCTTCCACCAAATGATGTCAAATGTCATTGATGAAATGTTGAAATACTTCCAGGGCATTGGTCAAACCAAAAGGCATGACCAAGTTCTCAAAATGACCCACAGGAGTATTAAAAGCTGTCTTCCATTCATCCCCCTCTCTGATTCTTACCAGATTATATGATTATTTGCCCCTCTTTGGTCTAATTTAGAAAACACCTTAGCTCCAACAATCTGGTTAAACAAATCTGGGATCAGGGGAAGGGGATAAGGATCACGGATAGTCATGCGATTCAACTCTCGGAAATCTAGACACGGTCTCAATATTCCATCTTTTTTCTTTACAAAAAAGAACCCCGCCGCCATAGGTGACTTAGATGGTCTGATGTGTCCCTTTGTCAAACTCTAAGTAATATACTTTTGCATAGCAACTCTTTCGAGTTCAGAAAGGTTATACAACAGAGACTGGCAACTTAGCTCCGGGAATCAGATTGACAGGGCAATCATATTCTCTATGAGGGGGCAACTCCTGATCCGATTCCACACTCTCAGAACACATCAGAAAAATCTGAGAGAAACGGGGGTAACATCTTAGTGGATATCCCAGCAAGAGATGTGACGAGCCAGTTGTCCATACAGAAATCTGTCTCGCTTGCCAATCAATGATAAGATTATGTTTGGTCAACCATGGCAACCCTAGCACCAGAGGACCCGGCAGATCCTTCATTATAAAACAAGAAATACCCTCAACATGAGAATCCCCCACCCTTAAATGGATATCCTGCACCATGTGAGTCAAAGATTTTTGAGAAAGGGGAGCAGAATCAATAGCGAACACTGAGATCTCTTTGTCCAGTGCATTAGATTTAAAACCATGCATCAGGACAAACTGGTAATCCACAAGTTTAACCCCTGCCCGCTGTCCAAAAATACCTCCACATCAATATTTTTGGAATCTAGCACCACCCTGGCAGGCAGGAGAAAACGGGTACTATTGGTAAAAGACAACAGCATGTTCTCAGATTCCCCAACTACTCTGCCAAGAGTTAGAGAACAAAACTTATTGGTAACTCTTTTTTATTCTCGCCTTGATATTTTACATAGGGACAAACATTAACAAAATGACCCCCTTTACCACAAAAAAAACAGAGTCTCTTACTAGCCCTGAAGTTCTTATCACCAGGGTCTGGAGAGACCCGTCCCAATTGCATAGGCTCATCTCCAAACATGGGCTCAGGTGTCTCAGTACCTCGTGTGTCAGAGGGAACTGACCTCCCTTCAAGCAATACGTTCCGAGGTAACGGAGTCTTGCAGCTTTCCCTCAGACGTCTATCAATTTGTACCGCAAGAGACATGGCAGATTCTAATGAAACAGGATTTTCATGGATTGCTAGGGCATGTTTTAGTCTCTCAGATAGCCCCTGACAGAACTTACTCCGGAGAGCAGGGTCATTCCATTCAGAATTAGTTGCCCACCTCCTGAATTCAGAGCAATAGAACTCAGCAGACTGATTTCCCTGTTGCAAGCCGCGCAAAATAAATTCAGCCAGAGAAACTCGATCTGGGTCTTCATAAATTAGTCCTAGGGCTCTGAAAAAAATCCTCCCCCGACCGGAGGGATTGGGATCTGGTCGGCAAAGAAAAGGCCCAGGATTGAGCATCACCTTTCAATAAAGAAATAACGATCCTCACCTTTTGACTCTCATCACCAGAGGAGAGAGGGCGTAAGCGAAAATGTTCAGAGCAGGTCTGGACCCCACTGGCAGAGAGAGACGCCTGACACCTTACAACAGATTCACGGAGGTCTGCTACCTCCAGCGACAACTCCTGGATGCGATCCCCCAGTGCAGTGACTGGATCTATGACAACACAGAGCAGGGGAAACAGTAACGGTATACAGCAGCTAATAATGTCACGGGTAGTACGGGGAAGGAAGGACAACCAAAGGGAACCACAACAAAACAACAACAGACTAGGCCCCAAACCTAGGGAAAGAGGTCACCTCCTAGCAATCCCTGAATATCTCTACCTAAGCTGCTAACAACATGTGCAAATCTCAAAGGTAGAAATGCACATGCACCGGAACCTGAGACTGCTGAAACACTGCACCAAACCGTCAGCTTAAGGAACAGGGAAAGAGGCAACCAGCTCCTTCCAAATTGAAGGAGCTAGTGTCTCCCTGAGGCCTAGTCAGAACAGATACAACAGGAAAGGGAAAAATACTTAGCTTGAGAGGCAACTGTAACAGGAGAACCACCACACAAGCAGAGCACTCCACAGAACAAGTGAGAGGCGGAACATATAAAGAGCCACCTGACTGATAATGAGAAGCATCCTCGAAGGGGTGGAAACCTTTCAGCAACAATGAAAACAAGAGAAATCTGTCAGATAGATTCCTGAATCCTCAGTCTTCAGTCTATCTGAACTTCTAAGATCTCTCCCACGGCTGGCGGTGACAGAAGTGCTCACTAACACAGATTTAGACAGATTTGTGAACAATATTTGAGAGTAATGGGTCTTTTGTGTATGTAAAAAATGTTTCAGATCTTTGAGCTCAGCTCATGCAAAATGGGAGCAAAACCAAAAGTGTTGTGTTTATACTCTTGTTCAGTGTATTTTAATCGTAGTACTGAAATACGCCCCTATACGCTTTCACCAGAAATAACTGCAGAAGTGAAATACATATATATTTTTCTTGTAGTACTGAATAAGATACTAAGATATAAGCCTCTAAAGGCTTTTCAACATAAGACTTGCAGCCCAATAACAAAAAGCTTGAATGACAGAGCTGTCTTTTGCATGGCCATTTCTAAAAGCTCTGCAGGAGTAGCATAATGTGGTGCGTAGCGCGCCGCGCAATTTTTTTTTACCCCGCACATTATTAAAAGCCCCTCCTACATATAATTGGCCACTCCCAACAAACACTGTACAGCTGAAATTCTATTGTTGAGGCCTGTCTCTACACATTATATGGAGAGGGGCTGCACTGCCTGCTTCACATTATACAATAGACAGCAGGCTACAGCCAGGAAGCTCCTCCGCTCTCCTCCCTCCCCAGATCCTGCTCAAGGCCTATAGTTCCCCCCACCATCTGCCACCCGCTCTTGGCCTGCTGCCCCCTTTGGCTGTCCTCACCCAGCTCTGAATCCTCCTTCTGCAGATGGCAGGGGGAGGAGTCGGAGCATCTCCTCTCCTACATAGCACCACATACCTCTTACATCCAGTGATGTCACCTTTGTTGTAGATGTTCTCTTTCCTCTTCTTCTCCATTCAGACCAGACCGCCATGATGATTTTTCAGCCATCTCCCGTCTCTGCAGAGATTGACAAACAGACATTAGTTTCCCACATTTCCATTATCTTCACATCTTCTGAACACCCTGTCCTGCCACCCCCAATACTATACTGCAGAAACAGTCCCCCTGGAAATAATACTACCACACAGATAGTGCCCCTTCAACAATTATTGCCACACAGTGCTCTAAAAAAAATAACTGCGCCCAGACACTAATAGTATAAAGATAATGTACCCTCAAAAAATTTGTGCTAAGCTGATACTGTGCCAGGGTGCCCCTCAAAGTAACAGTCCTCCCTAAAATCCCACCAATAGAAATAATTCTCTGCCAGAGCACACTTAGTAGTAATAATGCCCCTATAGTGCCCATACTAGTGATCATGTTCCTCCTAGCCCTCCAGTAATAGTAAAGCTCCCCATAATACCCCCTAGTGGTAATAGTACTCCTTAGCAGTTGAGCTAATGTCCCCATAATGTATGCCAGTGTAAAATACCCCTATATAGTCCCCCAGTAAATGCCCTCATAGTGCTACTCTCCCCCTTCCCCATAATATGCCAGTAAAAAAATCTGCCTTCTTAGTGCCCCTAGCAGATGCCCCTATAGTGCTCCTCTCCCCCATAATGTGTCAGTAAAAAATGGCCCTTCTTAGTGCCACCAGATGCCCCAATAGTGCTCCACTCCCCCATAGTTCCCCCAAATAATGCCCCATAGTGCCGCTCTCCCCTATAGTGCCTCCCATAATGTGCCAGTAACAAATGCCCCCTTAGTGCCACCAGATGTCATAGTGCCCCTATAATGTGCCAATAATAAAAAAGGCCCCTTTAGAGCCCCCACTTCCCCATAGTTCCCCTAAATAATGCCCCTATAGTTCCACCAGATGCCCTATACACTGCGTGCAGAATTATTAGGCAAATGAGTATTTTGACCACATCATCCTCTTTATGCATATTGTCTTACTCCAAGCTGTATAGGCTCGAAAGCCTACTACCAATTAAGCATATTAGGTGATGTGCATCTCTGTAATGAGAAGGGGTGTGGTCTAATGACATCAACACCCTATATTAGGTGTGCATAATTATTAGGCAACTTCCTTTCCTTTGGCAAAATGGGTCAAAAGAAGGACTTGACAGGCTCAGAAAAGTCAAAAATAGTGAGATATCTTGCAGAGGGATGCAGCACTCTTAAAATTGCAAAGCTTCTGAAGCGTGATATTCGAACAATCAAGCGTTTCATTCAAAATAGTCAACAGGGTCGCAAGAAGCGTGTGGAAAAACCAAGGCGCAAAATAACTGCCCATGAACTGAGAAAAGTCAAGCGTGCAGCTGCCAAGATGCCACTTGCCACCAGTTTGGCCATATTTCAGAGCTGCAACATCACTGGAGTGCCCAAAAGCACAAGGTGTGCAATACTCAGAGACATGGCCAAGGTAAGAAAGGCTGAAAGACGACCACCACTGAACAAGACACACAAGCTGAAACGTCAAGACTGGGCCAAGAAATATCTCAAGACTGATTTTTCTAAGGTTTTATGGACTGATGAAATGAGAGTGAGTCTTGATGGGCCAGATGGATGGGCCCGTTGCTGGATTGGTAAAGGGCAGAGAGCTCCAGTCCGACTCAGACGCCAGCAAGGTGGAGGTGGAGTACTGGTTTGGGCTGGTATCATCAAAGATGAGCTTGTGGGGCCTTTTCGGGTTGAGGATGGAGTCAAGCTCAACTCCCAGTCCTACTGCCAGTTTCTGGAAGACACCTTCTTCAAGCAGTGGTACAGGAAGAAGTCTGCATCCTTCAAGAAAAACATGATTTTCATGCAGGACAATGCTCCATCACACGCGTCCAAGTACTCCACAGCGTGGCTGGCAAGTAAGGGTATAAAAGAAGAAAATCTAATGACATGGCCTCCTTGTTCACCTGATCTGAACCCCATTGAGAACCTGTGGTCCATCATCAAATGTGAGATTTACAAGGAGGGAAAACAGTACACCTCTCTAAACAGTGTCTGGGAGGCTGTGGTTGCTGCTGCACGCAATGTTGATGGTGAACAGATCAAAACACTGACAGAATCCATGGATGGCAGGCTTTTGAGTGTCCTTGCAAAGATAGGTGGCTATATTGGTCACTGATTTGTTTTTGTTTTGTTTTTGAATGTCAGAAATGTATATTTGGGAATGTTGAGATGTTATATTGGTTTCACTGGTAAAAATAAATAATTGAAATGGGTATATATTTGTTTTTTGTTAAGTTGCCTAATAATTATGCACAGTAATAGTCACCTGCACACACAGATATCCCCCTAAAATAGCTAAAACTAAAAACAAACTAAAAACTACTTCCAAAAATATTCAGCTTTGATATTAATGAGTTTTTTGGGTTCATTGAGAACATGGTTGTTGTTCAATAATAAAATTAATCCTCAAAAATACAACTTGCCTAATAATTCTGCACTCCCTGTAGTGCCGCTCTCCCCTACAGTGCCCCCCATAATGTGCCAATAAAAAAAGCCAGTTTAGAACCCCCAGATACCCCCATAGTGCTCATCTCCCCCATGGTGCCCCCCACATAATGTGCCAGTAAGAAATGCCCCCATAGTGCCAACCCAAAATGGGCAAGAAATAAATGCCCCCAGAGTGCCACCCCATAGTGCCAGCTCCCCCCAAAAAAACAAAAACAAAAAACTAATACTTACCTTCATCAGCAGTGATGCGATGCAGGCCTTTTCCAGCCTGTGTCTCTGCTGTGTGCTGCCTGACTCAGTCAGCACAATGATAATGACATCATCGCGCCGCCAGAGCCGGCCTATCCGAAGAACAGGGAAGGGAGATGCATCTCTCTCCCCTGCCCCGCCGGGCCGCCGCAGCACAGGCATCTGTATTGCTGTCCTGAGGACGGCGATACAAATGAATATGGAGATGAGCCCTTCCACAATGGAAGCGCTCATCTCCTACTGCTTTCCCACCGCCGCCGGCAACTAGAACCAGAGCCATGCCGCCTGTGGTGATCGGCGGTGCGGCCCTGAGGGATTAAAAAAATAAAAATTATTTTGTTGGTTGTTCTGGGGGAGGGGGGTCCAGACCCGCTGGACCCCTCCTGTAGGTGCGCCACTGGCTGACACCCTCTCGACTCTGTCAGGGGGGCTCTACTTGTAAGAGTGTTTAATAGAACAGGTTCTGTAGACATCTATATGAAGAATATTCTACAAAATATTCGCAAAATATCGCAAATTTTAATATTGCCCCTGCCGCTCATCACTACTCCTGACAAACCCTAAAATTAATACAGACCACAGATTAGCCAGAAATTCATACAAGCTTTAGATAAGACCCTAAGTTTATACAGACCACAAATTCATACATACCCTAGAATCAGACCCCAAATTCATATGGTCCGCTATAACCTCCATCTCTTAAATGCAGACCTTAGATCAGACTCCAAATTAATGTGGTTCCTTATAAGTGCCACTCCACCATCCCACAAATCAGATCTTTGATCAGAACCCAAATTCACATGGCTGGCATCCTTAATCATCAGATCCATGCAGACCTCAGATCAGAACAAAAAAATTCAAATGGCCTCCTAAACCCTATCAATCAACTCAATATTTATATGCCCCTCCTCTCTCAGATCAGACCCCAAAAGTAATGATTCTTTCCTCACTCAGATCCCTGAAGACCACAGATCAGGCCCCCAAATTCATGTGCTCCCCCCACTGAAATCAGACCCCAAAATTCATGTGCCACCTCTCTCAAAAATCCCTGCAGACCTCATATCAGACCCCCCCTTACTTAGATCCCTGCCGACCTCAGATCAGACAAAAAAAATAAAACAACTTACCCCTTCAGCTCCAGACAGCTCCTCGACTCTGCAGTTCAGCTCTTCGACTCTGCAGTTCAGCTCTTCGTGCCACTTTGCACTGTGACATGACGTCTGCACAGGGTCAGGTCAGAGGGTACATCTACGTCTGATCTGACTCTGTCTAAAGGCAAGACACAGCACAGCTGCCAGAGGAAGAGCAGGGAGCAGGGAGAAATGAGTGATACCAGCAATATGCTCATGGCTCCCTGGCTCACAGCCTCTGTGTACTAATGAACGTTTCCACAAAGGAAGCACTCAGTAGCAATTACAAAGTTTTTCTTTTTTTACTTACATAAATTTGCTATAGTCCTGCATACAGTGCACCCCCATTTATAGTCCTGTATATTATACCGTACCACATATATAGTCCTGTATATTATAAAATAGTGTACTACAAAGTAATTAAAAGTTTGTTTTACTTTCTAAATATGAAATGTTACATTACAGATAATAAATATCTTTCAGCACATCATCTCTGTGTCACACACAATTTATCACGCCTGTCATCTCATAATGTATTATTCCCATAATCTCATACAAAATGTATCACTCTCATTATTTCAAAAAATACATCACCCCCATCATCTCACACACACACACACTTCATCTGAAATTAGAGACCTGAATATCCCAAAATCATTTATTAAAACATTTATTAAAAAATATAAAAATATCCCTGAAACAATGTTATTCCAAATTACTTCAGGGATATTGTTATATTTTTTAATAAAAGTTTTAATAAAGGATTTAACAATATTCAGGTCTCTGATTTTAAATGAAGTGTGCATATCTATTATTTTACTAGCTAATTTTCAATATTTTGTGTGACTGGGTGAAGTCTTAGAGATAGAGCACCTTAATCTGGGGTAACCAGAGGGTGAGCCGCTTTTTCAATACTGAAATTTTAAAACTATCAGTAAAGCTGTCTTTTTGCCCATAGCAAACGATCACAACACAGCTTTCATTTTTACAAAGCAGCATAAGAAATGAAAGTTTCTCTGTTAGTGGTTGCTACAGGCAATAAGGACAGCTGTACTGTTATTTTAGGGCAGATTTATCAAAATTATCACTCCCATCATCTCACACACAGAGACAGTATCATAGTAAAATAGTTTATAAGGCTGGCAAAAGACATTCATCCATCCAGTTCGGCCTGTTATCCAGCAAAGTTGATCCAGAGAAAGGCAAAAAAAAAACTCATGTAGTTGAAGCCAATTTTCCTCATTTCAAGGGAAAAAAATAATTTCCTGACTCCAAAATAATTTCCTGACTCCAATCAGGCAATCAGAATAATACCCTGGATCAATATTATTACACTCCAGAAATACATCCAGGCCCCTCTTGAATTCCTTTATTGTTCTCACCTTCACCACCTCCTCAGGCAGAGAGTTCCATAGTCTCACTGCTCTTACCGTAAAGAATCCTCTTCTATGTTTGTGTACAAACCTTCTTTCCTCCAGACGCAGAGGATGTCCCCTCGTCACAGTCACAGTCCTGGGGATAAATAGATGATGGGATAGATCTTTGTACTGACCCCTGCTATATATTATCAAGTTATTAGATCTGCCCTTAGTCTTTTTTCTAAAATAAATCATCCTAATTTTGATAATCTTTCTGGGTACTTTAGTCCAACTTTTCCAGTTATTACTTTAGTTGCCCTCTTCTGAACCCTCTCCAGCTCTGCTATGTCTGCCTTGTTCACAGGAGCCCAGAACTGTACGAAGTACTCCATGTGTGGTCTGACTTGTGATTTGTAAAGTGGTAGGACTATGTTCTCATCACAGGCATTATCTTATTGGCCTTGGCAGCAGCTGCCTGATACTGGTTTCTACAGCTTAGTTTGCGGTCAACCAAAATTCCTAGGTCCTTTTCCATATCAGTGTTACCCAGTGTTTTACCATTTAGTATGTACTGGTGACTTGCATTATTCCTTCCCATGTGCATAACCTTAAAGGGAATCTGTCACCTGCTTTTAGAATTTTAAGCTTTCAACATTGCCATGTTCAATAAAGTACCTTATTTTCTGCAGTAGTCTTATTACTTTATTTCATTTTGTCATTTTGATAAAAAAGCTCTTTTTTTGATATGCTAATGAAGCTCCAAGGTGCCCAGAGGGAAGTTTTTTTTCCTCTCTGGAGCCCAGTGATGCCCCCCTGCAGTGCCCAGCCTGCCTTAATTTGAAGCCCAAGAACGCCTCCTGATCCTGAAATAACCTCCCACAGTGTAACGGTCACGTCCACACACACACAGGGGGAAGGATAGTGACCACTGCGCTCCACCCTCACCCCTGGCCCTGCCTACTTGCCTCACGAGTCCTGATGACAGGGGACAACTGGACGACAGTCCCTAACTTAGGATACGTGCAGGGAAGACAGACAAGACAAAATACGAAACATGAACGGACCGGGTCAGAACCAAGAGAGCTACGCAGTACAAAGGGTTAAGCAAAGAATGGTCAGGAGAAGTTGGGGTCAAATATCAGGAGAGTAGAGAAGTACAAGAGGAGTCCTAAGAGAGTAGTCAGGTGGGAGCCGAGGTCACAATACCAGGACGGATGCGCAGTACAGGGGGAGCAGGCAAAGGATCGTCAGGGAACGGAATCAGGTGAGTATTCAGTAGTCCAACAAATAGCCAGGAACCTAGAAATTAACAGGCAACCTGTGGCTAGCAGGCTGCCTGTATTTATAGTGGGGAGTGAGGGTCATGTGACGTGGCCAGCGTCACATGACCGACAGACCAACCAGTTGAGCACTGAGTGATGCCCCGTTCTTCTTCCTGTCGGCCGACAGAAATCTCGCGCAGGCACAGTACTGCCTGAGGCCTGCATCTGCACGTTCATCAAGCTCATGAGGGCTCAAAAGTCTCACTGGATATGCACCGAGCCCAGTGACGTAATCTGAGCGTTGTTGCCTCAGGAGCTTGATGATCATGCAGGCGCAGGCCTCAGGCGGTACTGTGCCTGTGCGAGATTTCTGGCGGCCGACAGGAAGAAGAACGGGGCATTTCTTGAAGGTAGAAGATGACGTGGCGAGGGGACGGAACCATATGCCGGGGCTGTGGGAGTTTATTTCAGGATCAGGAGGAGTTCTTGGGCTTCAAATTAAGGCGGGCTGGGCACTGCAGGGGGGCATCACTGGGCTCCAGAGAGGGAATAAAACGCCCCTCTGGGCACCTTGGAGCATCATTAGCATATCAGAAAAATAGTTTTTTTTATCAAAATGACAAAACAAAATAAAGTAAGAAGACCATTGCAGAAAATAAGGTACTTTATTGAACATGGCAATGTTGAAAGCTTAAAATGCTAAAAGCAGGTGACAGATTCCCTTTACATTTTTACACAGTTTAGTATTGTCTGCAAAAATTTATATTTTACTGTGCAATCCCTCTACAAATTATAAATATATTGAAGAGAAGAGCGTCCAATACTAACCCCTGAGGCATCCCACTAGTGACAGTGACCCAATCAGAGTATGTACCATTAATAACTGCCCTCTGTTTTCTATCACTTAGGCCTATTGCACACGACCATATGGCTTTCTCAGTGTTTTGCGGTCCGTTTTTCACGGATCCGTTGTTCTGTTTTTTTGTTTCCGTTGAGTTTCCGTTTCTGTTCCGTTTTTCCTTTCCGTTTTCCATATGGCATATACAGTATATAGTAATTACATAGATAAAATTGGGCTGGGCGTAACATTTTCAATAGATGGTTCAGCAAAAAAACGGAACGGAAACGGGAGACATACGGATGCATTTCCGTATGTGTTCCGTTTTTTTGCGGACCCATTGACTTGAATGGAGCCACGGAACGTGATTTGCGGGCAATAATAGGACATGTTCTATCTTTAAATGGAACGGAAAAACGGGAATACGGAAACGGAATGCATACGGAGTACATTCCGTTTTTTTTGTGGAACCATTGAAATGAATGGTTCCGTATACGGACCGTATACGGAACGCCAAAAACGGCCAGTAAACGGTGAAAAAAAAACAGTCGTGTGCAGGAGGCCTTAGCAAGTTACTTACCCACATACACCACCTAAAATGTACTCTAACCTTTACATCTGAACTTTAAGGATAACTGTCGTATTATTTTTTTTTTGGAGTATTAGATTGTGGTAATTAATATCTCCTTGGTGGCCCTATTTTAACTTTTCACTGTGTATTCAATTACCCCTTAATTCCACATTTTTGTTCCCTGTACTGCTTACTTTTACCTGTGCTTAAAATAGGGTTGCTAGGCATAGTCCGTCTATCTGTTGATAGACGGAGCACGCAGCGTGCAGGCTCACATTACTGACAGCCAGGGACTGTAAGTAAATGATTAAAGCCAGGTCCTCCCCAGCAGCTGATAACAGTGCCTGGGCTGTGTGCACTTCTCCCTGTCCCTGCACTTGGCAGACGCTCCCTCACTCAGCAGAGCTGGAGAAGGCAGAGCTGAATCAGCGCAGACCAGGGCTGTGTGCACTTCTCCCTGTCCCTGCGCTTGGCAGACGCTCCCTCACTCAGCAGAGCTGGAGAATGCAGAGTTGGAGCAGCGCACAACAGGGAAGAGAGATCTGCCATCTGCTCAGTGTATAAATGAAAGCAACGTGTGGTAAGAGGACCCCTTTGTGCTGCAGGAGATTAACCCTTTAGGGGGGAAGGGCTCTGGTTACTGATACTTTTGGGGGGCTATTGTTACTAGCTAGTGCATGTTAGGAGCTCAATGCATTGTGGGTAGTGAGGGCAGGCGGGATAGGCCTCAGGGTGAGGGCAGTGGCGGCCATCGTAATTGAATAGTGAAATTGCAGTTTTTATGCAGACTGGTTGCTAAGGGCTGAATCTTATTAAATATGGGGTAAGTCAGTCTAATAGTAACTGATTCTGTAATATCATGTTATTAGTAACTACGTATATGAAAATTGAAATTGGGGTCTAAATGTGACAGTTATCCTTTAATGTCACATTCTCTAAACCTTTGAATGCACATGTCCAACTGTTTAATGTTTCAGTACTTTTTGCACAACTTGCTGTTCCCTAACAAGGAGCTTAACGGCAAAATTCAAAACAGGTGTTTGATCCATAAATCGCCCAATAAATTTCCTGGTTCAATTAGAATTGGTATTTAAACAGTCCTCCTCATGCTGTTCACATTTTGACATTATGAGACCAAGACGACGCCTAACAATTGATCAACAGTACCTCGAGGTTTCAAACAGGATGTTCTCAGAGGGAAGTGGCCATGGAGCTTAGTCTGCTTTCACACTAGCGGCAGGACGGATTCGATAGGCTGTTCACTCTGTCGGAACCGTCCTGCCGCTATTTCGCCGTGCAGCCGGAACGCTGCTCCATCCCCATTAACTATAATGGGGACGTGGCTGAGCTCCGGCGCAGCACGGCAGTTCGCGGTGAGAGGCCGCCGGACTAAAAAGTCGGACATGCAGTACTTTTAGTCTGGCGGCCTTTCGCTGTCCACTGCCATGCTGCGCCAGAGCTCCGCCCCCATCCCCATTATAGTCAATGGGGATGGAGTGGCGGTCTGGCGGCACGGCGACTTAGCGGCAGGACGGATCCGACAGGGTGAACAGCCTGTCGGATCTGTCCTGCAGCTAGTCTGAAAGTAGCTTTAGATTTTAACAGAACATCAGCAAGTTGCAAAAAAAAATTAATTGCTACCATGTGGCAACTGAAAATACGTAAATGGAGAATGGTTGATTGAGGCTTGAAGCTCAGTTTCAACTCAACACTAGTGAGCGGCAGGGGCAATATTCGAATTTGTGATATTTGCAAATATTTGGGCGAATATTCACCATATATTAGCGAATTCGCGAATTCGTTATCTCAGTCAGTATTTTCTTGACTGCGTAAATCGGCAATTGAAAAATTTGCGATAAAAATTTGCAGTACGAAAATTCGCAATCAACATTACTCCTAAAGTCAAGGATATTGCAGCCTTCTCATTGGCCCACAAGCTAGAAGCAGGGAGGGATCATGCGTACTGTTTAAAATAAAATCTTGAATATTCGAAATTCCGAATATATATCACTATATTCTAAATATTTGCAAATTCTCGAAGTGGCGATATTCGTGATAAAAATTCGCAATTCGAATATTCGTAAACACACAGTTAGATTGCTGCCACACCATGGGTATTGCTGCAGTAAATATATATATATATATATATATATATATATATAGTAGTATGTGAATTCCGGCAGCACTCACTTTAGAGATTATCCGGTGCAAGTGTCTCGCCTTTGACAACAGGCTTGTACACTCACCTAAAGAATTATTAGGAACACCATACTAATACGGTGTTGGACCCCCTTTTGCCTTCAGAACTGCCTTAATTCTACGTGGCATTGATTCAACAAGGTGCTGATAGCATTCTTTAGAAATGTTGGCCCATATTGATAGGATAGGATCTTGCAGTTGATGGAGATTTGAGGGATGCACATCCAGGGCACAAAGCTCCCGTTCCACCACATCCCAAAGATGCTCTATTGGGTTGAGATCTGGTGACTGTGGGGGCCATTTTAGTACAGTGAACTCATTGTCATGTTCAAGAAACCAATTTGAAATGATTCGAGCTTTGTGACATGGTGCATTATCCTGCTGGAAGTAGCCATCAGAGGATGGATACATGTTCTCATTCTGTTTACGCCAAATTCGGACATTTGAATGTCTCAACAGAAATCGAGACTCATCAGACCAGGCAACATTTTTCCAGTCTTCAACAGTCCAATTTTGGTGAGCTCGTGCAAATTGTAGCCTCTTTTTCCTATTTGTAGTGGAGATGAGTGGTACCCGGTGGGGTCTTCTGCTGTTGTAGCCCATCCACCTCGGTTGTAACGAGTGGTTATTTCAGTCAACGTTGCTCTTCTATCAGCTTGAATCAGTCGGCCCATTCTCCTCTGACCTCTAGCATCCACAAGGCATTTTTGCCCACAGGACTGCCGCATATTGGATGTTTTACCCTTTTCACACCATTCTTTGTAAACCCTAGAAATGGTTGTGCGTGAAAATCCCAGTAACTGAGCGAGATTGTGAAATACTCAGACCGGCCCGTCTGGCGTCAACAACCATGCCACTCTCAAAATTGCTTAAATCACCTTTCTTTCCCATTCTGACATTCAGTTTGGAGTTCAGGAGATTGTCTTGACCAGGACCACACCCCTAAATGCATTGAAGCAACTGCCATGTGATTGGTTGACTAGATAATTGCTTTAATGAGAAATAGAACAGGTGTTCCTAATAATTCTTTAGCTGAGTGTATATTCATAGAAAATCAACGCAGCACTCTTCTTGTAAAAAAACGCAGTGTCTTTATTCACACATGTGACACAAAATAGGCAACGTTTCAATCCCCTTCCGGGATCCTTCTCAAGCCAAGTGCACAAGAGTGCTGTGTTGATTTTCTATGTATATATATCTATATACACCATATTTTTCGCCCTATAAGACACCCCCCCCCCCAAAAGTGGGGGGAAAATAGCAGTGCGTCTTATGGGGCGAATGCTGCTGATTTTGCCGAATTTTCAATGATACACCCGCCGCGATGCCGCGAGGCAGGTGTATCAGCTGTGAGGGAGGAGGGGCTGGGGGCCGGCATCTTCTTTTATAATGACAGCGGGGCCCGTGCAGTGACTGTATTCTACTACACTGGCCCTGCTCACTGTATAATCGTATCTGTAATAGTTATGTATATTGTTATGTATATAATCGGGTAATCAGCGCCTGTATACTTACAACTACAAGCGCTCTGTAGCAGAGAGGAGGGAGGAGACAGGCCGGGAGGACGGGCGCTGGCAGCGTGAGTCACTATGTCACGCGCCTGCGCCACCCACTTTATGAATGAAGCAGGCGGCGGGGGCGCATGACGTAGTGACTCACGCTGCCAGCGCCCGTCCTCCCGGCCTGCCTCCTCCCTCCTCTCTGCTACCGAGCGCTTGTAAGTGTAAGTAATACAGGCGCTGATTACCCGATTATATACATAACCATTAACTATTACAGATTTAATAATATATAGTGAGCGGGGCCCGTGTAGTAGAATACAGTCACTGCACAGGCCCCGCTGTCATTATAAAAGCAGATGCCGGCCCCCAGCCCCTGTATTGAGGGTCATTCACTACAGGGACACTTATGGAGGGGATCTGTAGATGACACATAGCATAAGATGCTATATATGTGTCATCCACAGTTCCCCCCCATAACTATCATACACAGATCCCCATAACAGTGCCATCCAGAGACCCCAATAAGAGCCACCCACAGATCCCCCATAAGTGTCACCCACAGATCCCCCATAAGTGTCACCCACAGATCCCCCATAACAGTGTGCCATCCACAGATCCCCCATAACAGTGCGCCATCCACAGACCATAATTAGTTCAAAACCCACCAAAAGCACACCTTTTGGTTCAAAATATTTTTTTTCTTATTTTCCTCCTCAAAAAACCTAGGTGCGTCTTATGGGCCGGTGCGTCTTATAGGGCGAAATATACGGTATATATTTTTATATATATATATATATATATATATATATAAAGAAAGAAAACAGCAGCACTCTATAGGTATGCCAGGTGCAATTCCCACAATAATTCCTGGACCAGGAACAGTGAAGTAAAGTAGCAAAATGAAGGCTGCACTCCGATCTTCAAGTGAAAAAGGTGGATTTTATTACACCCAACAGCAATGCAGCATTTCAGCTCTCTCAATGGAGCCTTTGTCAAGCTATGTTGGTAAGGGCTCTTTCACACTTGCGTTCTTGTCTTCCGGCATAGAGTTCCGTCGTCGGGGCTCTATGCCGGAAGAATCCTGATCAGGATTATCCTAATGCATTCTGAATGGAGAGAAATCCGTTCAGGATGCATCAGGATGTCTTCAGTTCCGGAACGGAACGTTTTTTGGCCGGAGAAAATACCGCAGCATGCTGCGCTTTTTGCTCCGGCCAAAAATCCGGAACACTTGCCGCAAGGCCGGATCCGGAATTAATGCCCATTGAAAGGCATTGATCCGGATCCGGCCTTAAGCTAAACGTCGTTTCGGCGCATTGCCGGAGCCGACATTTAGCTTTTTCAGAGTGGTTACCATGGCTGCCGGGACGCTAAAGTCCTGGCAGCCATGGTAAAGTGTAGTGGGGAGCGGGGGAGCAGTATACTTACAGTCCGTGCGGCTCCCGGGGCGCTTCAGAGTGACGTCAGGGCGCCCCAAGCGCATGGATCATGTGATCACATGGACACGTCATCCATGCGCATGGGGCGCTCTGACGTCACTCTGGAGCGCCCCGGGAGCCGCACGGACTGTAAGTATACTGCTCCCCGCTCCTACTATGGCAACCAGGACTTTAATAGCGTCCTGGGTGCCATAGTAACACTGAACGCATTTGGAAGACGGTTCCGTCTTCAAATGCTTTCAGTACACTTGCGTTTTTCCGGATCCGGCGTGTAATTCCGGCAAGTGGAGTACACGTCGGATCCGGACAACGCAAGTGTGAAAGAGGCCTAAGGCTGATTAGTCAGCCTGCATTTGTGGGAGGGGCGGAGGCTCTTCATGTACGAGCCACAGCCTCATTCTCAGGTGCACAGCTGCTGCTGGGTGTCATTAGCAAACTAGCTTCTCTGGTGGTAGGATTCTTTCTTTGCAGCATGGAGCTTGTTATTTTGCTCTCTGCTACGGTAGCATGCACGCGCCATACTACGTAAGTAGGTTGGGCCGGGGCCGTCTCTCCTGGCCGGTCGGAACCGACTTTGCTATCGAACGGGAGGCTTCGCCTCAGAATCTGCTACCTCAGGTTTGTTCGTTGGGGCTAAATATTTCTATTTCTTTTCAACTTTGTTCGTTGGTAATAGGAGTTAGTTCACGTCGCTGTTACATCTGTTATGCTCCGTTCACAGCCAGAGCTGCTGTTATACCAAATTTCATTCTCTGCTTATAGTTGTGTTCACACATCTACTGCTACACCAGGTCGTATACCCCACTCACCAAAGCTGCTTTCCATGTCAGCTGTCACATTAAGTTAATATTCCGTTTACATCCAAAGCTGCGTCCGCATGTCTGCTTTTACATCTTGTCCTATACTACATTCGCTACTAGAGCTGCGTTCACGTGTCTGCTTTCGCATTACGTCAGTACTCTCACGGGGCAGTCTGCACCCACCGCTCTGGTACCTCTCTCCCGACAAACATAACTGCGTTCTTTTCAGGCTTGCGTTCCTTTCCTCGGTGGTCTGTTACATTCCATAGGCCTACTTTTCTGTTCACCTCAGGGAGAATATTTTTTTTTGGTCTTCTTTAACCACCTCAGCTCCCCTAGCTTAAACACCCTTAATGACCAGACAACTTTTTACAATTCTGCACTACACTACTTTCACGGTTTATTGCTCGGTCATACAACTTACCACCCAAATGAATTTTACCTCCTTTTCTTCTCACTAATAGAGCTTTCATTTGGTGGTATTTCATTGCTGCTGACATTTTTACTTTTTTTGTTATAAATCGAAATTTACCTAAATTTTTGTAAAAAAAAAGACATTTTTCACTTTCAGTTGTAAAATTTTTCAAAAAAAAATACATTTCTATATAAATTTTTCTCTAAATTTATTTTTCTACATGTCTTTGATTAAAAAAAAAATACAATAAGTGTATATTTATTGGTTTGGGTAAAAGTTATAGCGTTTACAAACTATGGTGCAAAAATGTGAATTTCCGCATTTTGAAGCAGCTCTGACCTTCTGAGCACCTGTCATGTTTCCTGAGGTTCTACAATGCCCAGACAGTAGAAAAACCCCACAAATGACCCCATTTCGGAAAGTAGACACCCTAAGGTATTCGCTGATGGGCATAGTGAGTTCATAGAACTTTTTATTTTTTGTCACAAGTTAGTGGAAAATGATGATTTCTTTTTCTTACAAAGTCTCATATTCCACTAACTTGTGACAAAAAATAAAAACTTTCATGAACTCACTATGCCCATCACAAAATACCTTGGGGTGTCTTCTTTCCAAAATGGGGTCACTTGTAGGGTATTTATACTGCCCTGGCATTTTAGGGGCCCTAATGCATGAGAAGTAGTTTGAAATTCAAATGTGTAAAAAATGTCCGTGGGCCCATTTGTCCACCTAGGCTGCAAAAAAGTGTCACATATGTGGTATCGCCATACTCAGGAGAAGTAGGGCAATGTGTTTTGGGGTGTATTTTTACATATACCCATGCTGGGTGAGAGAAATATTTCTGTAAAAGTCAACTTTTCCCATTTTTTTATACAAAGTTGTCATTTTAGAGAGATATTTCTCTCACCCAGCATGGGTATATGTAAAAAGACACCCCAAAACGCATTGCCCTACTTCTCCTGAGTACGACGATACCACATGTGTGACACTTTTTTGCAGCCTAGGTGCGCAAAGGGGCCCAAATTCCTTTTAGGAGGGCATTTTTAGACATTTGGATTCCAGACTTCTTCTCACGCATTAGGGCCCCTAAAATGCCAGGGCAGTATAAATACCCCACATGTGACCCCATTTTGGAAAGAAGACACCCCAAGGTATTCCGTGAGGGGCATGGTGAGTTCATAGAAGTTTTTTTTTGGCACAAGTTAGCGGAAATTGATATTTTTTTGTTTTTTTTCTCACAAAGTCTCCCGTTCCGCTAACTTGCGACAAAAAGTTCAATCTTTCATGGACTCAATATGCCCCTCAGCGAATACCTTGGGGTGTCTTGTTTCCGAAATGGGGTCACTTGTGGGGTATTTATACTGCCCTGGCATTTTAGGGGCCCTAAAGCGTGAGAAGAAGTCTGGAATATAAATGTCAAAAAATGTTTACGCATTTGGATTCCGTGAGGGGTATGGTGAGTTCATGTGAGATTTTATTTTTTGTCACAAGTTAGTGGAATATGAGACTTTGTAAGAAAAAACAAAAAAACAAAAAAAATATCAATTTCCGCTAACTTGTGACAAAAAAGAAAATCTTCTATGAACTCACCGTGCCCCTCAAAAGTGATCTTTTTATAGCGCAGCAGCGATTTTACGGTGTTTTTGCAGTGATCAGAAAAAAAAAATTCTGTCAATGCGGTGGGGCGGACTGAACGCAAGTGTGCGCACAAGATCAGGCCTGATCGGGCAAACACTGCGTTTTTTGTAGAGCCTATAAAACATGTCCTATTCTTGTCCGCAATTGCGGACAAGAAAAGGCATTTTCTATATAGTTCTGGCAATGTGCGGATCCGCAAAATGCGGAAAGCACATTGCCGGTGTCCGTGTTTTGCGGATCCGCGGTGTCCGTTTTTTGCGGATCCGTGGAACACATACTGACATCTGTTTGGAGCCTTACAGGGGGGTGATCAGGGAGTCTATATGGGGTGATCAACCCCCTGTAAGGCTCCATTCAGACGTCTGTATGTGTTTTGCGTATCCGCGGATCTGCAAAACACATACTGAGGTGTGAATGGAGCCTTACAGGGGGGTGATCAATGAGAGGGGGTGATCAGGGAGTCTAATATGGGGTGATCACCCCCCTGTAAGTCTCCATTCAGACGTCCGTATGTGTTTTGCGGATCCGTGGGTCCGCGGATCCGCAAAACACATACTGATGTCTGAATGTAGCCTTACGGGGGGTGATCAATGACAGGGGGGTGATCAGGGAGTCTATATGGGGTGATCAGGGGTTAATAAGTGACAGGGGGTGTAGTGTAGTGGTGATTGGTGCTACTTACAGAGCTGCCTGTGTCCTCTGGTGGCCGATCCAAGCAAAAGGGACCACCAGAGGACCAGGTAGCAGGTATATTAGACGCTGTTATCAAAACAGCGTCTAATATACCTTTAAGGGGTTAAAAAAAATCGCATCTACAGCCTGCCAGCGAACGATCGCCGCTGGCAGGCTGCAGATCCACTCGTTTACCTTCGGTTCCTGTGAAGGCGCGCTCCTGTGTGCTCGCGTTCACAGGAAATCTCGCCTCTCGCGAGATGATGCGCCGGCGCGTCCAGGAGGAATGAATCGAACGCCTCCGGAACGCAATCCTGCGTTAGGCGGTTAATCCTGGTTCATAATCACTCAGACTGGTCTCCTTTTACTTCTGGTTTGTATTCACTCAGATTGGGGAACTGGGGCAGGAGACCAAATGGCTCCTCAGCGGAGGTTGGTGGGCCAATAGGAGTAAGTTTCCTGCTATGTTTTCACAAGCTGTTCATTTGTTTGTCACGATAAGAGACTTCTCTTAGCGAACTTGCAATGCCTCAGGCTCTTGTTTTTCTCCCATCTCTGTTTCAATTTCATGTTTACGTTTTATGGTTCGCGGTGGTTAGTGTTTTATGTATGCATGTGCTTCGGATTACTAATGTCTATATTTTCAACGCCTGTTTGCAGTTATGTTCCTTAGGCCACCTTCTAGCCAATCCAATCATTCAAGTCGCTGCATATCCCATCAGGTCCGGCTCACGTTTTAATTACTTTATCGTCACCGCAACGTCATCCCTCTGGCTTCGGCGGCCTCATGGCTCCGGGGGCCCCATGACAGTTTTTCATGTTTTGTTTGTTAGGGGTACGACATGGTTGTAGGCTGGTTAGTGTCCCAGGTTTGCTGTTGGAGGGGGTCATGGTTATGCGAGTCCCCAAGGCATTCTGGTGCTGCATAAGTAGTTTATAAAAAAAAAAAAATCATAAGAGGCTCGCACGAGTGGCTCTTCACTTATAGGACCTCACGATTGGCACCGACACTTGTAGTTCGCACGGCTATCTGATACTTTTTTCCGCCATAAGAGGTTCGCACACATGGCTCCTCCCATAAAAGACTCGCACGAGTGGCTGTTCGCTTATAGGACCTCACGACTGGCATCGTCATTCGTAGTTCGCACGGCCATCTGATACTTTTTTCTGCCATAAGGGACTCGCAAGCATGGCTCCCGCCATAAGGGACTCGCACGCATGGCTCCCGCCATAAGGGGCTTCCTGGAGTGGCTCTTGGCTTAGAGGATTTCACAATTGTCATCGACATTGGTAGGTCATACGGCCATCTGATACTATTTTCCATGGCACACCTTTCAGAAGTTTTCTTTTGTTCATTTATATTTTACAGATTAGTACTTGCAGTTCATTTCAGCCTCATTTCATTAAGAAGCTTTACCCCATGTCTTTGTCTTTCTAGGTTATCGAGTCCCGGTTGATTACTAAACCCGTCGGGTTAAGCCCCAATCTTTTCCCCAGCCGTCCTTAATTCTAAGGTTCGCATCCCGGCGGCTGCCCGGCACAATGGGCCCCTGGTGGGTGCTTCGACCCCATGGCTTCAGGGGTCCGACCAATGGTTGTCTGTCCACCTGTGCAGCTATGCTTTTGGTTTTGAATGACTCACATCTTTACCTGTTTGCCAGCTTATGTTATTTAGGTTTCATTTTAGTTTAATGTCCGTTATTATCTCCATTTTCTGTCACGTTTCCCTTCGTCTTTTCAGGTCATGCAGTTGAATTCATGTTGGGGGTCACCTTCCACGTCGGTCAGGTCTCGTTCCTAACGATATTTTGCCTTGCATGTTATTCAGGCCACGTAGTTTATCTTGGGTATCGCCCGCCACATCTGTCAGGCTCATGGTTTAATTTCTCCTGCACCTCATTCAGGTCACTTATTATAGTTATAATTTCTTGATTAAAAAAATAAATAAAAAACTCGGCCCCATGGCTTCGGGGGCCCGATGACAGCTTCGTCCCCATGGCTTCTGGGGCCCGATGACAGCTTCGTCCCCATGGCTTCGGGGACCCGATGACAGCTTCGTCCCCATGGCTTCGGGGGCCCGATGACAGCTTTGTCCCCATGGCTTCGGGAGCCCGATGACAGCTTTGTCCCCATGGCTTTGGGGGCCCGATGACAGCTTCGTCCCCATGGCTTCGGGGGCCCGATGACAGCTTCGGCCCCATGGCTTCGGGGGCCCGATGACAGCTTCGGACCCATGGCTTCGGGGGCCCGATGACAGCTTCGGACCCATGGCTTCGGGGGCCCGATGACAGCTTCGGCAACATGGCTTCGGGGGCCCGATGAGAGCTTCGGCCACATGGCTTCGGGGGCCCGATGACAGCTTCGGCCACATGGCTTCGGGGGCCCGATGACAGCTTCGGCCACATGGCTTCGGGGGCCCGATGACAGCTTCGGCCTCATGACTTCGGGGGCTTCCTATCTACATAGTTCTTTTTGGCCCTCATTCCTGCATAGTCTAGGCAGTTAGGTTTCGGTCCCACGATTTACTGAGGCTAGGGCATTGCCAGTACTCGCACTAGAACCAAAACTTTACAAGGTTCAGTTGGTTTTCATGATCCATTTCACAACGTATTCCAGGCCTCCATTCTGCTTTGGGGCAGTATCCACAATATTAAGCATCATGTCTCTGGCCTTGTCATCCACAAGATGGGTTGTAGGTCTCCTTCTGGTCTTGCCTCATACACCCCGAATTTTCGCTCTAGATTCCTGACGCCTTGCAGTTGGCTTGGAGATTAGTTTGCACATGCCATTCGAGTTCCTTTTTTACCCTACTTTGCTTGGTTTTTGCCCACTTATAGGCCTACCCACGATCATGGCTTAGGGCACACAACAAGCCATTTAGTCAGGTTAGCTAAGACACGCCTAGCTGGGTTAGGTTTTTCCCGTTGTTTCTCTCCCTAGGGTTCTTCGGATATTTCTTGGCCGTAGCCATGACTACAAATATATATTATGGGGGATTCGCTCTGGTAGCAGGGTAAGCAGATGCAGTACAGGGGCAAAAACCAGTTTGTAAACCAAAACTTCAGTGTTTATTCACACACAAGGCAAAAACAAAATGACACTTTGCCATCTTGGTGTTAGTTCACACAATGGAAAGGCCACAGAACAAAAAATCACCTTGTTCGCAGTACTATATCCAGCGGTCCACAGCAGGGTTTAGGGGGCCTGTTTTCCCAGCATGCAGCTCTCATCCCTCCAGCACGGCACAAAGCCTCAGATCCCCAATACAGAGACTCAGCTGCTGAGCCCAGCTGCCTATTAAAGGACAGCCAGGTGCTGCAAAAACCTGGATTGACACTTAAAACTCCGGTCCGGTATTTGACCTCACCAGGCTGGAAACCAGCCCAGCCGCACATGTTGAAAGGAAAACCTGCCTTCCCAGACAAAACCCCTCGCTATGTCACATATTCCCCCCCCCCTTTGTTCAACCCTGAGCTGGTAAACACATGCCAGACAGTGCACCCGGGACAGGGAGGCCGCGTTTCCGTATAACCGTGTTCCACTGAAAATGTAAAGTTTTGTAAGGAGAGAAACCATCGGGTGACCCGGGCATTTCTGTCCTTGGTCTGGCTCATGCATTTTAGAGGGGAGTGGTCAGTCACCAGGCGGAACTTTCTCCCCAACAAATAATAGCGGAGAGACTCGAGTGCCCACTTGATGGCCAGGCACTCTCTCTCCACTATACTATACCTGGTCTCGGCTGGGGTGAGCTTACGGCTGAGGAAAACAACGGGATGCTCTTCCCCGTTGATTTCCTGAGACAGTACAGCACTGAGGTCCTCTTTCAAACAGCCGTGATTGAGGCTAAGTAGACGCCCTTGACTAAGCTCAAGCAACGAAATCCGAGTCGGGCAGCGTGGAGATTTTAAATTCTTATATGCTGATTACAAGTGTAACTTTGGCAGCACAATTAACCTTTTTACGGACATATACAGTACAGACCAAAAGTTTGGACACACCTTCTCATTCAAAGAGTTTTCTTTATTTTCATGATTATGAAGGCATCAAAACTATGAATTAACACATGTTGAATTATATACATAACAAACAAGTGTGAAACAACTGAATATATGTCATATTCTAGGTTCTTCAAAGTAGCCACCTTTTTGCTTTGATTACTGCTTTGCACACTCTTGGCATTCTCTTGATGAGCTTCAAGAGGTAGTTGTCACGAGGGTATCAAGAGCCACGTCTGACTCCGTTATACCCGGGGTCAGGAAGTCGCAGCGGGTGGCTGCGCGCTCTATATCTAAAGATCACGTTGTTTCTCAGTGATTGTTTTCTGTGTTTGCCTTGCTATCCTTTTTGTCTCTCTCAGGGATCCGTAGCTTCTCCTCCTCAGCTGTTTCTTGTCTGCCACTCCCTACCTCCTTATATTCTCCCCTCACACTTCTCTAGTTGCCAGTTATAGAGCTTCCTGCCTGGACATCTATACTGACCCACTGGAGTGGTTAATCCTGGTTGTCGTTCCAAAGTGCTACCCTCCGGATCCCTGTTGGGCTTATTGTTGTCTCCTGTTGTCGCCCACCTGGGAATATATGTTGAGTCTGTGTTGTCTGTCCTCCCCTTGGTGTTTTCCCTTAGAGTTAGTGGTGCGGACTAGTGTTCCCATCGCCCTGTTCACTACCTAGGGCTCAGCTCAGGGAAAGCCAGGGCTTTAGGCACGTGATCGGCGTACGGGTGAGGAACCCGTCTAGGGACGTCAGGGCAGCCAGGTGCCAGCCGCCAGGTGAGTCAGGGGTCACCATCTTCCCTCTCACTTGGGCAGGGCCTTCCTCGTTCCCTCCCTCTGTGTCACGTATGTGATAGCCACGCCGACCGTGATATTATAACTGGCCCTTACTTTTTGAGAAAAAATAAATAAAAAAATTTTATATAATTTTTTGTTTGTTGTTTTTTTTTTCTCTCTCTACTTAGAATCCAATATGGATCCTATTGATGCCTTGGCAGAACAGCTTCAAAGCCTGTCTTTGGAGGTGGCAGGATTGAAGGCGTCTGTTCTCCAACAACAGCAGCAAATGCAGCAGACCGCACCCCCAGCGGTTGCTATGGGTAACCAGGTTGTCACTGAACCCAAGGTTGCTCTTCCCGACAGATTTTCTGGGGGAAGGGACAAATTTGCGACGTTCCGTGAGGCCTGCAAATTATATTTTAAGTTGCGCCCTTACTCCTCAGGTCATGAAGAACAGCGGGTAGGGATTGTCATTTCCCTGCTTCAGGGGGATCCGCAATCCTGGGCGTTCTCGTTACCCCCTGGTTCTCAGGCTCTTCGGTCAGTGGAGGGATTTTTTGGGGCTTTGGGTCTCATATATGATGACCCTGACCGAGTCGCCCTGGCTGAGTCGAAGTTACGGAGACTCCTACAGGGAGATCGGTCAGCAGAGGAATATTGCTCAGAGTTCCGTAGGTGGGCTACGGATACTCAGTGGAACGACCCGGCTCTCAGGAGTCAGTTCTGCTCTGGGTTATCTGAAAGGGTTAAGGATGCACTGGCGCTGTATGAGACCCCCCTTTCCCTTGATGCTGTTATGTCCCTCTCTATCAGAATAGATAGACGTCTTAGGGAGAGATCGAAAATTCCGGAGCAATTGGTTACCTCTCCCAAGCAACAGTCAGCCTGTACTGACTTAGATGAGCCTATGCAGCTAGGCGGAACTTCTCGTCAGGTCCGTCCTCCCGAGGTTCGCCGTAGGGGGGGGGGCTTGTTTTTTCTGTGGGGGGAGGGGTCATTTCATTAATGTCTGTCCCTCCTTTCTCAAAAACAAAAGACCGTCGGAAAACTACTAACCCCGGGCTGTGCGGAGGATGTCAGCCGGGGGGTATACGTTTCCTCCATACGAACATCTCAATTTGTGTTACCAGCTGTCATTGTTTTTGGTGTTAAGACGGAGTCTATTTCTTTTTTTCTAGACAGTGGAGCAGGGGTAAACTTGATTGATGCCCATTTTGCCCGCACTATGGGTTTGTCTCTCTGTACGCTGCAGAGACCTATTCCCGTATTCGCTATAGATTCTGCTCCTCTGTCTCAGAGAAACCTCACCCACATTGTTCGTAATTTACACCTTCGGGTAGGGGACCACCATAATGAGTGTCTTTCATGTTACGTTCTGGAGGGCCTTCCCTCTCCGGTGGTATTGGGTCTTCCCTGGTTGGTAGCGCACAATCCAGTGGTGGATTGGCAGGCCAGGGAGATATTGGAGTGGAGTGAGCATTGCAGAGAGAATTGCTTAAATAACAATTGCTTAATCGCCTCCATAGCTTCCCTATCTACATTTATTTCGGACTTTGAGGACGTTTTTTCTGAAAAGGGTTGTCAGAAACTACCACCTCATCGTCCTTATGATTGCCCGGTTAACCTGATTCCCGGGGCAAAATTACCCAAGTCCAGGTTGTATAATCTTTCGGGCCCCGAGAGACAAGCCATGAAAGATTATATCTCCGAGAGTCTGGCTAAGGGACACATCAGACCCTCTTCTTCACCCGTGGCTGCAGGGTTTTTCTTTGTTAAAAAGAAAGATGGGGGCCTGCGTCCTTGCTTAGATTTCCGTGAGTTAAACCAGATAACCATCCGTGACCCATACCCTCTTCCTCTCATTCCTGACCTTTTTAATCAGATTGCGGGTGCTAAGTGGTTCTCCAAACTTGATCTTAGGGGGGCCTACAATCTGATTCGTATCAGGGAAGGGGATGAGTGGAAGACAGCTTTTAACACCCCTGAGGGGCATTATGAAAATCTAGTTATGCCTTTCGGTCTGACCAATGCCCCTTGCTGTCTTCCAACATTTCGTTAATGATATTTTTAGTCATCTCATCGGCAGGTTTGTAGTCATATACCTAGATGATATCTTAATTTATTCGGCTGATCTGAAAACACATGAGGTGAATGTCAGGCAAGTACTGCAGGTCCTACGGACGAATAAATTATATGCGAAATTTGAAAAATGTGTCTTCGCTGTTCAGGAATTACAGTTCCTGGGATATCTATTATCTGCTTCAGGTTTCCGCATGGATCCTGGGAAGGTCCAGGCAATTTTAGATTGGGATCTTCCTGAGAACCTTAAAGCCCTACAACGGTTTTTGGGTTTCGCTAATTTCTATAGAAAGTTCATTAAAAATTATTCAGTGATCGTTAAACCCCTTACCGACATGACTAGGAAGGGGACGGATTTTTCCAAATGGTCTGACGCCGCTAAAGATGCATTTTCCTCTCTAAAGGAGAGGTTTACCTCGGCACCTGTTCTAATTCAACCTGATGTCTCCCAGCCTTTTATTGTCGAGGTAGATGCGTCAGAGGTGGGAGTGGGAGCTGTATTGTCTCAGGGTCCGTCTCCTGGCAAATGGCGTCCTTGCGCTTTCTTTTCCAAAAAATTATCTTCTGCGGAGAAGAATTATGATATTGGAAATAGGGAACTGTTGGCGATTAAACTGGCGCTTGAAGAGTGGCGTCACTTCTTAGAGGGAGCAATCCACCCCGTCACGGTGATTACGGATAACAAGAACCTTCTGTACCTAGAATCGGCTAAGCGTCTCACCCCTAGACAAGCTAGGTGGTCGCTATTCTTTACCAGATTTAACTTTGTAATCACCTATCGTCCTGGGGCAAAAAATACCAAGGCAGACGCATTATCTCGTAGTTTCCCTGGAGGGGGTAATGTTTGTGATCCGGTACCTATTTTACAAAGAGGAGTGGTTGTCTCTGCTGTACACTCTGTTCTAGAGGGAAAGGTGTTAGAGGCTCAGGGGGACGCCCCGGCCTCTTGCCCCTCAGAGAAATTGTTTGTACCGTTAAACCTGCGTCTTGAATTATTAAAAGAACATCATAATTCGGCACTTGCTGGACACCCGGGTAGTAAAGCAACCTTGGAGCTTTTATCTCGTCGTTTTTGGTGGCCAAGGTTGCGTCAGGATGTAATGGATTTCGTGTCTACTTGTTCTACTTGTGCACGCGCGAAAGTCTCTCATACACGTCCAGCAGGGTCTTCATTGCCACTTTTCATCCCCAATAGGCCATGGACACATCTGTCAATGGATTTCATCACTGACTTACCGTTGTCGGCGGGTAAAACTGTTATCTTGGTAGTAGTAGACAGGTTTAGCAAAATGGTACACTTTATTGCGCTACCCGCACTTCCTAATGCTAAAACTCTCGCTCAGGTGTTTATCAGTGAAATCGTGAAGCTTCACGGGGTCCCTTCCGATGTGGTTTCGGATCGGGGAACCCAGTTTATTTCTAAGTTTTGGAAAGCTTTTTGTTCCCGTTTGGGGGTTCACTTGTCCTTTTCCTCAGCTTTCCATCCTCAGTCGAATGGACAGACTGAGCGTACCAACCAAAATCTAGAAACATATTTAAGGTGTTTTGTGTCTGAAAACCAAGATTTGTGGTCATCATATTTACCGTTAGCTGAGTTTGCCATAAATAATCATTATCAGGAGTCCACTGGCAAGTCACCATTCCTTGGTGCATACGGTTTTCATCCCCAATTTTGTACTTTCAAAGAGGGGGGGTCTTCTGGGGTTCCCGAAGAGGAAAGGTTTTCTTTATCTCTTTCATCGGTATGGCAGAAGGTGCAAGTTAACTTGAAAAAGATGAGTGGTAAATATAAATGCATGGCCGATAAGAAACGGTCGCCAGGTCCGGACCTAGGAGTGAATGACTATGTGTGGTTGTCTACTAGGAATATTAAGTTGAAGGTTCCTTCTTGGAAACTGGGTCCTAGGTTCATTGGTCCTTATAAAATAGTAGCCGTCATTAACCCTGTGGCTTTTCGCCTGGAGCTACCTCAGACTTTTAAGATCCATAACGTCTTCCATAAATCGTTACTCAAGAAGTATGTTCCACCTCTAGAACCATCGCCGCTGCCACCTCCTCCTGTCATTGTGGCTGGTAATCTGGAGTTTCAAATAGCCAGAATTGTTGATTCTCGTCGGGTCCGCCGCTCTCTTCAGTATCTGGTGCATTAGAGGGGTTACGGTCCCGAGGAAAGAATGTGGGTTCCAGCGTCAGAGGTAAACGCCAACAGGTTAATTCAGACTTTCCATGCCTCTCATCCGGAGAGACCTGGTCCTGAGTGTCCGGAGGCCCCTCGTGAAAGGGGGGGTACTGTCACGAGGGTATCAAGAGCCACGTCTGACTCCGTTATACCCGGGGTCAGGAGGTCGCAGCGGGTGGCTGCGCGCTCTATATCTAAAGATCACGTTGTTTCTCAGTGATTGTTTTCTGTGTTTGCCTTGCTATCCTTTTTGTCTCTCTCAGGGATCCGTAGCTTCTCCTCCTCAGCTGTTTCTTGTCTGCCACTCCCTACCTCCTTATATTCTCCCCTCACACTTCTCTAGTTGCCAGTTATAGAGCTTCCTGCCTGGACATCTATACTGACCCACTGGAGTGGTTAATCCTGGTTGTCGTTCCTGAGTGCTACCCTCCGGATCCCTGTTGGGCTTATTGTTGTCTCCTGTTGTCGCCCACCTGGGAATATATGTTGAGTCTATGTTGTCTGTCCTCCCCTTGGTGTTTTCCCTTAGAGTTAGTGGTGCGGACTAGTGTTCCCATCGCCCTGTTCACTACCTAGGGCTCAGCTCAGGGAAAGCCAGGGCTTTAGGCACGTGATCGGCGTACGGGTGAGGAACCCGTCTAGGGACGTCAGGGCAGCCAGGTGCCAGCCGCCAGGTGAGTCAGGGGTCACCATCTTCCCTCTCACTTGGGCAGGGCCTTCCTCGTTCCCTCCCTCTGTGTCACGTATGTGATAGCCACGCCGACCGTGATAGTAGTCCCCTGAAATGGTCTTCCAACAGTCTTGAAGGAGTTCCCAGAGATGCTTAGCACTCGTTGGCCCTTTTGCCTTCACTCTGCGGTCCAGCTCACCCCAAACCATCTCGATTGGGTTCAGGTCCGGTGACTGTGGAGGCCAGGTCATCTGGCGCAGCACTCCATCACTCTCCTTCATGGTCAAATAGCCCTTACTTTCAAAGTTTTCCCAATTTTTTGGGCTGACTGACTGACCTTAATTTCTTAAAGTAATGATGGCCACTCGTTTTTCTTTACTTAGCTGCTTTTTTCTTGCCATAATACAAATTCTAACAGTCTATTCAGTAGGACTATCAGCTGTGTATCCACCTGACTTCTCCTCAACGCAACTGATGGTCCCAACCCCATTTATAAGGCAAGAAATTCCACTTATTAAACCTGACAGGGCACACCTGTGAAGTGAAAACCATTTCAGGGGACTACCTCTTGAAGCTCATCAAGAGAATGCCAAGAGTGTGCAAAGCAGTAATCAAAGCAAAAGGTGGCTACTTTGAAGAACCTAGAATATGACATATTTTCAGTTGTTTCACACTTGTTTGTTATGTATATAATTAAACATATGTTAATTCATAGTTTTGATGCCTTCAGTGTGCGTCTCCAATTTTCATAGTCATGAAAATAAAGAAAACTCTTTGAATGAGAAGGTGTGTCCAAACTTTTGGTCTGTACTGTATGTGAATGCGCTTCACTATTCTGCGACCCCTTGGTTTTATAGGTTTGGATGAGGGGAGGAATTTTATGAGTACTTACATTTCGTCCAGTGCTTGGATCTGATGGTGTGAAAGAGAACCTCAGGAATATCTGCAGTGCGATCCTATTTTCGTACAATTTGGATTTAAAGTGAACTCGACCCACATCACTACACTAGTTTTACAAAAAAGTATTAAGCAGATGGCTCACTCTGATTTATCACGACAGGTGCACTAGTTCAAAGAAACACCCCCTGATTCTGATTAGCGTAAATGTAAGTTGGATGGAACCGGCACTCAGACAATAGGAATTCACGTGGAACTTGAATCTTATTAATATTAAAATATTTATTAAACAACAAGTATATATCCTATGTGCACTAGGTTAAAATTTTTAAAACATCTAAAAAGCATATACAATCATATGTGTCTATCAAATGTCCATGACTGGAACACAAATATCCGTATACTGCGACACAGAGGGGTGCATCCGTGTTTCCCAGATGATATTGGCTATTTGGATCGCAGCCGTCTGTGGCGGAGCAGAGCAGAGTATAGTAAACGTGAGTCCCAGATATAGACAAATATGTAGTTGCTATCCCGGTTATACAAACTTATACATAGTAATACATTATATCAATAAATTAATATCTTTATGCCACCTATATGGGATATAGAATAAAAAATGAAAGATAAAAAAATATATATGGCTTTCAGAATAAGTCTGTAGTTCACACCACTTGTGGATAGTCTATTTGTTAAGGACGTCTCAGGGTCTGAGTACGCCTATGTATAAGAAATCGATTGTCCAGAAAGTAAGTAGCTCCCGTACTTATACCACCTGTTGTTCCGTGGTTTAGTACAGCTTCACTTAGAATAGTCTCTTTACTCACTGTGACTCCAGTCGGCTCACTGAATGGATCCCGCGGAAGGGTTACTTCTCATGGCGTTTGCACGCTTCAGCCTATCTCCGCTTGATTGGTATCCGGTCAGGTCCTAGTTAGAATCCCGTCTCTATTCTCGCGGGAGACCTGTATCAGGTATTTCACTTTCGTGAATCCTGCAGTCTGCCTTGGTCTTACGTGAGCTCAAAGTGGGTAAATCTGTTCGTTCTTTAGTACATGGCCATGCACCGCTGGGATAGTTGCTTCACAGGTGATACGCCCAGACGCGTTTCGAGATGTCTTATCTCTTCCTCAGTGGGTAACCTGTGAATTCTGATCTCTCGTCTTTTGTAGTCTTAACTTAATTTGCTGATTAATTTCACCTGTTCCAGAAATTCTGGAGTAGGGTGGAACCTTTAGTTTACTTTATTCATTTCTTTTCCATATAATCGGTAGCTTTCTTCAGTAATGCATTCATGATAGTATCTTCTCTTATATATATATACACATCAGTTATATACGCCAATATAAATATTTAAAAGTATTAAGAAAATAAAATGTAATATACTATAAAAACAAAAAATATATATCTTAGGGAAATGTCTTTGGATTCTTATAGAGTGTTCGCTATCTAACAATCTAGTGAGACTTTTCTATTCATCACCTCCTTATATCAGTATTATCTGATTCTATTTTATTTTATTTTGTTTGATTTTATTCAGATTGAATAGTATAAATTTCTAATCTGAAATTTCCTTTTGCTATTTACTATTGCACTGATTTTTTATTGCGGTTTTTTGTGTGTTGCGGTTTTTTTACGCAATTTTTATGTTGCGGTTTTTTATGTTGCGGTTTTTTTCTGCGGTTTTTTTAAAAATGAATTTTTATTATTTTTTATTTATATTTGCAAATATATATAAGTAGAATGGACTTAACTGCCTATTGTTTAGTAGAAATTTTTTACATCTAATTATTTCATCAGAGACTTTATATTTCCCATTTTTGTATATAGATCAGTATTTAATAACAAATGTCTATTTATTTGTATATCCTGCTCTGAAAGAATTCATAGTTATAGCCATAGTTGATTTTTCTATAATCTATGTTTTTGTTTTCTATGTTTCAAATAAAACCAAAAATTTCCAGATCTGAGTTTAGCCCTGCGGGAAGAAGGCTACCAAAGTCAAAAATTCTTCTGGATTCTGCCCGTGACATTCTCATAATATGATTGCCTCCTCTCCAGTGCAAATCCACCTTCTCCAGGGCCATGAAGGAGAATCCCCGCGGATCACTATTATGGAACATTTTAAAATGTTTGGATAGAGAATGATTCTCATATCCTTTTCTAATATTGTTTAAATGTTCCGTGATTCTCACTCTCAGGGGTCTTTTGGTTCTGCCAATGTACTGTTTCTGGCAGGGGCACTGGAAAAGGTAGATTACACTGGAGGAATCACATGTCAGGCAGCCTTTAATGTCCAAAGCAAATTGATTTTGAGTAGATTGGACCCTACTTATCTTTTTGGGGAAAGTTGAATTTTTGCATCCCGAGCATCTTCCGCATCTGTAAAACCCATTCATATTCAGCCATTTTTGAAGTGTGGGTGTTTCTTTCTTTTTGTGATTAGTTATTGAAGGTGCTACTTTTAAACCTAAATTTGGTGCCTTTGTGAAAGTAATTAAAGGGGAAGTGTGTAACATGGGTCCAATGACCCTATCTCTCAATAAAAAGTGCCAGTGTTGATTAATAATGTGTCTTATCTGTTTAGATCGTGAGCTGTACGGTAAAATTAATCTAAGTTCACATTCCTTATTGGTGTCTTTGTGAATATTTGGCTGAAAGAAGGACTTTCTCTCTGTTCTTCTTATTTTTTCTAGAGCGTCTGTCAGGACTTTCTCGGGATATCCTTTACATTCAAATTGCTGTTTCATTTTAAGGGCCTCAATCTCAAAATCCACTTCATCTGTACAGTTTCGCTTTATACGGCGAAACTGACCTGAAGGAATATTTAACAGCCACTGAGGTAAGTGACAGCTCGTGAATGGTATAAAGCTGTTTTTCGCTGTTGGCTTATAGTGGGTATTGCATCTATATTTATTATCACACATTGTGATCTGGATGTCCAAAAATTCCAAAGATGCTTCTCTTATATTAGCCAAGAAAATCAGGTTTCTATCATTTTTATTCAGGGCCTCTAGAAATTGTTCTAGCTGATATCTATCTTTTTTCCAAACAAACAGGACGTCATCTATGTAGCGACGCCATAGGGCCAGGTCCGTCCCCAGTCTGGGAGTGATGGTTTCATACTCCCACTGTGCCAAGAATAGATTTGCATAACTGGGGGCGAACCTGGTCCCCATGGCAGTCCCACACAGCTGTAAAAAATGATCGCCCTCAAAATAAAAATAGTTATGATGGAGTATGAATTGGATTCCCTCCATCAAAAACTCTATTTGCTTGATACACAGGGTGCCATCCATTTCTAGTTGTAATTTTACTGCTTCCATGCCTTGGTCATGTCTTATACTCGTGTAGAGAGACTGAACATCCAAAGTGCCAATGATCCAACCAGGTTCAACATCAAGCCCCTCCAACGTTCCAATAATATCCGTGGTGTCCCGGATATATGACCTAGTCCTTCTCACCACAGGCTGTAATAATACATCTATGTATTGAGAAAGGTTAGAGGTCATCGATCCTATGCCGGATATTATGGGGCGTCCAGGTGGTTTTTCCATGCACTTATGGATTTTGGGCAGGCAGTAGAAGACCGGAAGTCTCCCCTGCGTGCCCAAAATGAAATTACGTTCTTGATCGGACAATATCTTGTCTCTAATCCCTCCATCACAATAGCTGGTGAGACTTTTAGTAAATTCTTGTCCTGGGTCTCCTTTCAATTTTTTATATGTAGTAGTGTCTCCCAGTTGTCTAAGACACTCATCAATATACTGTGTAGTATTCATGACCACTATGGCCCCTCCCTTGTCTGCGGGGCGTATTGTAATGTTTTCTTGTTTCTGCAGTTCTTTAATGGCCCGAATTTCACCTCCTGTTAAATTATTCCTTTGATGCTGTTTATCCTTAATCTTTCTTAAATCATTTTCCACTGATCTTTGAAATGTTGCCATATCATGGCCAATTTCATTTCTTGGAAATTTCCTCGATTTATTTCTTAAATTTGTGTATTGTACTGCTCCCCTATTTATATTGTCATCATGAATTTGAGGGTCTGCTAATATGGGATTCTTTTGGAAATATTTTTTTAAACATAATTTCCTCATAAACTTTTGCAATCCTATATACGTATCAAACTTGTTGAGTTTGGATGTGGGTGCAAATTTCAGTCCTTTGTCTAGGAGTTTCATCTGTGTATTTGTGAGTACTGTAGAGCTTATATTGACTATTGAATCTAACGGGGTTATTAATTTCTCCTTCTGTCTCTCCCCCTTCTTTCTCTGTCCTCTTCTTGTTTTTGTGCCTGTGCTTTTGTGTGTTGATGTTGATGATGTTGTCCCCTGTATGGTCGTTTGTACGATTGTTGGTGATATAATGGGGATAAATTCCGCTGTCTCAGGTTGTACTGGTGAACTGGTGGGGTTTGTCGTGTGTGTTTTCTTACTGGTGTCTGTGAATATTGAATTTCTCTTGGTGAGGGTGATCTGTGTCTTATCCTTGGTTTGTGGTGTGGTGGGGTTCTGTCTAAAAAATAATTGTCTTGTAAATTTTCGTATCTATTGTGTGTTGGTATATTATATCCTCCCTGACTATAGTCATTATTTTCTCCCACCTCCAATCTCCTCTCCTGTTGATTTATTCCTCTCTCTGTATTAGAAACAACCACTGGCATCTGTGGTGGATCAAACACAGATTTCGGATAGTTCTTATATTTCTTTGTTTTTTTATTCATTATTTCTAATTCTGTCTTATCTAGACCTTTGCATAGTTTTTCTTCCCATTCTTCAAATTCCCTATCTTTGGTGAATTTTTCAAGTATCTGTTTATATTTAGATATTTCTAGATTTAGGTTCTCTAATATTTCCATTCTTCTTTTAATTATAACTTGTATCAGTGCAATAGATTGTGAGAATAATAAATTCTCCCATTCTTTATTAAAAGAATCACAACATAGGTCTTGTGCTGGCGTTTTAATAAGCATCAAGCCTCTAGGTATTTTCCCTTGTTCTACAAATTGTTTAAGTGATCGTACCTCCCAATATTGTCTTAACTGTTTTTGTAGCAGATACTCTAATTCCCTAAATGTTCCTGCTAGTGTAGGTTTACTGTGGTGTTCATTACTAGCATTTCCTTCAAAATTATAAGCTTCAGCTGTCTGTCGTTTCAATTCCACGTGGTTCCAAAAGTCCATGATTAAATCAGAGGAGCTCTAACTGCTTGATTGAGGGTATAGAAATGTTTTACAAAAAAGTATTAAGCAGATGGCTCACTCTGATTTATCACGACAGGTGCACTAGTTCAAAGAAACACCCCCTGATTCTGATTAGCGTAAATGTAAGTTGGATGGAACCGGCACTCAGACAATAGGAATTCACGTGGAACTTGAATCTTATTAATATTAAAATATTTATTAAACAACAAGTATATATCCTATGTGCACTAGGTTAAAATTTTTAAAACATCTAAAAAGCATATACAATCATATGTGTCTATCAAATGTCCATGACTGGAACACAAATATCCGTATACTGCGACACAGAGGGGTGCATCCGTGTTTCCCAGATGATATTGGCTATTTGGATCGCAGCCGTCTGTGGCGGAGCAGAGCAGAGTATAGTAAACGTGAGTCCCAGATATAGACAAATATGTAGTTGCTATCCCGGTTATACAAACTTATACATAGTAATACATTATATCAATAAATTAATATCTTTATGCCACCTATATGGGATATAGAATAAAAAATGAAAGATAAAAAAATATATATGGCTTTCAGAATAAGTCTGTAGTTCACACCACTTGTGGATAGTCTATTTGTTAAGGACGTCTCAGGGTCTGAGTACGCCTATGTATAAGAAATCGATTGTCCAGAAAGTAAGTAGCTCCCGTACTTATACCACCTGTTGTTCCGTGGTTTAGTACAGCTTCACTTAGAATAGTCTCTTTACTCACTGTGACTCCAGTCGGCTCACTGAATGGATCCCGCGGAAGGGTTACTTCTCATGGCGTTTGCACGCTTCAGCCTATCTCCGCTTGATTGGTATCCGGTCAGGTCCTAGTTAGAATCCCGTCTCTATTCTCGCGGGAGACCTGTATCAGGTATTTCACTTTCGTGAATCCTGCAGTCTGCCTTGGTCTTACGTGAGCTCAAAGTGGGTAAATCTGTTCGTTCTTTAGTACATGGCCATGCACCGCTGGGATAGTTGCTTCACAGGTGATACGCCCAGACGCGTTTCGAGATGTCTTATCTCTTCCTCAGTGGGTAACCTGTGAATTCTGATCTCTCGTCTTTTGTAGTCTTAACTTAATTTGCTGATTAATTTCACCTGTTCCAGAAATTCTGGAGTAGGGTGGAACCTTTAGTTTACTTTATTCATTTCTTTTCCATATAATCGGTAGCTTTCTTCAGTAATGCATTCATGATAGTATCTTCTCTTATATATATATACACATCAGTTATATACGCCAATATAAATATTTAAAAGTATTAAGAAAATAAAATGTAATATACTATAAAAACAAAAAATATATCTTAGGGAAATGTCTTTGGATTCTTATAGAGTGTTCGCTATCTAACAATCTAGTGAGACTTTTCTATTCATCACCTCCTTATATCAGTATTATCTGATTCTATTTTATTTTATTTTGTTTGATTTTATTCAGATTGAATAGTATAAATTTCTAATCTGAAATTTCCTTTTGCTATTTACTATTGCACTGATTTTTTATTGCGGTTTTTTGTGTGTTGCGGTTTTTTTACGCAATTTTTATGTTGCGGTTTTTTATGTTGCGGTTTTTTTCTGCGGTTTTTTTAAAAATGAATTTTTATTATTTTTTATTTATATTTGCAAATATATATAAGTAGAATGGACTTAACTGCCTATTGTTTAGTAGAAATTTTTTACATCTAATTATTTCATCAGAGACTTTATATTTCCCATTTTTGTATATAGATCAGTATTTAATAACAAATGTCTATTTATTTGTATATCCTGCTCTGAAAGAATTCATAGTTATAGCCATAGTTGATTTTTCTATAATCTATGTTTTTGTTTTCTATGTTTCAAATAAAACCAAAAATTTCCAGATCTGAGTTTAGCCCTGCGGGAAGAAGGCTACCAAAGTCAAAAATTCTTCTGGATTCTGCCCGTGACATTCTCATAATATGATTGCCTCCTCTCCAGTGCAAATCCACCTTCTCCAGGGCCATGAAGGAGAATCCCCGCGGATCACTATTATGGAACATTTTAAAATGTTTGGATAGAGAATGATTCTCATATCCTTTTCTAATATTGTTTAAATGTTCCGTGATTCTCACTCTCAGGGGTCTTTTGGTTCTGCCAATGTACTGTTTCTGGCAGGGGCACTGGAAAAGGTAGATTACACTGGAGGAATCACATGTCAGGCAGCCTTTAATGTCCAAAGCAAATTGATTTTGAGTAGATTGGACCCTACTTATCTTTTTGGGGAAAGTTGAATTTTTGCATCCCGAGCATCTTCCGCATCTGTAAAACCCATTCATATTCAGCCATTTTTGAAGTGTGGGTGTTTCTTTCTTTTTGTGATTAGTTATTGAAGGTGCTACTTTTAAACCTAAATTTGGTGCCTTTGTGAAAGTAATTAAAGGGGAAGTGTGTAACATGGGTCCAATGACCCTATCTCTCAATAAAAAGTGCCAGTGTTGATTAATAATGTGTCTTATCTGTTTAGATCGTGAGCTGTACGGTAAAATTAATCTAAGTTCACATTCCTTATTGGTGTCTTTGTGAATATTTGGCTGAAAGAAGGACTTTCTCTCTGTTCTTCTTATTTTTTCTAGAGCGTCTGTCAGGACTTTCTCGGGATATCCTTTACATTCAAATTGCTGTTTCATTTTAAGGGCCTCAATCTCAAAATCCACTTCATCTGTACAGTTTCGCTTTATACGGCGAAACTGACCTGAAGGAATATTTAACAGCCACTGAGGTAAGTGACAGCTCGTGAATGGTATAAAGCTGTTTTTCGCTGTTGGCTTATAGTGGGTATTGCATCTATATTTATTATCACACATTGTGATCTGGATGTCCAAAAATTCCAAAGATGCTTCTCTTATATTAGCCAAGAAAATCAGGTTTCTATCATTTTTATTCAGGGCCTCTAGAAATTGTTCTAGCTGATATCTATCTTTTTTCCAAACAAACAGGACGTCATCTATGTAGCGACGCCATAGGGCCAGGTCCGTCCCCAGTCTGGGAGTGATGGTTTCATACTCCCACTGTGCCAAGAATAGATTTGCATAACTGGGGGCGAACCTGGTCCCCATGGCAGTCCCACACAGCTGTAAAAAATGATCGCCCTCAAAATAAAAATAGTTATGATGGAGTATGAATTGGATTCCCTCCATCAAAAACTCTATTTGCTTGATACACAGGGTGCCATCCATTTCTAGTTGTAATTTTACTGCTTCCATGCCTTGGTCATGTCTTATACTCGTGTAGAGAGACTGAACATCCAAAGTGCCAATGATCCAACCAGGTTCAACATCAAGCCCCTCCAACGTTCCAATAATATCCGTGGTGTCCCGGATATATGACCTAGTCCTTCTCACCACAGGCTGTAATAATACATCTATGTATTGAGAAAGGTTAGAGGTCATCGATCCTATGCCGGATATTATGGGGCGTCCAGGTGGTTTTTCCATGCACTTATGGATTTTGGGCAGGCAGTAGAAGACCGGAAGTCTCCCCTGCGTGCCCAAAATGAAATTACGTTCTTGATCGGACAATATCTTGTCTCTAATCCCTCCATCACAATAGCTGGTGAGACTTTTAGTAAATTCTTGTCCTGGGTCTCCTTTCAATTTTTTATATGTAGTAGTGTCTCCCAGTTGTCTAAGACACTCATCAATATACTGTGTAGTATTCATGACCACTATGGCCCCTCCCTTGTCTGCGGGGCGTATTGTAATGTTTTCTTGTTTCTGCAGTTCTTTAATGGCCCGAATTTCACCTCCTGTTAAATTATTCCTTTGATGCTGTTTATCCTTAATCTTTCTTAAATCATTTTCCACTGATCTTTGAAATGTTGCCATATCATGGCCAATTTCATTTCTTGGAAATTTCCTCGATTTATTTCTTAAATTTGTGTATTGTACTGCTCCCCTATTTATATTGTCATCATGAATTTGAGGGTCTGCTAATATGGGATTCTTTTGGAAATATTTTTTTAAACATAATTTCCTCATAAACTTTTGCAATCCTATATACGTATCAAACTTGTTGAGTTTGGATGTGGGTGCAAATTTCAGTCCTTTGTCTAGGAGTTTCATCTGTGTATTTGTGAGTACTGTAGAGCTTATATTGACTATTGAATCTAACGGGGTTATTAATTTCTCCTTCTGTCTCTCCCCCTTCTTTCTCTGTCCTCTTCTTGTTTTTGTGCCTGTGCTTTTGTGTGTTGATGTTGATGATGTTGTCCCCTGTATGGTCGTTTGTACGATTGTTGGTGATATAATGGGGATAAATTCCGCTGTCTCAGGTTGTACTGGTGAACTGGTGGGGTTTGTCGTGTGTGTTTTCTTACTGGTGTCTGTGAATATTGAATTTCTCTTGGTGAGGGTGATCTGTGTCTTATCCTTGGTTTGTGGTGTGGTGGGGTTCTGTCTAAAAAATAATTGTCTTGTAAATTTTCGTATCTATTGTGTGTTGGTATATTATATCCTCCCTGACTATAGTCATTATTTTCTCCCACCTCCAATCTCCTCTCCTGTTGATTTATTCCTCTCTCTGTATTAGAAACAACCACTGGCATCTGTGGTGGATCAAACACAGATTTCGGATAGTTCTTATATTTCTTTGTTTTTTTATTCATTATTTCTAATTCTGTCTTATCTAGACCTTTGCATAGTTTTTCTTCCCATTCTTCAAATTCCCTATCTTTGGTGAATTTTTCAAGTATCTGTTTATATTTAGATATTTCTAGATTTAGGTTCTCTAATATTTCCATTCTTCTTTTAATTATAACTTGTATCAGTGCAATAGATTGTGAGAATAATAAATTCTCCCATTCTTTATTAAAAGAATCACAACATAGGTCTTGTGCTGGCGTTTTAATAAGCATCAAGCCTCTAGGTATTTTCCCTTGTTCTACAAATTGTTTAAGTGATCGTACCTCCCAATATTGTCTTAACTGTTTTTGTAGCAGATACTCTAATTCCCTAAATGTTCCTGCTAGTGTAGGTTTACTGTGGTGTTCATTACTAGCATTTCCTTCAAAATTATAAGCTTCAGCTGTCTGTCGTTTCAATTCCACGTGGTTCCAAAAGTCCATGATTAAATCAGAGGAGCTCTAACTGCTTGATTGAGGGTATAGAAATGTTTTACAAAAAAGTATTAAGCAGATGGCTCACTCTGATTTATCACGACAGGTGCACTAGTTCAAAGAAACACCCCCTGATTCTGATTAGCGTAAATGTAAGTTGGATGGAACCGGCACTCAGACAATAGGAATTCACGTGGAACTTGAATCTTATTAATATTAAAATATTTATTAAACAACAAGTATATATCCTATGTGCACTAGGTTAAAATTTTTAAAACATCTAAAAAGCATATACAATCATATGTGTCTATCAAATGTCCATGACTGGAACACAAATATCCGTATACTGCGACACAGAGGGGTGCATCCGTGTTTCCCAGATGATATTGGCTATTTGGATCGCAGCCGTCTGTGGCGGAGCAGAGCAGAGTATAGTAAACGTGAGTCCCAGATATAGACAAATATGTAGTTGCTATCCCGGTTATACAAACTTATACATAGTAATACATTATATCAATAAATTAATATCTTTATGCCACCTATATGGGATATAGAATAAAAAATGAAAGATAAAAAAATATATATGGCTTTCAGAATAAGTCTGTAGTTCACACCACTTGTGGATAGTCTATTTGTTAAGGACGTCTCAGGGTCTGAGTACGCCTATGTATAAGAAATCGATTGTCCAGAAAGTAAGTAGCTCCCGTACTTATACCACCTGTTGTTCCGTGGTTTAGTACAGCTTCACTTAGAATAGTCTCTTTACTCACTGTGACTCCAGTCGGCTCACTGAATGGATCCCGCGGAAGGGTTACTTCTCATGGCGTTTGCACGCTTCAGCCTATCTCCGCTTGATTGGTATCCGGTCAGGTCCTAGTTAGAATCCCGTCTCTATTCTCGCGGGAGACCTGTATCAGGTATTTCACTTTCGTGAATCCTGCAGTCTGCCTTGGTCTTACGTGAGCTCAAAGTGGGTAAATCTGTTCGTTCTTTAGTACATGGCCATGCACCGCTGGGATAGTTGCTTCACAGGTGATACGCCCAGACGCGTTTCGAGATGTCTTATCTCTTCCTCAGTGGGTAACCTGTGAATTCTGATCTCTCGTCTTTTGTAGTCTTAACTTAATTTGCTGATTAATTTCACCTGTTCCAGAAATTCTGGAGTAGGGTGGAACCTTTAGTTTACTTTATTCATTTCTTTTCCATATAATCGGTAGCTTTCTTCAGTAATGCATTCATGATAGTATCTTCTCTTATATATATATACACATCAGTTATATACGCCAATATAAATATTTAAAAGTATTAAGAAAATAAAATGTAATATACTATAAAAACAAAAAATATATCTTAGGGAAATGTCTTTGGATTCTTATAGAGTGTTCGCTATCTAACAATCTAGTGAGACTTTTCTATTCATCACCTCCTTATATCAGTATTATCTGATTCTATTTTATTTTATTTTGTTTGATTTTATTCAGATTGAATAGTATAAATTTCTAATCTGAAATTTCCTTTTGCTATTTACTATTGCACTGATTTTTTATTGCGGTTTTTTGTGTGTTGCGGTTTTTTTACGCAATTTTTATGTTGCGGTTTTTTATGTTGCGGTTTTTTTCTGCGGTTTTTTTAAAAATGAATTTTTATTATTTTTTATTTATATTTGCAAATATATATAAGTAGAATGGACTTAACTGCCTATTGTTTAGTAGAAATTTTTTACATCTAATTATTTCATCAGAGACTTTATATTTCCCATTTTTGTATATAGATCAGTATTTAATAACAAATGTCTATTTATTTGTATATCCTGCTCTGAAAGAATTCATAGTTATAGCCATAGTTGATTTTTCTATAATCTATGTTTTTGTTTTCTATGTTTCAAATAAAACCAAAAATTTCCAGATCTGAGTTTAGCCCTGCGGGAAGAAGGCTACCAAAGTCAAAAATTCTTCTGGATTCTGCCCGTGACATTCTCATAATATGATTGCCTCCTCTCCAGTGCAAATCCACCTTCTCCAGGGCCATGAAGGAGAATCCCCGCGGATCACTATTATGGAACATTTTAAAATGTTTGGATAGAGAATGATTCTCATATCCTTTTCTAATATTGTTTAAATGTTCCGTGATTCTCACTCTCAGGGGTCTTTTGGTTCTGCCAATGTACTGTTTCTGGCAGGGGCACTGGAAAAGGTAGATTACACTGGAGGAATCACATGTCAGGCAGCCTTTAATGTCCAAAGCAAATTGATTTTGACAATATAAATAGGGGAGCAGTACAATACACAAATTTAAGAAATAAATCGAGGAAATTTCCAAGAAATGAAATTGGCCATGATATGGCAACATTTCAAAGATCAGTGGAAAATGATTTAAGAAAGATTAAGGATAAACAGCATCAAAGGAATAATTTAACAGGAGGTGAAATTCGGGCCATTAAAGAACTGCAGAAACAAGAAAACATTACAATACGCCCCGCAGACAAGGGAGGGGCCATAGTGGTCATGAATACTACACAGTATATTGATGAGTGTCTTAGACAACTGGGAGACACTACTACATATAAAAAATTGAAAGGAGACCCAGGACAAGAATTTACTAAAAGTCTCACCAGCTATTGTGATGGAGGGATTAGAGACAAGATATTGTCCGATCAAGAACGTAATTTCATTTTGGGCACGCAGGGGAGACTTCCGGTCTTCTACTGCCTGCCCAAAATCCATAAGTGCATGGAAAAACCACCTGGACGCCCCATAATATCCGGCATAGGATCGATGACCTCTAACCTTTCTCAATACATAGATGTATTATTACAGCCTGTGGTGAGAAGGACTAGGTCATATATCCGGGACACCACGGATATTATTGGAACGTTGGAGGGGCTTGATGTTGAACCTGGTTGGATCATTGGCACTTTGGATGTTCAGTCTCTCTACACGAGTATAAGACATGACCAAGGCATGGAAGCAGTAAAATTACAACTAGAAATGGATGGCACCCTGTGTATCAAGCAAATAGAGTTTTTGATGGAGGGAATCCAATTCATACTCCATCATAACTATTTTTATTTTGAGGGCGATCATTTTTTACAGCTGTGTGGGACTGCCATGGGGACCAGGTTCGCCCCCAGTTATGCAAATCTATTCTTGGCACAGTGGGAGTATGAAACCATCACTCCCAGACTGGGGACGGACCTGGCCCTATGGCGTCGCTACATAGATGACGTCCTGTTTGTTTGGAAAAAAGATAGATATCAGCTAGAACAATTTCTAGAGGCCCTGAATAAAAATGATAGAAACCTGATTTTCTTGGCTAATATAAGAGAAGCATCTTTGGAATTTTTGGACATCCAGATCACAATGTGTGATAATAAATATAGATGCAATACCCACTATAAGCCAACAGCGAAAAACAGCTTTATACCATTCACGAGCTGTCACTTACCTCAGTGGCTGTTAAATATTCCTTCAGGTCAGTTTCGCCGTATAAAGCGAAACTGTACAGATGAAGTGGATTTTGAGATTGAGGCCCTTAAAATGAAACAGCAATTTGAATGTAAAGGATATCCCGAGAAAGTCCTGACAGACGCTCTAGAAAAAATAAGAAGAACAGAGAGAAAGTCCTTCTTTCAGCCAAATATTCACAAAGACACCAATAAGGAATGTGAACTTAGATTAATTTTACCGTACAGCTCACGATCTAAACAGATAAGACACATTATTAATCAACACTGGCACTTTTTATTGAGAGATAGGGTCATTGGACCCATGTTACACACTTCCCCTTTAATTACTTTCACAAAGGCACCAAATTTAGGTTTAAAAGTAGCACCTTCAATAACTAATCACAAAAAGAAAGAAACACCCACACTTCAAAAATGGCTGAATATGAATGGGTTTTACAGATGCGGAAGATGCTCGGGATGCAAAAATTCAACTTTCCCCAAAAAGATAAGTAGGGTCCAATCTACTCAAAATCAATTTGCTTTGGACATTAAAGGCTGCCTGACATGTGATTCCTCCAGTGTAATCTACCTTTTCCAGTGCCCCTGCCAGAAACAGTACATTGGCAGAACCAAAAGACCCCTGAGAGTGAGAATCACGGAACATTTAAACAATATTAGAAAAGGATATGAGAATCATTCTCTATCCAAACATTTTAAAATGTTCCATAATAGTGATCCGCGGGGATTCTCCTTCATGGCCCTGGAGAAGGTGGATTTGCACTGGAGAGGAGGCAATCATATTATGAGAATGTCACGGGCAGAATCCAGAAGAATTTTTGACTTTGGTAGCCTTCTTCCCGCAGGGCTAAACTCAGATCTGGAAATTTTTGGTTTTATTTGAAACATAGAAAACAAAAACATAGATTATAGAAAAATCAACTATGGCTATAACTATGAATTCTTTCAGAGCAGGATATACAAATAAATAGACATTTGTTATTAAATACTGATCTATATACAAAAATGGGAAATATAAAGTCTCTGATGAAATAATTAGATGTAAAAAATTTCTACTAAACAATAGGCAGTTAAGTCCATTCTACTTATATATATTTGCAAATATAAATAAAAAATAATAAAAATTCATTTTTAAAAAAACCGCAGAAAAAAACCGCAACATAAAAAACCGCAACATAAAAATTGCGTAAAAAAAACCGCAACACACAAAAAACCGCAATAAAAAATCAGTGCAATAGTAAATAGCAAAAGGAAATTTCAGATTAGAAATTTATACTATTCAATCTGAATAAAATCAAACAAAATAAAATAAAATAGAATCAGATAATACTGATATAAGGAGGTGATGAATAGAAAAGTCTCACTAGATTGTTAGATAGCGAACACTCTATAAGAATCCAAAGACATTTCCCTAAGATATATATTTTTTGTTTTTATAGTATATTACATTTTATTTTCTTAATACTTTTAAATATTTATATTGGCGTATATAACTGATGTGTATATATATATAAGAGAAGATACTATCATGAATGCATTACTGAAGAAAGCTACCGATTATATGGAAAAGAAATGAATAAAGTAAACTAAAGGTTCCACCCTACTCCAGAATTTCTGGAACAGGTGAAATTAATCAGCAAATTAAGTTAAGACTACAAAAGACGAGAGATCAGAATTCACAGGTTACCCACTGAGGAAGAGATAAGACATCTCGAAACGCGTCTGGGCGTATCACCTGTGAAGCAACTATCCCAGCGGTGCATGGCCATGTACTAAAGAACGAACAGATTTACCCACTTTGAGCTCACGTAAGACCAAGGCAGACTGCAGGATTCACGAAAGTGAAATACCTGATACAGGTCTCCCGCGAGAATAGAGACGGGATTCTAACTAGGACCTGACCGGATACCAATCAAGCGGAGATAGGCTGAAGCGTGCAAACGCCATGAGAAGTAACCCTTCCGCGGGATCCATTCAGTGAGCCGACTGGAGTCACAGTGAGTAAAGAGACTATTCTAAGTGAAGCTGTACTAAACCACGGAACAACAGGTGGTATAAGTACGGGAGCTACTTACTTTCTGGACAATCGATTTCTTATACATAGGCGTACTCAGACCCTGAGACGTCCTTAACAAATAGACTATCCACAAGTGGTGTGAACTACAGACTTATTCTGAAAGCCATATATATTTTTTTATCTTTCATTTTTTATTCTATATCCCATATAGGTGGCATAAAGATATTAATTTATTGATATAATGTATTACTATGTATAAGTTTGTATAACCGGGATAGCAACTACATATTTGTCTATATCTGGGACTCACGTTTACTATACTCTGCTCTGCTCCGCCACAGACGGCTGCGATCCAAATAGCCAATATCATCTGGGAAACACGGATGCACCCCTCTGTGTCGCAGTATACGGATATTTGTGTTCCAGTCATGGACATTTGATAGACACATATGATTGTATATGCTTTTTAGATGTTTTAAAAATTTTAACCTAGTGCACATAGGATATATACTTGTTGTTTAATAAATATTTTAATATTAATAAGATTCAAGTTCCACGTGAATTCCTATTGTCTGAGTGCCGGTTCCATCCAACTTACATTTACGCTAATCAGAATCAGGGGGTGTTTCTTTGAACTAGTGCACCTGTCGTGATAAATCAGAGTGAGCCATCTGCTTAATACTTTTTTGTAAAACATTTCTATACCCTCAATCAAGCAGTTAGAGCTCCTCTGATTTAATCATGGACTTTTGGAACCACGTGGAATTGAAACGACAGACAGCTGAAGCTTATAATTTTGAAGGAAATGCTAGTAATGAACACCACAGTAAACCTACACTAGCAGGAACATTTAGGGAATTAGAGTATCTGCTACAAAAACAGTTAAGACAATATTGGGAGGTACGATCACTTAAACAATTTGTAGAACAAGGGAAAATACCTAGAGGCTTGATGCTTATTAAAACGCCAGCACAAGACCTATGTTGTGATTCTTTTAATAAAGAATGGGAGAATTTATTATTCTCACAATCTATTGCACTGATACAAGTTATAATTAAAAGAAGAATGGAAATATTAGAGAACCTAAATCTAGAAATATCTAAATATAAACAGATACTTGAAAAATTCACCAAAGATAGGGAATTTGAAGAATGGGAAGAAAAACTATGCAAAGGTCTAGATAAGACAGAATTAGAAATAATGAATAAAAAAACAAAGAAATATAAGAACTATCCGAAATCTGTGTTTGATCCACCACAGATGCCAGTGGTTGTTTCTAATACAGAGAGAGGAATAAATCAACAGGAGAGGAGATTGGAGGTGGGAGAAAATAATGACTATAGTCAGGGAGGATATAATATACCAACACACAATAGATACGAAAATTTACAAGACAATTATTTTTTAGACAGAACCCCACCACACCACAAACCAAGGATAAGACACAGATCACCCTCACCAAGAGAAATTCAATATTCACAGACACCAGTAAGAAAACACACACGACAAACCCCACCAGTTCACCAGTACAACCTGAGACAGCGGAATTTATCCCCATTATATCACCAACAATCGTACAAACGACCATACAGGGGACAACATCATCAACATCAACACACAAAAGCACAGGCACAAAAACAAGAAGAGGACAGAGAAAGAAGGGGGAGAGACAGAAGGAGAAATTAATAACCCCGTTAGATTCAATAGTCAATATAAGCTCTACAGTACTCACAAATACACAGATGAAACTCCTAGACAAAGGACTGAAATTTGCACCCACATCCAAACTCAACAAGTTTGATACGTATATAGGATTGCAAAAGTTTATGAGGAAATTATGTTTAAAAAAATATTTCCAAAAGAATCCCATATTAGCAGACCCTCAAATTCATGATGACAATATAAATAGGGGAGCAGTACAATACACAAATTTAAGAAATAAATCGAGGAAATTTCCAAGAAATGAAATTGGCCATGATATGGCAACATTTCAAAGATCAGTGGAAAATGATTTAAGAAAGATTAAGGATAAACAGCATCAAAGGAATAATTTAACAGGAGGTGAAATTCGGGCCATTAAAGAACTGCAGAAACAAGAAAACATTACAATACGCCCCGCAGACAAGGGAGGGGCCATAGTGGTCATGAATACTACACAGTATATTGATGAGTGTCTTAGACAACTGGGAGACACTACTACATATAAAAAATTGAAAGGAGACCCAGGACAAGAATTTACTAAAAGTCTCACCAGCTATTGTGATGGAGGGATTAGAGACAAGATATTGTCCGATCAAGAACGTAATTTCATTTTGGGCACGCAGGGGAGACTTCCGGTCTTCTACTGCCTGCCCAAAATCCATAAGTGCATGGAAAAACCACCTGGACGCCCCATAATATCCGGCATAGGATCGATGACCTCTAACCTTTCTCAATACATAGATGTATTATTACAGCCTGTGGTGAGAAGGACTAGGTCATATATCCGGGACACCACGGATATTATTGGAACGTTGGAGGGGCTTGATGTTGAACCTGGTTGGATCATTGGCACTTTGGATGTTCAGTCTCTCTACACGAGTATAAGACATGACCAAGGCATGGAAGCAGTAAAATTACAACTAGAAATGGATGGCACCCTGTGTATCAAGCAAATAGAGTTTTTGATGGAGGGAATCCAATTCATACTCCATCATAACTATTTTTATTTTGAGGGCGATCATTTTTTACAGCTGTGTGGGACTGCCATGGGGACCAGGTTCGCCCCCAGTTATGCAAATCTATTCTTGGCACAGTGGGAGTATGAAACCATCACTCCCAGACTGGGGACGGACCTGGCCCTATGGCGTCGCTACATAGATGACGTCCTGTTTGTTTGGAAAAAAGATAGATATCAGCTAGAACAATTTCTAGAGGCCCTGAATAAAAATGATAGAAACCTGATTTTCTTGGCTAATATAAGAGAAGCATCTTTGGAATTTTTGGACATCCAGATCACAATGTGTGATAATAAATATAGATGCAATACCCACTATAAGCCAACAGCGAAAAACAGCTTTATACCATTCACGAGCTGTCACTTACCTCAGTGGCTGTTAAATATTCCTTCAGGTCAGTTTCGCCGTATAAAGCGAAACTGTACAGATGAAGTGGATTTTGAGATTGAGGCCCTTAAAATGAAACAGCAATTTGAATGTAAAGGATATCCCGAGAAAGTCCTGACAGACGCTCTAGAAAAAATAAGAAGAACAGAGAGAAAGTCCTTCTTTCAGCCAAATATTCACAAAGACACCAATAAGGAATGTGAACTTAGATTAATTTTACCGTACAGCTCACGATCTAAACAGATAAGACACATTATTAATCAACACTGGCACTTTTTATTGAGAGATAGGGTCATTGGACCCATGTTACACACTTCCCCTTTAATTACTTTCACAAAGGCACCAAATTTAGGTTTAAAAGTAGCACCTTCAATAACTAATCACAAAAAGAAAGAAACACCCACACTTCAAAAATGGCTGAATATGAATGGGTTTTACAGATGCGGAAGATGCTCGGGATGCAAAAATTCAACTTTCCCCAAAAAGATAAGTAGGGTCCAATCTACTCAAAATCAATTTGCTTTGGACATTAAAGGCTGCCTGACATGTGATTCCTCCAGTGTAATCTACCTTTTCCAGTGCCCCTGCCAGAAACAGTACATTGGCAGAACCAAAAGACCCCTGAGAGTGAGAATCACGGAACATTTAAACAATATTAGAAAAGGATATGAGAATCATTCTCTATCCAAACATTTTAAAATGTTCCATAATAGTGATCCGCGGGGATTCTCCTTCATGGCCCTGGAGAAGGTGGATTTGCACTGGAGAGGAGGCAATCATATTATGAGAATGTCACGGGCAGAATCCAGAAGAATTTTTGACTTTGGTAGCCTTCTTCCCGCAGGGCTAAACTCAGATCTGGAAATTTTTGGTTTTATTTGAAACATAGAAAACAAAAACATAGATTATAGAAAAATCAACTATGGCTATAACTATGAATTCTTTCAGAGCAGGATATACAAATAAATAGACATTTGTTATTAAATACTGATCTATATACAAAAATGGGAAATATAAAGTCTCTGATGAAATAATTAGATGTAAAAAATTTCTACTAAACAATAGGCAGTTAAGTCCATTCTACTTATATATATTTGCAAATATAAATAAAAAATAATAAAAATTCATTTTTAAAAAAACCGCAGAAAAAAACCGCAACATAAAAAACCGCAACATAAAAATTGCGTAAAAAAACCGCAACACACAAAAAACCGCAATAAAAAATCAGTGCAATAGTAAATAGCAAAAGGAAATTTCAGATTAGAAATTTATACTATTCAATCTGAATAAAATCAAACAAAATAAAATAAAATAGAATCAGATAATACTGATATAAGGAGGTGATGAATAGAAAAGTCTCACTAGATTGTTAGATAGCGAACACTCTATAAGAATCCAAAGACATTTCCCTAAGATATATTTTTTGTTTTTATAGTATATTACATTTTATTTTCTTAATACTTTTAAATATTTATATTGGCGTATATAACTGATGTGTATATATATATAAGAGAAGATACTATCATGAATGCATTACTGAAGAAAGCTACCGATTATATGGAAAAGAAATGAATAAAGTAAACTAAAG